>NC_084888.1:31246803-31601803 GCF_958979055.1 Alnus glutinosa
GGCTTAAGTAAGTCACATGTATGTCACGTGATTGCGATTCCGTCTGGTTTTAACGCTTAAACCAGACGAAATACCCTAAAGTGAGGGTTTATGATAATTGAATACCCGGGTTCGGCGGTTTTTTAAGTTTAGTATCCTTCCGTTAAAATGTGTGGTAATTTAGTACCCTTCTGTGAAGTTTCCCCTTTTTCGTTTCTTGTAATTCCCTTCTTTTCTCTCCCCACTTTGAATAGAAACAAATAATAAAATTGAGCCAATTATAGACATACATTATTAGTCACTAGAGCTGGGAATTCTAATTGTCATTCCAATCACAAAGCCAAGGTCAGACCTTTATCCAAACACAATAAATTGATGCCCAATGGGCTTGTAAGTGGCATGGTGTGGAAATTAGACCTTAAACAGATGGCTTATCAGTCGAAGCTTTAGCTTTTCTCTAATAAATAGACACATAAAATCAACTGTTTTTTGGGGTTAATTTGTTTTAGTTGTTCACCTAGCTATCAATTTGCTAGAAAGCTCACTTGTAAATGGTGTGATTGGTCCAAGTAGTTGAATCATATATCAAATTGACATTACCTTTCAAAAATTGAGATAATTAGAATTTCTTGACACGGTATTTATCACATTAGCCATTAAAATGTAAATTGTCACGTAATAGTTTACATGACAGCATTTACTACGTTTACAAATTGATGTCACAGTCTATATGGTACTTATTATGTTAACTACTAAAATGTGAATTTTCACATGACACTAATTTTCTTAAGAGGTGGATTGCACCTGAGTTTGTAAAAGGTTGTAATAAAAGTTGTAGTAATTTGGTCTCGAGTTCCGAGCATCCTCATTCCCACCTATTCCGGACAAGTTGGTCCCATATCCTCATTAATTTGCACAAAATAGGTGAGTCCTGCAACACTCCTCTTAGATTGTTCGACTTTTTTTATTATACGCCATTCGGATAGCCTCCTATCCTAATAATAACATGGGATTCTTATCCCGGGTTGTCCAAGCATTTTAATTATCAAATCAAGCAGCCTAATAACAAGACATATATATATATATATATATGGTGCAGATGGGACCCTAGCTTGTATGGGAATGGGATAATTAATTCACACCGTCTATCACAAGCCAAAAGTAAGCTTCAGTTTCTTGTATAGTACTGCCAATTGCCAAACCAAGAAATGTTGCTGGGTAAAACAAGGCCGCAAGAACCAAAATTTTCCCATTGGTTCTTTGATTCATACAAAGTACTTAATTCTCTTCATTTCCTTATGCTTTTGGCTCTTTGTGCTCCCTGAAAGCTCCCACTGCTACTATGTTATTTTATTTGATTTTTAATTTCTACATCAAAACCAATATGGAAAGCTATGGCTATTTGAACAACCAGATTCGTAAATGTGAGGGGGAAGATAATAATAATAATTGCACAAAGCCCATGCAAATGGCGCCGGCGTGGCTAATCGTGTGGGCAAATTGACACAACAATCGAGCCACTGTCTACGACCCAACCGGTATAAATTAACGACAACTTCTTTCTCCAGACACCATGGGAAAGAGGACCTAAAATTGCAGGCATTTTATTATATATTCAGCTTTATTTTTTGTGTTTCTTACAGATTATCACCATCAATGGGATGTTCCCTGGACCTCTTATCAACTCAACCACCAATGATAATATCCATGTCAACGTCTTCAATGATATGGATGAGCCGCTACTCATAACCTGGTAAAAGTGCGATGGAACACTCAGAATACACCATTCATTTACGTAAACAATACTTATAATTTTTCTTCTGCTATATATATCTCTCTCTCTCAAAAGCCTTCTATCTTACACATATTTCATGAATGTTGGGTTCTGTTTTCTGCGGAAACAGAATTCTAGCCAACAATTTTGCCAGAGTAGGAAAAATCTAAGGGTCATGTACGTTCTTGTTTTATCGATCTTGTTTTGTGCAAAACATGCTCAAAACATTAAAATATTTTTTGGGTTTTATTGTATATATCCTGGGTGCATATTTGCTCTAATCTGGTGCTGATCACCAATTGAACAAAATCTAGTAGTGTTAAGGCTTCTGAAGCATACAAGAAAACTTGGTGGCCGTGGTGGTGGGTGCAAGAATGGCATACAACAAAGATCGAACTCGTGGCAAGACGGAGTTTCCGGCACCAACTGCCCAATTCAAGCCGGTAGGAACTGGAGTTATGTGTTCCAGACGAAGGACCAAATCGGGAGCTTCTTCTATTTTCCCTCCACCAACTTCCATAAAGCTGGCGGCGGCTTTGGGCCAATTCGAGTTAACAACCGTCAACCGCCAAGTCATCCCGGTACCCTTTCCCAAACCCGAAGCCGAATTTGATCTTCTTATTGGTGATTGGTATTCAACAAGTTTCAAGGTAATTCCACTTCGATCACCATCTTCTTATATTTTTACAGCACAAGTAGGTGCATGGTATGCCTTTTTCAACGGTCCAGATTTAATTCAAAATATTGAACCAATCTGGTACACAAATGTGACAGGATGTGAGGTCCATGATGAACACCAAGCTTACAGCTTACGACAGTCCCCCTGATAGGATGCTGATGAATGGCAAAGGCTCATATTTGGACCCTCTTGCAAAAACCCACGAGTCCTTTGCTGTCACACAAGGTACTAATTAATGGAAAATTTTCTGTTTCTCCAATCATGTCTTCCAATGGCATTGACAAAATGGTATACGTACAGGGAACAGATTGAGGATATCGAATGTGGGTGTAGCGTGGAGCTTCAATTTCAGGATTCAAAATCATGGAATGATGTTGGTTGAAACAGAAGGATCTTACACCAATCAGATAACGTTGGATTCTCTTGACGTACGTGCATGTTGGCCAGTCGTACCCTGTTCTTGTCACCGCCGATCAAACAACGGCAGATTATTTCATGGTGGCAACTCCTAAAATGCATCGCAATGCCTCCGATCAGTTGGGCGGACTTGTGGGCATTGGGGTGCTACACTATGATAACTCCACCACACCTCCTGGCGGGCCTCTTCCAAGTGGGCCTGATCCATTTGATATGGGATTCTCCATCGGTCAAGCTAAATCCATTAGGTAACATTTTTACCGGAAATGTGTCATACATTTTTTTTTTTTGGTCCTTTTTTAATTTTTTTTTGCCCTTTTCGATGTTTTCATAGTCACTGTTAGATCTGCGGGGCGGGTTTATGTTGGGATATACATAGACCCCGCAGATTCAATAATAATTTTAAAAAGTAAAAAGATGAGAGAAGGACCCGAGAGGAAAAAGAACCATTTCTCTTTTGACTACCTTTATGGATTTTTTTTTTTTTTTTTTTACAAATTTACGTGATAGTAAACATCAATATTACGTGGCACAACATTAAGTGTCACATAAATCACTAAGGCAATTTGTAAGAAATTTACAAGGAAAAACTTTACTTAACCCCCTGAACTTCCATTACATTTACATAAATTTCAAAAACTCTCAATTTAGTATATTCATCTTTCAATATTTTTTTTCAATTTACCAATCCGTTAGGATTTTTCGTTAAATCCTAACGGAAGGGTATCAAATTTCTAAGAACACCTCACTTTTTTTAGGGAAAAAAAGAGAAAAAATTGTAGAGATTAGGTGTTGATCAGGATTTGGCGGAATTTGTAAAAATACCCACTCATTACTCTATGATTTTTTTTTAAAAAAAAAATAGGGTATTTTAGAAATTTTGACGGGATTTAACGAAAAAAAATCTAACAGATGAGTAACATTGCAAAAAATTAGAATTTGAATATATACACTAAATTAAGAGTTCTTAAAGTTTGAAGGTAATTACAAAAGCGATAACAATTCAAAAAAATTAAATAAAATTTTCATAACTTATAATAAAAATTGTAGTATCATTACTTTGCTTATAACATTCTTGTAAGGCATATGTGTTGACATAGAAAGCCTTTTTACTAGCTAGGCAATTTTTGCAACATTGTTCAGTACTGCCGATGAAGCTCTAATAATTAGTAGTGAACAACAATTTCTTATGCTTTTCGTCCGTTGTGAAGATGGAATATGACCACAGGCGCTGCAAGGCCAAACCCACAAGGAACTTTCAATGTAACAAATGTGACACTATCACAGACCTTCATTCTCCGGGCATCGGCATCCGAGATCGACGGTGCAACACCTCGCTACACCGTTAACAATGTGTCCTACCTGACGCCGGACACCCCACTGAAATTGGCCGACCACTTCCTCAACGGGTCTGGACTCTGGAGTATACGTGCTTGATGCTTTTTCAACTAATTCTACCAACATTGAGACCGTGGGAGTTTTTGTTGCAACTGGGAACCACAAAGGCTGGATAGAACTGGTGTTTACGACTGATCTAGATGTTATGGATGCCTGGCACCTCGATGGTTTCAGCTTTTATGTTGTCGGGTAAGCAATATCTTTGCCACTAATTTTACAGACATGTATGACACAATATTCCAAAGAAATTTCGTACCAAACTTTCAGAGTCGTAGCTGATAAGTGCGTATCAGTGATGATTAGTAATTATTAACGACATTAAATTCGTTGCTGATATCCTTTCTTGATGTAGTAACTGTGATAGCTTTCAGACTTTTTGTCCCTGAAAGTCAAATTTTTTGTAGTGACATGAACTAATATGAGAAATGATAATTGGGGGCAAACCAACCGGCCCTTTTATTAAAAAAATAATATTTTTAATCAAAAACAACTTTTGATGAGACATCAGAAGTTGCTTTTGATTATAAAAATCCATTTTTAATGAAAAGGAGGGCGGGGGCAGGGGCAGGTTGGTTTGCCCCTGCCTATCATTCCTCGAACTAACATGTCATCTAGAGCTAAATTAGATAAAAACCACGCAGGTAAGGGCAGAGCTAGGACGTTTAAGTGACCAACCTTGGGGTTTTTGGCAACCCAAACTTTTTAAAAACATTTACAAAAATATTATTATTATTTTTTTATATATATTTTGGCTCCTTTGAATATATAGTTTTTGACCTCCCATATCCAGATTTGTTCTCTTAAGTTAGATCACTTTATGACTTATGACATGTAACTTTTGTCTATATTAATATTTATGACGCATGACTTAATATATATGAAACTAAATTTAAGATTTTTCTATAACGCTTGCACGCATGCACATAGAGAAATTATACGCATTTATATGCTTATTTATTTATATATATAGGTTTGTACTCCAACACAAACAAAAAATAAAAAATAAAAAATAAAAAATAAAAAATCCTAGTTCTTCGTGGGCAAGCAAGTCATTTACGAATATAAATTAGCTACAAATCGGTCTAATAAAGTGACGCATGTTCCTAATAAGCACATACTTTCTTATTAATGCTATTAAAAAAATACATGTATTCAAAAAATATGTGCTTTTTACATGTTAAGAGACACACACATATCAATTTATTGTACCAATTTATAGCTAATTTATGTCCAGTAATTCACTAAATGTGCTCACATTTGAATGAGTACCTAGTTCATGCCACAATTGCATGCTATGTTTGACGCGTTCAGCTCCTTGATTGTCTTTAGCATTGGCGAAGGAGAATGGTCGCCTGAATCACGCTCAACTTACAACCTTTTCGACCTTGTAGTTCGTTCAATTGTTCAGGTCCTCTCTCTCTCTCTCTCTCGTCCGGTTGTCGAACGTTGTTGTTATTTTCTTCTCCTTGTTGCCGGGTGCCGAACGAAGAGTTTGTACTTAACTGGGATCTCCTTAATTAAACTCCATTTAATAAATATAATCTGCATGTTTAATTAATTAGGTGTACCCAGGACGATGGAGTGCATTTTTTTATGCATATCTTGATAACCCTGGGATGTGGAACTTGAGATCACAGCTCCTCAAAAATTGGTATTTGGGCCAACAACTCTACCTCAGAGTTTACGATCCAGATCCTAACCCTGCCACGCCCCCGGAAAACCTCCTCCTTTGTGGTTATTCTCTTTTTCCGACCTATCTCTTTAACCTCCCCTCTCCCTTTTTTTTAAAAAAAAATAAAAAATAAAAAATTTCACTTACCACCTTTTATTTTATCACTTTAGTATATTCATCTTTCAATATTTTTTTTTATTTTTATTTTTTATTTTTCAATTTTCTTGATCCTTAACGGATATATGTAACATACCATTAGTGTTAGTGGGCTAGATTACCATTAGTGTTAACGGGCTAGGTACTGAAATGGGCCCCCATCCAACCCACTACTAATCCAAGCCGATGCAGCCCCTTAACACTAATGGTAATCTAGCTCACTAAAACTAATGGTACTGTTAAAGTGTAAATATATATATAAACAATTTCAAAGATTTAGGCATGATTACATTTGTAAATTCCGTTAAATTTTGGTCAACGCCTAAATCGTTGTAATTTTTTTTTTTTCCTAAAAAATTGAGGGATATTTTATGAATTTTGACACCTTTTTGTTATGATTTAACAGAAAATTCTACTAGATGGGTGAAATTGAAAAATGGATACATTAAATTGACATTTTTTAAAGTTTATTGGTATGATTGTAAAAGTGATAAAAGATTAGAGGTGATAAGTTCATTTCCTTTTTGTCCAAATATGTTACATTACTAGGTTATTTTGTGTAAGAAATATAAAATAGTAATACGTGGGATAACTAAAGATATTAGTTAGGCGGGAATTAGGGTCCGTTTGGATTTGCGATTTCAAAAAGTGCGATTTAAATCACGATTTTAAAATGTGCGATTTGGAAAAAATGATTTTTAAATACGCAGTTAAGCGTTTGGCAAAATCGCAGTTTAGCCTTTAAAATTGTAAATTAGCATTTAAAATTTTACATTTTAAAAAAAGCACCATCTTACTTGCGATTTAAAAAAACAAATTTTCTGCGTTTTCAAATTTCAATTTTTAAAAACGCAGTTTTCAAACGATTTATGTTTTGAGATTTAGTTTAAAATTATATTTATTGTCTTCGAAATCGCAATCCTAAACGCACTCTTGGTTGTAAGTAAATAATATGCTTTTTGTTAATTGTTTAAAGTCTATAAAAAGGAACCAAGACCGTAAGAAGGGGATGAAAAGATTAAAGATATATAGAGAAAAGAGTTCATTGAGAGATATCCTCTTTTACTATCCGTCTATTCCATTTCAATTACAATCATTAAAAACCCATTACAGTTTGTTTCTTATTAATGTTGTCGATCTACAGGAAAGTTGGACAGTTTAGTTCCGGCTCCTTCACCCTCGCCGTCGGCGGCTACTGCACCATCTCCACAGATAGCATGGTAATAAAAATGCTATTAATTATGTGTTTAATGACGTCTTAATTACAACAAGAACATAATTTTTTTTGGGGGGTTCTAACAAATATTATTACTGCTTTTTATTTCACTAATATCTTTCAACGTCGATCTCTTGCTTGTTGGTAGGTTTCACAGCGCCGTGATTTTCATTGTTGCACTACTGTACGCAGTAGAGGATGTTTTTCATGTTCGAAAATATTTATTCAACTTGATTTTGGTGTGAAGTTGTTCATCAATTCGAGACTTCTGTTAGCATTTTCATTAATTACATAACAAGGATGACTGTGAAAATATAATTATGCCTCTCAAATAAAAGAAATAAAGAAAAAAAAAAAAAAAAAAAAGGTCGTCGAGCCCTTGATGCAACTTAACTAGCTAAGCCACCCAAGACTAGGGAGATGGCTACTTATGTTAGGGGAGGCCGCGAGACCCCCCTTTGTCCTTTCCAGTTATACAAAAATAAGGGTAAAATTGTTGTTTTATATTTTTTTGAACAATTTTACCTTTTCACTTAAACTAACCGGTTTCTCTCTAATTCAAAGTTCATTTGAACAGGAGAGGATCCAAATGCAAAGGAGTGGTCGCAAAGTTTAACTCAGGTGTTAAATATATCAAAATGAAAATCGGGTCTTAAAGTTTGGCTAAAAGCATAGAGGCAGGGGCGGAGCCAGGCCCCCCCAAGCCCCAAGGTTCTCTCCAAAAAAAAAAAAATTAAAAAAAATTAAAATTTTGCTCTAAATTTTATTATTTTTTCTAATTTTGGCCCCCCAAGACTTTTTTTTTTCAATTTGGCCCCCCCAACTTGGGGGGGCTGGCTTCGCCCCTGCACAGAGGATACAACTCTTTTTTTTATTAATCAATGTGGAGAAAAGGGGAATAAGTGGTCCTAACTTGATTTCCCTTTAAAATTATTATGTATGAGGCTATAAGTTAACAGAAATAGCTAAGGACCTTCTTGCAAAGCTAATAAAAGGCATTAATTTGATGGTGATATTGAAGAGATTTATTTGATGGAGGATTAGGAAATTAATGAGATAATATATATATATAGGTATTCCTGGACATTTTCTAAAGAAAATGAAGATTATGAGCTACGCTAATAAGGTAACAACTGACCAGTATTACTCTATTAATTAGCCAGAGCATGCCTTATAGATTAATTTGGGATCAGGCTGGCCGGTTTCGTTTAACTAGCTTTATTAACTAATATTTGTAAAGTTATGACAGGTTTAAAATTCACATTATTACTGAGAAAATGATTTGTGGGAAACGATAAACCGTTTCCTGTGTATCAGCCCTTGAAGGACTGGACTAATGATTACTTACAAAATGAGAGAAGAACCATCAAAATGGTTTCGATCCGAGGCCCACGGATTAGACTTTCGACAGTCAAGTCAAGTATTTCTTGCTCGGAGAGAGAAAATATAGAGAGAGCTACTTAGAGAAAGAAGGGTGTGTATTAGCGTATACATGAGTTAGGGAGAGAATGAGATCTTATGGAAGGCTCTCTTGGGCCTTTTTGGGCTCTCTTGGACCCTTTTGGGCTCTTGTGATAATTAGGCATTTTTCGGGCCACTTTTGAGCCCTAATAGTAATAGACCTTATATTAGGCTTATTTCTTATACTCATCAAGTTATATGTAAGAGAAATGCTATATGAACATAAATTTTTACAAAGAGAACCTTATTAACTGATGTAGGCTTCCTTAACATTTGCTTTGAGGGCGACGTCCTATAAATTGTTAGAGATTGCAAGACAAATGTGCCCAATATGAGCAAATATGGACATCTAGTCAAGTGGAGGGTATAAAATCTGGCTTGAGGTATTTTCGGACAGCAAGTTTAGTTCACGTCAAGCGAGTGGCTAATACGGCAGCTCACGGTTTAGGACGAGAGGTTCTCACCCATATTGTAGACAAAATCTGGATGGAAGAAATTCCCCCCCGGATCTATGATATTGTAATCAGGAAACTTGTTGTCCATGTGTTTCGACCCTAGCTATTGCTATGGTTTTATTAATATGAATGGAATTTGTTCAGATAAATAAATAAACTAATGTAAAGCTTATTCATTTGTATTTGTAACATATTTTTTTTATTAATTGTTTTGATCATCTCCAATGAATAAGCTTCACATCATCTTGGTACGAAAAAAAATTAGCTACAAATTGGTTTGTAGTCAATTCCTTCAATCAGTCTGATAAAATGACGTGTTCCTAAAACAACATACTATTAAAAAAAAGAAAAGTGCCTCTCACATGTTATGGGACACGTGTCACTTTATTGGACTAGTTTGTAAGAATTGGCTACAAACTGGTTTGTAGCTAATTTTTGACCATCTTGGTACCTATTTCTTGATAAAAATTAAAAAAAAAAAAAAAAAAAAGAAAGTTAATACCCTATTGCATTTCTCATGTAATTATATCTTCTTAATTGCTTTTGCCATGGGTCTTTGGGGGTTTGGCTATAGCAAAGGCAAATGGTAAAGACAATAAATTTCGTAGAATTATGGTGTTGTAGCCGTAGGGAATCAAACGTGGAACTTTTAGTATCATTCTTTCCCCAACACAGGACAGATAGTCTACAAGGGAAAATTGCTAAGCCAATTCTCGGAGTTTGATAATTTGACAAATAGCTCCTTAAGTTTTTTAAAAAATGACAAATCACTCCTTGTACTATTCCACGTGGCAAATAACTTACTTGGTATAAATTCCAGCTATTTTTGGGACCCAACATTATGAAATTACAAATTTATCTAAAAAATTAGAAGAAGAAAAAAAAAGTAATTAGTGGGGCCAACCCTTTTTCTTTTTGTTATATTCTTTTTTCTTTTGTTTTTAATTTTAAATTTTTAGAGTAAATTTGTAATTTTTTAATGATCTAGTTAGAAAAATGGTCAAAATTTTGTAAATAAAGAGTTATTTAATTTGTCACGCTTGGAGATCGATATTACATGAAGTGATTTGTTACTTTTTAAAAACTCAACGAATTATTTATCAAATATCAAACTCCACAACCGATTCAACAATTTTCGCTATTAATTAATCTAAAATCCATAAAATAGCCCAAAGGAAAACACATGTTATGGGGGTCGATGATCACAACATGCATGTGTGACGTGTCTTAATTGTTAGTTTCATTCAACGTTTTTCATAATTCCTAATGTTTAATTTGGTCCCTTTTAAATTCAATTTCCACATTTTTTTGTAAAAATCGGCTTAATTAATAATGTTATACGTAAGATATTTATCCTCAAAACCGACGTGGTTATCGGATCAAAAAGATTTAATAGCGATTCGCCTTAAATTTAATGGTAATTTTAAAAATTATGTCAGTCAAAAGAGATAAAATGAAAATAAAGGTCTTGCGTGTATATATATAGCATTGCTCGCTCAATATTGGCGGTGTTTGGAATTCAATTTCCACCCCTCTATTTTCTAAGAAATTAAACATTATGGTCATGAAAATTGAGTTTAATTATTATAATTTTGGAAACCTAATTAATTACCTCAGACGTGCACGAAACAGACTTTTGAAGCGTCAAATTAATGGCTTTCTTATTTATGGAGTTTTACATGCCCACCCGTTTCTCCATTGAAGAAGCCACGTCACAAGCTAGATCTCTGCCACGTCTACACGTTTCTCCCTTGTAGGAAAAAAAATAATATATAGAAATTAATACATTTCTTTATATGAGATAATCCTTTGTTTTTGGGTCAAAGCTATGTAATTCTTATCCGATCTCTCTTGATTTAGAAATTAATGCAATATTTACTCAAAAAAATAATTAATAAATTATTCGATTTGAACAGTAAATATTAAATTATTATTTATTCCAACAACAAAAAAAAATAAAATAACTATTTAATTTATATTCTAACACTTCCTTTAAGTTAATTTAGACCCAAACGACTTTCTCTTTATAAATGAGACGTGACATCTGCTGTGATACTATGTATTGCCTTCGATGAAATCTGCCCAGAGATAAGGATTAATAACAATTATTTGTCCGAATTGCTAATGTGAGATATTTCATATAGAATCCACGTGCCCAAGTAATTTTTTAGCAGTATCACCGGCCACTCATCTTGACAGATAAGTTTAATATGGAGTCTTTCACATTATCTACCCAAATTAATAGTAATTAGAACAAATAATTACCGTGAATTCCGATCCAATTTACCAATTAAAACTGCCCTGGTTAGCATATATAACTGCCTAAGTTGGCACTAAGATCATCTGTAACGGCCTCCCAAGTTGCATATGTTATTTAGGTCAAAGAATTGACCAAACTCGATCCCAAATTAGTACACTCCTCAACTTGGCACACTCATTGGCAACCTCACAAATTGCCAATCTCTCTATCTCTTTCTCTCTATGGGAGGTAGACAGACACCCACACACTTACTCAACAACAGCTATATAATGATGATTAACAATATTGCCACAAAACGAGGACCAGGGTTTGGTACAAGTTTCTTTGTCTTTATTAATGCTAACAAATATCAAACATACAGAACTATCCCTCACTTCCTGCTATTATACCACAAATTCATTTTATCACAACAAGGCATGACAATTAGGTTTAATTTGTCCCTATCAAAAACAAACCGGATAGAAATTTCTTACAAATTGGGTTGTAGAAAAATCTATCCATTTTCGTTTCTAAAAGTGTCATGTGTTCCTTATCATGTGAGAATAATAGATTCTTGTAATAGCTGCATTAATACAAAAATATGTGATTCTCACGTGTTTAAAAGAGACGTGGCATTTTTAGAGATGAGATTAACGGATTTCATATGTATAACCCAATTTGTAAGAAATTTATATCATAAATGAGAACCGATGATCATGAAAATAACCATCGATCTAACTCAATTGCACTTTAAATTTAACATAATTAATCTCGGAGTGATAGACCACGATTATAGCCACGCAAAATTGAGATACATATATATGATAATAATGTTCCAATATATATAAAACATTTATGGCACTTAATAATTAATTAAGAGTCTCTGTAGCCTAGCGTACTTCACATACTCTAAAAATTAGTTAATTAGTAGGTGAATCAAGTGGGCATGGGAAGTTCAGAAAGCATTGGATTGGAGCATTAATTTTAAAAATCTGTGGGTCAGCAAGTGCTGGATCACAGCAGATGTTGCTTAGGTGTACGTCTTCAGTTGGCTTATAACTAACAGAGAGAAGTGGACCAAGAAGCTAGCGAAGAGAAGAACAAAAATAGCTGAACGTACAAGAAGAATTTTTTAATACAACTTTGTTAATAGAAAGAGAAAAAGGACAAGTGGTGGATTCATGTGGGAATTGCAGTTACTTAGTGGCTTTCTATGCTTTTATTCTATTCTTGTCACTGCCTATAATGTGTGTGTCTGTGAGAGAGAGAGAGAGAGGCTAGCTTTCTTGTAAATGAAACAATGAAACCTAAACCAAAGACTTTTGGTTGAGGTGATGAGTGGTGATGACACCCAAGCCTAACACCCATGCCTCAAATTTTTTTTTTTTTTTTTTTCTGTGTCTGATCAGAGTGTTTTGTCACATTCTCCACTCAAAAAGAACAAAACCCAATAAAAAAGAAGATGAAAAGATGCTGATCACGCACTTTCCATGAATTATAGCAGGTCTTTCAGAATACACAACTTGCTTTAATTTTAACAAAGAATTGTTAAGTCCATGAAACTTCTGCTCAAGATATACGGAAAAAAGAATTGAAAGAATCTTACAGTTTGTGAATGCTAAATATGAAGAAGAAAAACAATTTTGGTAATTCGTATCAAATCGGTCTTGGGATCAACACGGGAAAAAATTTCTGACCCTTTTTTTTTCTAGTAGTGGCAGTCCACCAAAGTTGGGGCGGTGGAGAAGACAAGAGGTGATTGTTGTTGTTGTTGTTGTTGCTGCTGCTGCTTTGGTTGTTGTTGTTGTTGTTGCTGCTGCTTTGTTGCAAATGGGAATTTGGGTTCCCGGTGATCGTCTTCCGGGGCCGGAAGGTTGAGATCCAAATCCAAGGAAAGCACGTGTCTTGGCTTCTTGGGTTCCTGATGATCAGGCTCCAAGGCCATAGGCAACGGCAAAGCTGTGTTGGTCCCTAGAGGCGCCCTGTGCCGTCTCATATGGCCGCCCAAGGCCTGGCCTGACGTGAATTCCGCCCCGCAAACGGAGCACTCGTGAACCTTAGTCCTGCTATTGCCGCACAAGCCTCTACTACTCAGTTGGAGAGAGAGAGAAGAGATGTCATGGTTCTTCTTGATGAACTGCGCTTCTTCGTCGTCGGAGGATAACAAGAATTGCTTGGTCTTCTCCTCCACGGCCATGGACTTAGGCTTCTTGTGACTAGCCCTGTGCCCGCCCAATGCTTGGAAGGAAGGGAAAGTCCTGCTGCAAGTCTTGCACTCGTAAACACAATACCCGGCCTTGCCAGGGCCCGAAGCCGCAGCCACGGCCTCGGCCTCTAAGAATCTACGGCTATTAAACTTATAAACACCGCCGCCATGATCCTCCTCGGCTTGTTTCGGGGACTCCCGGGATTGGCCTTGAGCTAGAAGGATTAGGCAATTGGCCATGTCCTCTTCCTCACTATCAGTTGAAGTAGGCGACAAGTTGGTATTCATGTTATCAATGACATCAACGAAGCCACCGCCGCTGCCGCTGCCACCAGCGTCTCCGTCTCCGTCTCCGCTTGGCGAATCAGTAGTGATCATGGCAAAGGGGATTGGGGATTGTGGCCTTTGGCGCTTGGTGCGCTTCCCTTTGACGATGTGGGTTTGCTCCTTAGACCCCATGATTACTTCCTCTTGAGCTTCCATGGATCCTCCTCCACCACCGCCACAGAGAGAGAGAGAGAGAGAGAGAGAGAGAGAGAGAGGTTGAAGGGTAGGGAGGAAGCAAGAGGAAGGAGAGTGGGGTTGAATGAATATATAGATCGAGTGAAGGAAGGAAAGAAGGATTTATATAATATATATATATATATAAAAATTAATGGTTGGTTTTTTTGGGAGTCAAAAGGCACCCAATAGAACAGTAACTGTGAAATAATTAGGCTCTTAAAAGTAGCTTGTATATATAGTAAGGGTAATTGGAAAAAGGACGTTTAGGGTATTTTAGCAAGAGGGGTTGGGGTGGGGGAGAGTCAGTGGCAAATAGAGATTTAGACAAATATAAACTGGAAGGAACTAAAAAAAAACCGAGTATAACTAAGAATAGCCAAAATTAGAGATCGAGAGAGGTGAAACAGTTTGGATGGGAGAGATCGAGGTTGGAGAGGCTGTTAAACGTATTGAGTCCGTTTCACACTCTCTTTCTCACACTTTGCCAACGCACTTCACCGATTGAAAACCACCCCCACCAAAAGCTTTGTTGCACCCTTGTGAGCGAGCGTGCGTGCGTGCGTGCTGCACCCCCTCCCCACCTACGCCCCATTCTCGCGCGTGTTCCCCATTCCCCCTTCCAATTTCCATGCCTCTTTACGCCGTTTATCACGAATTCACGTGTTACGCTATTAATGATTCACTAATTTTTTATTTTATGAAAATTGGTTGGCCTGCCCTGCCCTCAACTTCCAATCGATTTACTTTAAAAATTTGCATGTTTCCAGATTCTAACGTGATGTAATGTTCCCTGGAATACTGTGCAAAATTATGTCATTATTTTGGGAAACCACATTCAATCTTAATATATAATTTTCACATGTGTCATTTAATTAAAGTGAGCCTATTTTCTTTTTCTTTTCTTTTCTTTTCTTTTCTTTTTTATATATATTTTATGTTTTAAATTATTTGTAAGACAGAAAACAAAGAGGCATATGCGAATCCATTGAAGGTCTAAAAGCTTTTTTTTGGTTAAGTAAAAAAAAAGATAAAAAACTTGGGACTAGCTTGAAGCATAAATAACAGGAGATTTATTTAATTTTTTTTTTCTTAATTTGGTTGGAACCTGAGAATAACCGAGTGATGGTTGAATTTTTTTTTTTTTTTGTAAGCGCGTCAGTAAGAGTAGTAGACTTTATTTACACATATATACGTATTCTTGCAGAAAATACACTAGTGCAAATTACGTACAGGCAGATATACATGAATACGTACATATATACTATTTAGAGAGAGAGAAGGCAGCCGCAGTGTGAAGGCAAGCAAAGTCCATTACTTTGCCCCAACGATTCTGTAAGAGATGATTGGAGTGCAAGCTTGGAACCACGGAATCTGCGGCGCTCCCCTCTCCACCTTTCTTTTTCAGGTCTCATTTCTGTTACGTTTTTTTTTTTTTTTTTCTGCCACTTGGACACAATTACATGTCTTTGTATGTCCTAATTAAACTCGGATTAATTAACAACATACATGAATTAAGGTCGTCTTCCTATATGAGCTGGTTGTGTCGTTCAAATTTGGCTTAAGTGCTGTTAAAAAAAAAGAAAATTATAGCAGAAATCCATGTCGTAAAGGCATATTCCCTTTCTATCTTTTTTTTTCATTTTTCTTTTTTAACAATTTCTCCATCTCATATGTGCGTGCTTGCACATTCCATGGAACTCTTGTGCCCTTTTTCTGTACAGCCTACAAGCGAAGTTGGCAAGAAAAAGAACTCAACTCACCTTTTGGTGTTAAATAGTAAATGATAGGGAATCAGGGATTAACTTTCAAGTTTGAGACTTTCACTCAATTTGAAATTACTCAAAGTTAAAAAAAAAAATTCTCAATTAATTCACCTCTCAAACTTCTAATTTGATGCAATGTTCTCCTTTATTAGGGTTTGATGTTAAATCAGATGCAAAAAGGGATGAAACGACATTGTTATGCCCCTTGAAAATTTTTATAAAATTTTAAATTTACCCTTAATTTCAAATTTAAAAAAAAAAAAAAAAAAAAAATTGACCCACAATGGGTCACCTGGTGACCCCGCCATGGGTCAGAGGACCTCGTGGTGGGTTTGCTGACCCAAGGCAGTGGGTCACCACCAGACCCATGGGTCATCCAATTTTTGTTATTATTAAATGAAAAAAAAAAAGTGTGAGTATTTTAGTTACTTTTTAGACATCTGTTAGGATTTAACAAAAAATCATAACGAATGGAGGACATTGCAACAAATTCAAAGATTGAGAGGTGAAATTGTAATTTTTTGAACTGTAGTGGGGGATTGTTTCAAATCGAGTGGAAGTTCAGAAAGATTTTGTGAAGTTTCCTCTAACTATTAATTATTACAAGTCTGTTACAAATTGATATAGCAGCTTACATGTCACTTACCTCATTCGTCACTAAAATTTTGTCTCTTAATTTTTTACTCATATTGTGAAACGTGATACTTATGTTAATTGTAAT
Organism: Alnus glutinosa; assembly: GCF_958979055.1. NCBI lineage: Eukaryota > Viridiplantae > Streptophyta > Magnoliopsida > Fagales > Betulaceae > Alnus > Alnus glutinosa. Next base: position 31,263,444 of record NC_084888.1, read on the forward strand.
AAAAGGTGTAGCATCCAAACATTTTCCCATGAACTTATCATTGATGTGTGTGTGTGTGTGTATATATATATATATAATGTAAGTAGTCTTCTTCACAATATACATACTATGAGTAGCTAGGAGGTACAAGTAATTAGTGAACCCTAGTCTAAAAGAAAAAAAATAATATATATAAACAAACAAAAAAAAAAAAAAAAAAAAAAAAAAAAGGAAAAAAGAAAAAAGCCTAAGGCCTATAAGCCTATTCAACTACCATCCTGTTACAAATTAACTCATTCATTATCCATTGACGTTAAAATAGATAGAAAAATAGTCACTTGACCCCTTTAACTATCACAAGTGACTATTTTTAATCGTTCTCACCCAACTACCCTAGAGATTATTTTTTATTTTTTTATTTTAAAAAAGTCACTATTCTTGATTTTTGATGGAGGTTCCGTCTAGTTTCTACACAATTTTGACAGTGTAATTAAATGCATGAAAATATAAGATGGGAAAAGGAGAGGGGTCGTTTACAAATGAAAAGTAAGGTATTGTTTGTTGCTTGAACGGCATCTTGTGTAAATTATCCCCATTCTAATACCAAATGTGCATTCTAGCTCTAGGTTCTTTTACTTCTTTTCTTTTTTCTTTTTCTTTTTCTAATCAAAGGGGGAAAGGGGGAAAGGGGAGCTTGTTTTACTTCATTTATAAACAATAGCCTTCACAAAATTAATTAATAGAATTTAAGGGGGGGGGGGGGGGGGGGGGGGGGAAACCCAACAAATTTGGATAAGTATCTTTGTGATCAGTGTAACATAATGCATTATTATAGAATGTGCTCATATGTGTATTCTACTCGCTAATCAATCAGTTCATGTGCTGTTGACCCACCCCATCCATCTAATTTCATTACTTATTGTAGAGTACTACTTGATATCAAATAATTGGGTGCATAATTTATTCCAAATCAATCATTGGGGCCAATTTCATCCGATTGAATCAGATTATGTAAATTCGGCACTTAAGAGTGATAATTCGTGTTTGCTTGTCAAGTTTGAATCGTGTTAATGTATGAATATGTTTAAGACTGTATAGGTAAATGGGTCAAACTCCCTCACCTGTTAATTTCGTGTCGGATTTATGGGTTGTTGAGCCAGTCTTAATATAAATTTTTTAAATAGCCAGTAAAATTGTGAAAGCAAAGCAACTAAAAATGTAAGTAGGCTCGTTTGAAAAGAGGTAGCTTATAGATGTGGGCAACCAAAATTTATTTTTCTCATTTATGTGAAATGGACAATTAGTGGTGTTAATTGAACTGTTTACCTGCAGCAGTTGCACAATCAATATAAATAGAGGTGGCCAGAATTGCCAAAACAGAGTCGATGGTGGGCACATGTACAAAGTCCTGTTTGACTGCACATATGAAAGACAGTAATGGATAGTTTTAGTTTTAAAAAAGGCTAAAAGCATGCAATAAATCAACATCATCACATAAGATTGCTTTTATTTCTCCAATATATATATATATAAAGAAAAAAAAAAAAAAAAACCCTCTAGGTCTTAATCTGTTTGATTACGACACAAAACACTTTTAAAAAATAACTAAATATGTTTATTTTATTTTATTCTTTTTTCAGGTGTAGAGGTTGCTTTGTTATATATAAAAAATTAAAAAATATAGGCTAGTGTGGTGACTGCCTGACCCATGATGGCAGCGGCCACCAAGGCAGCCAGCCCTGTGATAGCCGCGTGAATATCACCACTGTGGTGAGTGCCGCCAAGCGATCAATCACCACAATGGAGTCTAACTTCATCAGGACCTTTTCAAATCGGCCCCAACAAATCAAGTTAATTTTACTGCTTTTTTTTTTAAAAAAAACTATTTTTAAAACTCAAAATGCTTGTCAAAACTTTAGCATACCAACAATAATTAAATTTTATACGCAACTCATTTGTGGTTTAATTAATGTGCTACGAGAGAACTTAATTAACTTCCATTTTGCTTCATTGACATTATCAATCCATTTATTTTTTTAAGGAAATCTGAATTGTTGAGTTATATTTGATCATATTAGTCAAAAGGCCGAAAAATTAGGACTGAAGATCATCTTTCCACGTCAACACTATGTATTGTCCTGCATACAGAAACTAGAAATTACTAGCTAGAAATTAATTACTTTATTAATTTGTTCTGTTTTATAGGCATATATATGTCAAATCAATTTAGTATATCTGAGAGTCAAATTTGTGCTCTTTATTCCAGCTTAGGCTTAATAATAGGACTAGAGAGCTAAGCTTAATTAGGCGTTAAACTCATTTGATTTAGTTTGGGCAACTTATTTTATTTGGAGAAGGAAATACAAGCTACGAGCTAGGTATGGAGAAGGATCAAAACTAACAAAGGGATCGAGGTAGAGTATGGAAGGCAATTTGGAATTTAAACGTGCCAAATGCATGGCGAATGGACTAAAAATGTTTTTGCAAAGATAGAAAACGGATGCAAAAAAGTTATGGCAATCGAGGGTCTCGTTTTGTTAATGCGATGGAAGAGATGTTAGAAAGATGTGATATTGAACAATTTGACCAAATTTTTCGGCTCTCTCGATAAGTTTAGGAGAGTAAATTCAAAAGATCGAGTACGAGCAAAGAGAAGATGAAAGAATCATCTTACGCATATATAATCGACTAAAGTTAATTGGGATGTTGCACTTGATCAAACAAACCGTACATTGTATAAGCATTGGCATTATAGTAAGCGACTCTATATTAAAAGAGCCCGTAATAGCAGAAGCATGGACGGCATATATTATTACATCAGCATTACTGTGGTAGAAGTTACATTTTACCATATGTCCAAATGTGGGCGGCTTAATTATAAGATATTAATGTTGAAGGCAGATTATATATATATAATTTTACCAAACACACTCGAGCGTGGCATGATGCATGCATAATGGATTAATGGTGGTTTGTTAATATATATATATATATACATATAATTGGGGTGAGTCAATGGGGGGGGGGGGGGGGGGCGGGGCCGGGGGGGGGGGGGGGGGGGGGGGGGGGAGTTGTTGGCGTGAAGAATTATTAGTGGCGTCGTCCGGGTTGTGTGCGGCACGTTAGATGCAAAACCGTGAGGCAGCAGTACTAGAAACTAGGAAAGTAGGATTTTGGGGAAGCAAAGGATCGATCCCTTCGTCGACATGCCTTCCTCTACTCCTCACTTTCTTTCACATCGATCGATCTCCAGCTTTAGCACAAGACAAGCATATCCGATCGATCCTCTCTAAATTAAATATTTGTTTTTTTAATTAATTTATATAGAAATTAAAGTGGATATTAATATGGTATGGATCGATCCCAACCTTAATAGCAACCTACCTTCAATCAAACAATTTCTTAGCTACCTGTAGTATTCAGGAGAGTAGCATATATGCCACTGGATGTAACCGACTTTCCAATATTATACTATATTTCGATCTACTTCGCTAGAGAGAGAGAGAGAGAGAGAGAGATTCAGTAGCTTGTGAGCCACTCAATGTGGCATGTTTGTTGCAACTAAGCAAAACCAAAACCCCTAATAAATTAAGCTTAGAACAGATTGTAAAGGGCTGGGGATCCCTCAATCATACTCCATCATCGATCCAATGCGTACATTCAACACTTACAATGTTTCTACACCTCTGACCTCACCTGACGCGTGCATATATGGTTGTAATTAATCAAAATTCCAATCTCACTATCTATATATATATATATATATATATATATGGGTTGCTGCTAAACAAAAACAAAATAAAAGGACCACTCCTAATTATTAGTAAGGAAAAATACATTTTATCTCCCTTACATACTACCACCCTTTTGGCACTTAAATTAATTAACTTTAAAATGTGACGCTTGACTCCCCTTTTGTGTTTTAGGATGGTTTAGGCGCCCTTTTTTTTGTCAAAAAAAAGAAAAAAGAAACTTTACTTACACCCCTCCGATCTATCACCGGTTTTGCAATGTTGACCTCAAAGTATCAAAAATTTCAATGTGTGTATATCCCATTTTTCAGCCCCTTTAAATTTCACTACTTCGTTATGATTTTACAGAGATGCCAAAATGATCAACATACTCAAGTTTTTTTTTTTTTTATTTTATTTTAAAAAAAAATTAACCTCATTTTTTTTCTTATGTTGTTTTACTTTTTTTGATTTTTTTAAATTAAGGGTAAATTTGTATTTTTATAATTTTTACAAGAATATAAGAGACATTTCACCTATTAGTCATTGGAGTTAACATAAAACCCTAACGGTAGGATTGAATTAAAAATGGCTGAAAAATAGAATACTCATATCGCAATTTTTTATAATTCGAGGTCGACATTGAAAAACCTGCGATACATCGGGAAGTGTAAGTGAAGCTTTTCTTTATAAAAAAAAAAAAAATTAAAAAAAAAAAAAAATTAAAAAAAAAAAATAAACCTATGTAAATTGAACCCCACTTTGGTCAAAGTGGAGGTTGCCCATTTGGGTATATTCTTATCTTTTTGCCTGCTTTCATTTTTTTTTTGGGGGGGGGGGGGGGGAATAATTGCCTGCTTTCATTTTGACTTGTAACAAAAAGCAATCTTTAAATCATATATATATAAGTTGGGGATGGAGTGATTGAGCCCCTTTTTTAACATTTATTGGTTATCAAAATGCGTAGATCTAATGGATATGATATGGTCTATTTTAGGTACGTATACCCAAGGCAACACATCTTTTCATACACCCCTCTCTAATTAAGGCTCGCATCTTGTTGACATTTGTTTATTTTATTTTATTTTAAAGGTGAGAGAATTAAATTACGGAGTGGAGTATTTGTCAAGGCTTTAAAGTCTTTCTTTAAGCTCTATATATATATATATATATATATAATAATTCTAAAATACTGAAAGACGGGTTTTTTTTTTTTTTTTTCTTCATAAAACGTGAATCAAAATAATTGTGCAGCAGCAACAAATCTTACGTGAGCTGACTTGCAAGTGAAGTTAAATATTTAAAATAAATAAATAAAAAATGACAGATGTAGTATGAGAATAAATTTGATAAGATAGAAAAGAACAAGAATAAAATAACTAATCTAAAACAGGCGGCAGCGGGCCAGCGATACAACTTAAGTAACCTTACTTGCCAGTGAAATTAGTGTAGCCACTAAGTAATTAAGAGATCCATAACAAAGAAAAAATAACATTATTATATATTACAATAATTAAGAGTACTAATTGTTAGGACGGAAGTATTACAGTTTTTATTATAAAATCCTTACAAATTGACGTGTCCATCTTTCTTTAAGCTATGTTAATTAATGTGATACTCGTTTTTATAAAAAAATTCGTATACTAACATATAATAAAAACTATAATGAGGAAATTCGATAGGATAACTCTCTCTCTCTCTAAAAAAATAGAAGAAAGAGAGAGAGGACAAGACAACATAGTTAGTTGCACTTGAAAGAAAAACACTTATGTTGTTTCCATATTTTGTTTCATAGTTTTTGGAAATAGGGAAACGTTTTTCTCTTAAATTAATATCATTTTCTGAAATTGAAAAGTTGAATAGGAAATAAAATTGAAATATGAAATTGGTGGGTGAAAGAGGAACATCTTGGGGCTGACAGCAGTCATATTCCTTAATGATCAGAAATTAGTGCTGAATATGAAACCTTTTATATATTAATGATTTTTTCTGTCAAGAGTGCGAGGTGGTACTAGTGAGGAGTGAGTGGTGTTGATATATACTATACAGTAGTGCCTGTGTGGTGTAATTATTAATTAAAATATTTATGAGTTTTTTTTTTAAAAAAAAAAATTAAAATTAAAATTAAAATGATGTGTGCCTGTATTTTTATTTTTATTTTTTTTGCTTTCAATGGATAAGGACTTGATGCCTACTCCACCTAAGGTTGCTTCTCAACACTCCTTTTAATACATCTAATTAGGCTCAATTCTCTCCTTGTGAAGTAAAACTATACATTCAAGTCCGACTCACCCAACACCAACACCAACACCAACCAAAAACTATCTAGTTATTGATAATTTAATTTTATACGGAAAAATACACTTTACCCCTTGAATTATTGTGGCTTTTGGATTTAGACTACCAAACTTTAAAAAGTGACAGTTGGCTCCCTTTAACTAACCACCACGTTATATATAAGTCATTCCGTTAGTAATTGGCATCAAAATGAAAGGAAAAATAGTCATGTGCACGCACCACATGCGACTATTTTTTACTCTTTCTTGCCAAAAAGCGCTTAAAATTTATTAAAAATAAATAAAAGTAGGATGAAAAAAATGTAACTAAAGGTTGGGGTTCAGTCACCCCAAAATACAAAAGAGGCGGTGGCTAAACCACCCCACAGACTATGGGCAGGGGAGGAGCCAACTTTTAGACTTTGGGAGGGCCAAATTGAAAAGAAAAAAAAAATAGAGGTAAAACTTAATTTTTTATTTTTTTTTGGTAAAAGCTTGGGGCTTGGGGGGCCCATTGACCCCCCAAGCCTTCACCTAGTTACGCCCCTGACTATGAGGGAGGTTTAGCGACCCCTTTTTTTTTTTTTTTTTTAATTAATTTTGTTTCGCTTTTCTTTTTCTTTTTTAATAATCTTAAGGGAGCTGGGTAAGAAAGATTAAAAATAGTCACGTGCGGTAGTTAGGGGTCAAGTGGTTATTTTTCCGTCCATTTTAACGTCAATTGCTAATGGATGAATTAATTTGTAACCGGGTGGTAGTTGAAGGGGCCTTTTGCTTTTTTATACTATATTTTGCTTTTAGACCAGAGTTGAGTTATTACTTGTACCTCCTAATCATAGTATGTATATTGTGAAGAAGATGACTTGACTTTAACTTAACTTTTTTTTATTTCAATCCAAAAATTAGATTAGAGCGGTATGATTATTTGTCATAAGTGTCAATTTTTAAAGTTAATTTGGTTGTTTAAGTCCAAAATGGGTGGTAGTTGGGGGTTGGGGGTGGATAAATTGTATTTTTTTTCAATTTTATACACTTATAATATATATATATATACACGTTACAGAAAAGAACATCCGATAAGGAGACGTGGGCATGCATTAGTCACGTTGTTTTTGTTTTAATGTCATGATGTCCACAAGCTCGTAGAGATTAGTGGTAAAGCAAGAATTAATTTTCTTTGGTTTAACGCCTATCACTTGCCATTACACTGAAATTAACGAGTTCCTTAAGCGGGTTTAATGACTGCTAATCTGCTATTGTGTGGAAACGACAAAAACTGAGAGGTACACTATGTGGCTTGAGAGAGAAAGAGAGAGAGAGACAGAGAGAGAGAGAGAGAGAGAGAGAGAGAGAGAGAGGCTATTTATACCTTGCAAACGACATGACGTTTATCTACAACACAGACATCTCACATCGTAAACTGACAAACAGGTTTTACATAATAAAAATCACCAAAAGATAATTCAAAGTGGTTTACTTTTTACTAAGACAACAAAAATTATCGACGTTTATAATTGGTCATGTTGACAGCAAACCGTTTATATCATGTAAACAACATACTGGTTTACATTTTGAAGACAACATAAAATAATAATAATAATAATTCTCATTTGGAGAACCATATTACATGCCAATGGGCCTCTAAGGCCTAACTACTAAAAAATCTTAATGAGGCCTAAAATACATACATACCAATCTAGTGAAAGGCTAAGATACACTCACTAAGGCTATCACACTGTCAGAGGCATTTTCCCATATATATCTCTCGTTCATTATCACGCTCAGGGAGACTCTTACCCGTTTTTACTACATTCTCTTTCAAAGTTCAGAGATTTTACTGATTTTGGCGTCAGAGTACCTCCAGTCTTCGAACTAGCGACCTTCTAACGACCCCTTCCTTGTAGATAGAGGAATCCTTGGAAGGCGTCATGAAACCATTGTTTGTCCTCAGCCGATTGAGAGGGTGCTATTCTCTCAATCGGCTGGAGACCACGCCTCATGAAGCGAAGGTCACTAGTTCGAATCCCCCCTTCCCCTTTTGTGTGGACATGTCAAAAAAAAAAAAAAAAAAAAACCATTGTTTGTTTTTATTTTTTATATCAACATCATTTTTCTATTCCTTCATTTCTTTTCCCGGGTCAAAAACAAAAGAAACCCGAGGGGCAAGGGGGGCTCATGAAGGTTTAAGGGCTTCGAATGTAATATTTTTTAAAGGAATTTTTTGTTTGAAAAAGTGTTTTGATAAAACTGTTTTGTGAGTATTGTGTTACGTTGTTTGTTAATGTTTTTGTTTTGAAACAAAGCCCATGCTATTTACCAATCCTAGGATGAGCGGCAGTTTTTGATTGTTTGTTTGACTTTCAAGAAGGCAAGGAGGTGGAGCCACCTCCACTGCCACGATTATGGGGATGGAGATCCATCCCCACGTTACCCCTGCCGCCCATCTCCAGCCTCTATTTTTCTTCTCTCTTTTAAAAAAAAAATGTATAATTAGATAGTGCATGGTGTCGCATATCTCAATACATGTGGCACATTTTTATTGGTCCGACGTGAAAAAGATGACAGCCGACAAATCTTCTATTAAAACTTAGATGGAAAATATGATGAAAGAACTTATTTGTCACAATATCAAAACTAGCTCGGACCTTTAATTATCAAAATTAGAAATCAGGCCCTTATTTGTCATGGGGAAAAAATTCACGTACTTTTTGGACAATTTCCCTTCAAAACTACTATAAATCAAAATACAAAGGTCGGACTATATTGATTATACTTCCTAGTCTCTATTGCTTGCTACTATCTTAAAAAGATTATATTGGCAAAATACTTGAAAGACAAAGATTCCATAAGTGCAACCAAAACATTGCTCGGGATGCTTCACTCTCCTTGAGAACAGATCTAAATAAGAGTACAAATTTTCATATTCATCTCAAGTTTGGTGGCGTTGAAGTTACAATGAACTCTTGATAGATGAGAATCGGTGTACCTTTAGCTGGAAAGTCTCACCAGATTACAGGCTGATGATGGCACCAACCTTCCTCCAAGATGAAATATGCATGGTGAACAACCACGTCTGACAGCATAGCTGCTCAAACCTCTCGAGGCTCAACAAACACAGCTGTTGTCCTCGGGGGCACAGTAAAGCACCCAGAGGATGGTTCATATGTTGAGCTCTTAACTAGTTCATCAGTTGACATAACCTGCACCAAGTTTCCAATATAGCATAACCATTAATATATTCTAAGGAATGTTAAAAAGCTCTAAATGAATAGATAGGTTAAGGTTCATTTGGAAGAAACTTCAGTGACCACGACATAACCTGGCCCCCATGAAAATGTAGTTTCTAGCATTACTCAATCTTCTTATGGCTATAGTACGCTATTCCAGAAAACTGTAATGTATTTATATTTTCTGTATATATTTCGTATTGCTAAATGTAGAGAAAAGATAGAATTATGGAAGGGAATAGAGGTGGAAGAAGATGAATGCAAGCTGGACCTTCGAGGGTTCCAGGACCTCCATGCTTTATTAGAGAAAGCTTAAACTCAAAAAAACTGTTTACAACAATGAACATGACTAAACTGAAAAGAACTCATGAGATTGGGTTATATAGTGGCTTGCATTCTCAACCACTAACAACCCAATCCACTAGTCCAGAACTGATTCTAACAACCCTAAGTTCCTAACAACTTCAGCCCAAGGGCCTAATGTAATATCCCTTAACCTAATATCCCCTAACCTAATATCCCTTACAAAAACCTCCATGCTCAAAATTGTTTAGAAGTTCTAGGAAACAAAAATATAGCAACGAGTCTAAACTAGGTACTTGAACAATTTCAAATTTCTGTGCTGTGGTGAAGAAAATATAGTGCTCTGCCATACAACTTTAGCCGTTTAATCCTCTTTTAGTCTCCATAATAGCCTTTCATATTTCTTCCAAAAGCAGACAGTACATGTTCCTACCAGAAATTTGTTTGGAAGTCAAATATTAAATGGAAAGCTATCTGGAAGCTACTCTGTCTCAACATAGATGAATATACTCTTATACTTCCAAGTCTAGAAATATATGATTACCTGAACAGGATGCAATTTAAGAGTTCTTGCACGCAGTGTAGGGGAAGCAAATAACACCTCAGTTGGACATGTATTGATGACAACCACAATGTATGAATAACTGCGAAGAACAAAGGGCAACAACGACTTATTTGAGTTATATCATTCACACCAGAAAAGAAAACCACAATGTACTTATACTCACGTGGGATCCAGTTGAGATAACCCCGGGACACCTTCATGACCATCTTCAATGCTCATCACTATCACACCGGGGACCCATGATGGTCCAGTATTGTGGAAACGTACCCTTTCCTGAAATGATACGACATATTACAACTCTAGAACTTGGGAGTTTCATTGGTTTGTGGAAACATACCCTTGCCTGAAAATATATGACATATCACCTGGATAGCATTTGCTGTCGTCAAACGGAAAAGTGGTGAAGAGTATCTTATACACAACAGGTTTGAAAAATTATCCACAGCAGCAAGAATGTGACTTCGCTGAGGATTGAAGGAGGGATCTGCCAATCTTGGTTTAATTCTGCAAAAGGAAATACAGGCCCAAGATTATCACTATTAATATTAGAGCAGATGTTACAAAGAACAGAATAATACCAATAAATCCTCAGAAACAGTCCTATGCATCAGACTAATAACAAAATCTCGAAAGGTGCTGAGTTGGAATCCCAATTTGGATGACTGCTGTGATCCAAAAGGTTCTAAGAAATGGTTATCATAAAAAGCTACTCAAAGTGTGACCTAACTGAATTAAATCTTTTCTTTCATTTGATAAATAGTACTGCACAGAAGTAAATACGATATCAAACATGATTAGAGATAAGCGAATGCTTACAGTGGCCAGTTCTTCTCATTTTTCCCTTTTGGAGGAAGGCCAACACCCCAATTGTTAGAATTATAAGTAAAATCAAGCCTGAAAAGCATGAAAAAGCAAACATCAAATTTGAAGTAAAACTGAGACATGTTACTTTAGGCACTGATCCACAAGCAGTACCAAGACAAAAGGAACGTCCAATTACAACTACAGAAAAATCCCAAGTTGTTACTCTTGTTGTATTATCATGAAGAAGATCAGATATGCATTTTAGCTCAAAAGTAACTAAGGCTGTCCAATATCTTAGATAACAATCATCGTAAGAAAGCAACTTGAGCACAAGAATACAGTGGACCTGTTGAACCAATCACCAGAATTGTACGAATCACGATCAAGGGATTTTGAGCGAAGCATCTCATCACCAGAGTGGAAAAATGGTATTCCCTAAGAAAATATGATTAGCACTGGCAGTTAGTAAGTACCTCAGAAATAATGAATTATTGCAGATGGCACTCTAAACATTATAACGTATGCTGCCTGGATTGCTTAATCATTGAAATACCAGGACTTAGCAAATCAAACCATCCAAACTAAAGGAAGTCAAACTAGTTGAAAATAGAGAATAACTGTAGCTGGCAGGTATCAAAGTGGAAATACATGATTTGAGGCACAGATTGAGGAAAAAAATGTTTCAGAACAGAATCAAAAGTTAATAGATAAAAGTTAATATGTATACCATTACAGAAATTTGGAACATTATCATATAATAGACAAAATGTTAATAGATCTATAGTTAATACGAACGTTTCAGCACAGAATACAAAATGTGAATAAATGAACAGCTAAAATTCATGAAGAAATTCCAAGACATTGACCTTAAGAAAGGAATAAATTATAGTCAAATTATTCAATGATTGTACATCCCACTTAAAAAAACAGGCCTACTGCATGCTTTCTGAAGTGGAAACTACAGTCTTATTCAATTTCTCTCTTTCCATAATGGAAGCAGAGAGACAGATTCAATGACTTTGGTCAATTACAATGGAGATCACTTATACCCAACCTATGAAATACTCAATATTAAAAGGTCATGGGGAAAAATTCCGCCAAATTACAAAATTGATTTGAACACAACAATTCATCTTGCAAACTCTACGTCTGTATGACACTGATTTGATCAGAGGCGAGTTGTTTTTATGGGTAGTTCGAAAGATATGCATTATGCCACAGAAGATATCCCCAACAGAAAATGTCAAGGGATCAAACTCACATTCTTGCACGTAAAGTGTAGACATGATAGTATCCCGGAAGCAAGTGATATTGTAGGCAAATTATATAGTTCTTCTAGGTGATGTTTAGGTTAGAGCTGGCCAAATACCTGGGACCCAACTGAACTGCTCAAATCACCCAGGTTCTACTCAATCAATCAACTAAGTGCACAGAATAAAAGTTGAAAAAACATGTTTGTTAACTCTTCATAGAAGGGCACCACATGGACAGTCAGGACAGATATGCCATGTTATACTGATGTTTTCATGCTTGGGAGTTTTAAGAAGGCTCTGTGATTTGGTGGACCATTAGGGAAAGACCAGATAGGTCACTCAATGAAAAATGTGCCAAAAGTGGTTTTTGAATGCGCACGTTAAGAGCATTCCCATTCTACTATTCTCTCCTTTCTCGCACCTCCTCCAGTAACCACACTTAGCTTTGATCCTTCTAGCATGACTTGCTCTAAAGAATCCAGAACAAAAGTAATCCAGGTACAATCTCCTCATGATAGGTTGAATTCAACTGTCTTCCACACTCACTTAACCTACATATAAAATCCATTATCATTTTAATTAATTTATATTTTTAAAATAATTTGTGTCATATAATGTTATTTGCTGTCGATAATACTGTCAAAAAAAAAATTTGATGATAGGTTTGGCTAATCATTTTGGGATGACCACTAACCAATTGGTGAAGTCAAGGTTGATCCATTATAGTTGTTAGTCTAATTGTAAACAGATGTGCTCAAGGAAGATAGTTCAAGGACCAACCCAAAGTTGCTCCATTATTCACTGAACAGCATAAGAACATGTTCCACTCTTCAACACAGAGTAGAATTTGCAAAAGAGGTGGACAATCTATCATTATCCCAAAAAAGTATGTCATAAGTATCAACAAGCTGTGAACTTCATTTATTTTAAATACTATGGTCCTGCAGTTGTATCAAACAAATAACAAGAAAATAAGGAGAAACTACATTTATCCCCCTCTAACTACCATCCTTTTTGTAGTGTCCTCCCAATGTTTCGATTTTTCCAATGTCCCCTTAGTTTACCATTGGGGTTGCAATGTCCCCATTCCGCGACCCAAAATGACAAAAATACCTCTATAAGATAAAAAGTGAAAGGAATATTTTGTCATTTTGAGTCACGAAAGGAGGATATTGCAACCCGAATGATAGATTGGGGGGGGGGAGGGACATTGGAAAAATCGGAACATTGGGAGGGACACTGCAAAAAAAGATGGTAGTTAGATAGTTAGAAGGGTGTAAATGTAGTAACCCAGAAAATAAATTATAAGGTTTCATCACTATTCAACTTTAAGGAATGGTTGAAACCTGTGACAGTGCCATTACACTTGTTGCCAAATGATTTATCCTGCATCTCTCGTCTACAGAAATTTCTATCGGAGTCTACAAGTAAAGGACAAAGATCAGAACTATCCATCATCAAATTAATACAAAACATTGTAAGAAATGTTGTGCATACCTTCAAATTCACAATGTCAAATAGGGTCTCATTGTCATGAGCAGAAACATAATTAACCTTGAAAATAGAAAAACAGTCAAAAGTGTCAATCAACCAAGTGGTGTAGGCCAGTAGAAATACCCCTTATGTAATCAATAAAATGACGGCTTTGTAGTGATTTTCTATAAAATCTTAAAGTATCCGAGACCTAGGCCTAATAATTCTGACACAACAAAAGAAATGACAAAATATTCCAAAAAGCAAGAACCTACTGATAGATCAACATTCTTTTAGAAAGAATGATGGCAGGTTTTTCATGAAAATACAACACCAACAAAGAAATACAAGTGACACTTCACAAGTATGTTCACTCACATCATACTCAAAAACACAATCAGAAGCACATCCAAACGGGCAATGATTGGTATTATTAAAAGAAACGAAATATGTATACAAATAAGATACTTACTGTTTCCGTGGGACTCAAGGCAAATGCAACAGATGCCCCGTCATAAGTTAATACTTCTGATCCTTTTACCTGAGCAGATCATCATCATTAAATGTTAAGGTAGTGTATCTCTTAGTTATAATATCCTTGTACAGTAATAGATCATATTAAACATTAATTTTATGCTATAAAGTGCCTATGCAAATGGTAAGGCAGTAAATTGTTACTGGCCGTAATAAGTTAGGCTTGACAAATTTGAGTTTGTATGTGTGCACATATATATATGTGTGTCTGTGCACATGGATATACTAAAGAAGAACATGCAAAATTACAAGCAGAAAGTTGTTGGTTCTTTTCGTGCATTATCACAAAGGTTGTCAAAGCTCATGTTTTGCATGTTAAATCACCATTTATCCCAAAAGTTTAAGCTAATATGAAATGGTGGACTTAATCATTTAAATTAATTTTCTACTATTCTTCCCAACAAGTGAGGCTCAATACGTAAAATATTTAATTGAAATAGGGGGTAGAGTTAGGGTTTGAACTCATGACCTGAACTCATAACCCCTACTCTAATACTACATTAATTAATCATTTCTCCCAAAATCTTGGACTGATAGGAAATGGTGGACTTAATTATTTAAATCAATTTTCTAATATTGCAAAGCTGTACATTCATGCGTTTGGTTCTCAGTTTACATTCACAAATATGCCATATCTCTTTGTATATATAAACATTAAAGCCCAAACAAGTTCAAAGAATGATTTTCTGCATGTTATAAGCAGATACACATATCCCTATATCAAAAACACCAAAATAAAATATTGAAATACAGATTCCAGGTAGACATAAACAATATCTTTCAGATTCATGTGTTAAGTAAATAAAAGCTGCATTAAGGCATTGTTTCTTTCAATATTAAAAGTTTTCAATATTTTCAGGTGTTTGGCCAGTTTGGAAAATTTGGTCAACTTTAAACACGCCATTATTTTCCATAAAATGATTTACGTTTCTTTTAAGGTGTAAAACATTTTCCATCCACAACTCCTCTATTCAAACACCCCCTTCCGACAAACACCCACACCACCGTACATCCCAGAGACCACCACATCTCCTGCCAGCACCAATCCCCGCTAAAGCCACCCCACCAGATTTTTGAATGTAATTTCACATTTTCAGTGCAAACCAAACAGAGGAAAATGTTTTCAAGAGTAACAGCTAAACATCTGAAAATCAGTAATTTTTCCGAAAAATGTTTTCAGTTTACATTAGAAAATGTTTTACGTCAAAACAAATGAAGCTTAAACCAAAAATTTAGATGAAAAGTAAACCTCCAAATAATAGATGACATAATGCAGCTGCATCAAACTATCATATACCTCTTTTCCATCACAATTAGTTAGCACAAAATCCCTCAAGTTTGCAGCCATGCCTACCTGAATAAAGTGAGAAATACTCTAGTTAAACTTAAATCCAAGAAAAAGATAAACATTATTTAGGATGACCATGATTGATATCACATAAACTGATTGATAGTCAGTTAAACTTGACTGACACTGTCAGAGTAAGAAATGTGCACCAGTTGCCTCATATTTTCATGATTGATATCACATAAACTAAGCAAAATATAAAGGCCATGATGCTAGACCTGCATTTGAGCTTCAAAATCATCTACTCAAATTATATTAAAGAATGCATCAAATAATTAACCTCGATGTGATCCTTTGCCACAGCAAGCATGCGTTCTGCAACAGCTTCTGTACCATGATCATGTCCATTAGGCTGCAGAAAAACCAACAAGTAGTATAATAACCATATATATGACACATAAATTGCATAAGAAAAGTTTTTTTTTTCTCTCGCAACATTAAAACTCTAGTAATGGAGGTCTAACCATAACATAGGATCATTAGTCAATGGCCAAGGAAAATGCAGGCAAGGTGCTGACCATGAAGTTGGAAGAAGATAATAGCAGATGCAAAAAAAGAAGGGATATATTGGAAGATACCGCTATAATGTTCCTCACAAAAAATCAACCAAGCATTTAAAAAGCCTACGGCAGAATAAACATATTCCTTCAGCTCATTCAATAAATTCTCTCAATCATCACTGGTAGCCCATATTTTCATGTTAAGGAGAAGGTATAAATCATTTGCAAAATTATTTCAAAAGGCTACCACAATCTTAAATGTAGAAAATTTTCTCCAAAAGAAGAATAATATTACAAAACCATACAACCATTATAGAAATCAAATATAACGCCTTTGCATAGAAGATAATTTTTTTTTTTATAAGTAATCGAAATGTCATTAAAAGCGTAAGGCACCAAATGGTTGTATTATGAAAATCTCAAAGGCACATAGAAGATATTTCTGAATACCTGCAACAACAGACCGGTCACAAATCCTTGCTGAAGAGGATGACCAAATGGAGATCCACCAAGCATTGCATCCCGAATTCGATCGTTAAAGCTGAAATAAAATCCAAATGACTCATGAAAACTGAACGCCTAATGCAGAATGAATAAAGAATTTGACACTGAATTGACAAAATGATCTGCTTCCTAGATTAAAAAAGGACATAGGTTTAGGCATTCATGACATAATGCTAGCCAACAATCAAAAAGTATATAGCTCTAGACCATTCACATATGAGTAGACACCACTGCACCCAGGCTTGAGGCCCCAAGCGAAGTACTCTTATATTTTTCAGTCCTTTTTTAGTTAGGAGAGATATTGCCAATAATTACGGATCAATTTGAAAAAACAAATGTTGATAATTGTCAGTAAGCCAACCATGTAAAGTTGATTATAAGAATAGACCTATTTTATAGTAAAATCCCGTGTCAGATTTGTTTTGACACAGTAAGGAAAGAATATATAATGCAAAAGAACAAATTTTACCTCCCAATTCCAGTTCCACAAAGATTAAACTGCGATGCATTTACCCCACGGCCATTTTTGGCAACTTCACCAAAGTCCCATCCTTCACCATATCTGAGAAAAGCAACAGGGTATGTAATATAAATCACATTATAGAGTGTTAAAGGGGAAAAAATGGTTCACAAGGAAAAATCAAGCGCCAATTCCCAGGGCAGTAATCATCAAACCATAAAGAAGGAAAATCACTTTTGTTACTCGAAACTTACATATATATACTTGAACCATCAACCCCATTCCTTTCCTTTGTTAGGCTGTGGAGTGCATCCTTTGCTTTCACCTAAACATAGATCACCAAATTATCTTATAGTTGCATTGCTCTTGTATATTTGCTCATTGCACCATGCTAAATTGGTTGAGACATCCCAAATCATGTTAACTATAATATTTTTATCATTTACATTGGAAAGGATCCATATTGTAACACGGAAACACATTATACAATTCTAACAACCAAGTAATTGGCATAGCCAACTTATATCCGTCGATAGATCAGCTGGTGTAATTGCATTTTCTCCAACCAAGCGATTTCATGAAGCCCTTAACCTTAAGTATGACATAACTAGAACATATGTGGTGGTATTTAAATTCACAGGATCTTTTATAGTTCTCACATGTCACCACAGAGAATTGAACCTAGATATCTTTTGTAATTTTATGTATAATCACAAAACAAAAAAAAAAAACAAAAAAAGTCAAAAAGAGAATCGCATACCATTGTACTTTTCATTATATGACCCATGAGGTCAAACCGGAACCCATCAACCTGAAAAAATAGTCATCTGACTAATTATCAACAATTTATAGATTCCACAGTTCAAATCTTAAAGCATAACTTCAAAAAATGAGTTCAAGTAATGAACCTGCTTTAAGCCACCAATACACCAATTTAATATAGAAAGCAAAACAAATAAGCTTTCTAATTATTGAAGCATCAGAGACAAAGTTGAGGTACCTAAGACACTATAACACCATACACTCACCTTATGATCGATTGCCCAGTGAAGAAGATCATCAAGAATCAGACGTTCAACCATAACATGCTCACTGGCAGTGTTATTCACGCATGTACTGTTCTCAATAAAGCCATCAGTGTTCCTTCTCAGATAGTAACCTGGAACAATCTACAGAGAAACATGTTGTTACAACAGAAACTTTCAGGAAAAATAAGATAAATTAAACAGGATATCACTAACATATACATTGGAATTTTATAATCATGACTTAAACAACTATCCAGAAACCACAGGTTGATATGAAACATTAATCATGGATTATCACCTTATCAAGGACAGAATTCTCATCAAAGGGCCCGTTTCCATGCAAGTGACTGTAGACAACATCCAATACAACGCGAAGGCCAATACGGTTAAGCGCCTATAATGAATATAAAAAATCTTTTTAGGAAACAAAGCAATGAAGCATCACTTAAGTCGACTACAGACATTACTGAAACCCATAAATCTATTCTGCACATCACAACATAAATCAAACACAAAATCCATGCTACTCAGTGGAAGAAAACGCAAAATCCATACTTGAATCATCTTTCTAAACTCAATTATACGCCCTGGACCGTTTGGGTTACTTGCATAACTTCCTTTGGGGACCCCCCAAAGAACAGGATTGTACCTATGGAAGACAAAGAGCAAACATGACATAAACAAGCAAAGAATTCTAAATAAACCTGATAATGTTTTCCAAATCGGTCTCAGTAGCTTACCCCCAGTTATACCCATCATCATCTTGGATTGCAGTAATTAGAGCTTGTTGCTCAATTGAATCAGGTGGTAATTTTTCCAGCATCTTGGTATCTGCAAAAGCCTAATAGTATATTGATTAACAACGCCAACAGGTAAACAATCAAGATAATTTGAGGCCAAACAATACATTTAGTTTGAGTTTTGAAAGAGAAGAAGAGTGGAGTTTACAGTCAATCAATTTCTCATAAAATAATGGCCAATTAACTCTTTAGATGGCGCCAAAGAATTGACTAGACCAAAACTGAACCATTGTAACAATTAAAGTTGTGACAATTAACAATTTAAAACGACATCAGCAAGTGAAAGTATCCATTTGTCCCCATGCACTTTCCTTTATTAGGGGAGAAAGGGGAAAAGTTTAAGAATCAGAGGCTGAACTAAGAAACAATCTTACCCACAGACTTCCAGTTCTCCCTCTCATCATCAACACCAGCAAATTGGAAGGTTGGCAATAGATGGATATGAGTGATACCAGAATTTGATAATTTCTTCAGATGGAGCACACCTGATGAATCCTTCAAGAAATATATCTTACAATTAGAAAGTACAAAGTCATAGTTGTCTTACATCTATTTAAAAGCCACTTGCAATTAAATGAGTACGCTTATGTATAATTCCAGTCCTCTCAAACTTAATTTTAATCTCCAGCTTTTTAGGCTCTAATCAATGTCTTTGGTAAAGAAGATCATGAAAACCATGTTGGAAAAGACCACATCCCTTGTGCCAAAAGCATAAATTTTTTCTGGTGTCGACAATTAAATAGCAATTATCATTGCAAGCCAACCACCTGAAATAAAGAAATGCTACACACTTCCAAATGTTCACTCCCAAGTGAACACTCCCTGACGTGACAGTAAAAATCACCATTGGATGATACATGTACTTCCATTTATTATTCCATCCAATGGTGATCTTCACTGCCATGTCAGGAAGTAAGCACTTGGGAGTGAACACTAGAGAGTATGTGTAGCACTCCTCCCAAAAATATTGTTTCCGGCACATTAACTGTAGAACATTTCAATACCTTTTTGTCACATCAACTAACCATGAAGACCAATCAGGGACCAAAAAAACAAAAAAGAAAAAAAAGCTTATCCAGGAAAACAGAAACAAAGGCAATCTAGCAATATCAGATCCGAAAATATATGTTTAAGTGCAAGGACAACATTTGTTATGGCATAGAAAGGTGGAAAGATCTTTTTATTTTTAATAAGAACAACTTTTTCAATAGGTGGGACTGAAAGAACATAAACACCTGCAAAGTGAAGGCCAGATAACCACCACGAAGTTCAGGATGCACAGTATGGTCATTGGCACTGCAATAGCCACACAGAATATTAGAGGAACACAAACCTACAGAACTTACAAAAAAGCCAAACAAATAATAAAAGCAAGAAAACAGTAACAAGACCTATTAATTGAAACCTGTCTCTAGCAGGTAACCTGAATTACAATTTTCAGATGTTATTTGGGTATGGTAGCATGAAAGATATCTCTTATAGAAAAGTGTCACATCAAAAGAAAAGCAAGGACAAACTTAAAGAACAGATCATTATGTTGCAATGAGAAATCAAAATAAATGATAGAACAAGCAGGCTTCGAAAGGGAGTTTGAAAGTAATAAAACTTGGAGACCCGACTTCTGCTTACTCAAATACTTCACAGACTAAATACTAAAAAGGAAATCTATAATATGTCAATCTCTTATTTTTTCAGTAAGTTGCTTTTGACTAAGAAAAAAGTGAAGATAAGCCATTAGAAAGTTACAGGCACAATAAGAATTGAGTTTGTACCTGAAGTCCCTTATATGCAATTCATATATACTTATGTCAGAGAAAGAAAGTATATCAGATTTCTCATTTGCCAAATTGTCCCATCCTTCAGGTTTTACTGTATCAGAATCAAGGTTGACCAAAAATGTCCGCCTGCCATCTGATGAGAGCCTGCTTTAACAAGAAAACAAAATGAACATCATGGGAAACGCACACTTTTATGTATGTTATACATACATACATACATATGTAAATATGTATTGGTAGATTGTAATCCAGTGTAAGTTGTGTAACTTTAGAATTTAGAGACACCTTAGCAATATTCAGTAATTGTTGGCTAACTGAGACAACCAGCATACCCTCTAGCATATGGATCATTTGCATAGCATTTCTCAATTCGTAAGGTGCTAGGATGGTACACAGATACTTCATAGACATAATAATAGCCTTCCCATCTTTTTGGTCCTTTAGTACTCCAAGCACCATTAACCTCCTCAAGCTGTATGATTTCCAGGGGATCCCCACCTGACGGATCCCTATAAATGCAAGCATGTACCGCCTGTTTTGACAAATTTATAATTAACAGAAAAAGTGACCAATTTTGAGAATAACAATGGTTTTAGAAATATATATATATACTTGAGCAGTAGGAGCCCAGAGGTAAAGTGACACAGATTCTTCTGAGTAAACTGCACCAAGCGGACCATTATATGAGAATAATTCATCAAGGACACCAGGTAACTGCAAACCAGTAGCATTTGTGCATTTCCCATCAGCTGTAAGAGAAAGATACAAATGATATATAAATACATATCAATAGACACTAGTAAAGTACAAATAGCTGCAATAGAAGCGTTATGTTGATTCGAGTCTGTTACAAATTTACAGTGGCGGACCCAGCCTTGCAAATATGAGAGGGTCAAATTGAAAGAAAAAAAATTTGGCGGGGCAAACCTAAAAAAGTAAACAAAATTAAGGGCAAAATTTTATTTTATTTTAGATTTTTTTTTTTTTTTTTAGAAAAATTCTGGGGGTTGGGGGGGCCAGGGCCCCCCCTAGCCCCCATGTAGGTCCGCCATTGCAAATTTACATTCATACATACATACCTGTGTGTCACCAACTTCATTTCATGCTCATGATACTACATAGAACCCAAGTAGCAGATGCAATTTCAAACAAAATTAATGAAGAAAAATAAAGAGCAGCTGTAATTTACTTAAACATGCCATATGTTATATCTACAGTTAAATCGCACCATAAGTTACTTTTAATTATGTTATATAGAAGACAAATAAATTTGTTAAATAGATTGATCCTTGAAATGAGACCCTATATCTAAATATATGCTTTAAGAGGCATACTAAGGATTTTATATCACTTACTGAATTTATATGTAGACTATTTATTCCTTTCATCCCCCAATAGTGCATTATTCATGAATGACCAAGTAAGAAACAAACATAACAGAATGCTTACAATTGAGAGTAGCAACTGCTAACTGGCATTTGAGGAGAGGTTTGGCATCCAAAGCAGGAGGCACTTTGAAAGCTCTGTAATCTCTGATATGAGGAAACTTCTTGATCACCTAAAAATGTTACGATGAGAGGAACAAGTCAGTTATTAGTAGTCCTTCAGCTCCATTACGTGAACCACCAATACAATGTCACTTGTAATCAAACCACAAAGAGACGGACAATAACTATTGGAGCATGGTCTAAAAACTATAATTGTTTCTTCTAATGACTAATGTGTTACATTTGCTGGAATCCCGCCACTGTCCTCTTCAAGCTTAATTTTCACATCCTCGCCTGTTAGCATGGAAATCTAGTCAAGTTTCAATTGTATTCACTAGCTTCCGAAGCCAAAAAAAAAAAAAAAGAAGCACAAATTCAAGTCACCATGGTGTGAAGGCAGTAGCTAGTAGAGTTTCTACCTTGAACTGCACCATCTGTAAAAGATAAAGCAGCGGTTTTACTAGCGAATAAGTAGCAGGAGCCATCTCCAACATCCACATTCCAGGCAATTGTGGATTTAGAAACCCAGTATGCTCTCGAGTATAACAAACTATCCCGCAGCTGATCGACAATTAAAGCAAATCATAGGCTGATAAATTAGCATAAAATCAACTCAAGACAAAGACTTAAATGAAAGGAATATATATATATATATATATATATATATATATATATATATATATATATATTATTTCGTCGTCTATTTAAAACCTACGTTTTCCAGTTCCTAGTATAATCGAACCCAATCATCAACAACCTAAAGAAACTCAAATGTGAGATTGACCCAAATCTTGTCAACTTGTATGCAGGCTCAAAGACATTTTGGTGATAAATGGGCATTAATAAAATGGCATGATGGATTTCTCTATAAACTTTATCAGTAATAGAACAAATTGTTGAACTATTCCAGAAGTTTCTCTGTTCAAAAAATGCATTGCTTTCTCATTCCAATTATGTTATTCACAATGATTAAAGAAAACTTACGCCAGCAGAAGAAGCAAAAGACTAATTAGAACCTAAGGCACCGTTTGGTTATCATTTAAGAAAGTAAAATAATTTGGTGCAATTAGTGCTTGGAAAGCAAGTAGACAGCTTTATACAACACTACCCGGATCATCGGTGACCCAAATCAGAGAACAAACCTTGGGAGTACTAGAAGTGGACTCCTCGAGGGACATGGCGGAGGAAGAGGAAGAGATAAGGGGTCGTGTGTGCAAGGTTCTGGGATGATGGGAAGGAAGGGGAACGAAACGGCGTCGCAGTGGAGGAGACGATGGACACTTGGCGGGGCGAGGAGGAAGGAAGTGACCGTTGGACGTTGGAGGCGGAGTCGGTGATGATAGAAGAGACACAGTCACTAGTGGCACTGATGATGCTAAAGAAAGAAACATTTTTCGGATGTTTATGCGTTTCTTGGGACTCGAGGCTTTTTGTAGAGAGCACAAATATTAAAGAGAGGCTCCACACTCTTTTATTTTCTAATTCTTACTTGAGTGCATGGCGGCTCAAGCGATTTAGGCGGTTGATTTAGGCGGCCCAATTAATAAATTATATAATAAATAATTTTAAAAAAAAATTAAGGCTTTAATATGATAAAAAATTAATAAATATTTTTTAATTAAGGCCCTTAATTAATAATTATACAATAAAAGTTCTTTTTAAAAAAACATTTTAAGACTTTGATTTGGTAAAAAGTTAATAAATACTCTCTAATTAAGGTCCCTAATTAATAATTGTACAATAAAGATTTTTTTTAAAAAAAAACATTAAGACTAATAAGGTAAAAATTTAATAAAAGATTTCTAATTAAGACAGGTCTACTTGGATGGCTTTCAAGTATGAAAAGCTACCAAAGTTCTACTATTACTGTGGTATTATTAGCCATGGACGCCTGGGGTGTAGCAGGCCAGGAAACCAAATGAAGGCAAGGGAAGAGGAGGAGCAACCGTACGGGTCTTGGATCTAGGTATTGTTTCCTCCTAGAAGGGGTACAAGGGGGAGTATCGACCTGGAAGGCACTGTCATGAGGGTGAACAAGGGTGGCACCAAAATCAGAAAGACACTGGAGATCGGTCGAACATGCTGCAATAGTGCAATCCAATGGCAGCAGAAGATGGGTCCGACAACGGCGGGGTTTGTCTAGCTAGAAACCCTATCCCCCAACATGTGATGCTTGGTTTGGAAAGTGATAGGCCGTTACGGGCGGAAATCATGGAAGAGGAATTGCCCATGAATGCAGAGCGAGAATTAGGCATTTCTAAGGATGGAAAAATCAGGAAAGATTGGATGCCTAAAGAAGGAAAGAAACGGACGAGTGGGATGTTAACTAGGGGTTTAAATGTTGAATTGGGTGAGCCGATGAGTGGGCATAATACAACATAATTGGGTCGTTCGGATTCGGAGCTGGGCCACATGACCTATGAAAATTTGAACGCTGCTTCTAGTACAATCTTACTGGAAAAAGACCCAAGCGATCACACGTACCACCCACGTGTCGTGAGAGGAAGTAAGGCAAAGGGTCCGGATGTCCTTAATCTTGAAACCAATACTTCCAACCTCGAAGAAGGCAGTCCCGTGAAAAAGGCAAGGGGGAAGTATCCACATACGGACCACCCAATGAAGCTCAGTGGAGGACGGTCGTGTTTGTCGCCCGGTTCGATTGTCACCTGTAAGAAGAGAGCAAGGCAGGGTGCGACGTCGCCAGAACAGCCTAGTAAAGGGAGCACCATGGAGGGCAAAAGGCAAGTTGATAAGAGGGCAGAGGAGAAAGTTGATTCTCGGCCGAAAAAAGGTAGGACATCTGGTTCTTTCCTACCTCACATTTTCTCCGAACAGGCGGGGGCTGTAGAACAGCCCCAACCAACCCAATGAATGTGGTGAGCTGGAACTATCAGGGGCTTGGGCACCCCCGAACAATTCGTACACTCCCCCGATTGGTGCGGGTGAAGAAGCCCAGTTTAGTTTTCTTAATGGAAACCAAACAGGTTCGTAGGTAATTGGAAGCTGTTAAAACAAAGTTGGGGTTTGATGGGTTATTTGTAGTGGATTTTCATGGCCGCAGTGGAGGCCTTGCTTTGTTGTGGAAATCGGCGGCTCAAGTCCAAATACAAAATTATAGCAGGCGACACATCAGTGTTGTCATCAACTCTGGGTTAGGGGTGTACAACCGGTTGTGGTAATGGTTATTTGCTCATAACCGCTATCACAACCGGGGTCCCCAGTTATTTCTATTTTAACAACCGCAACCGATAGGCCAGTCGTGGTTTTTACCCATCACTGGTTATCCGATATTTGGCTGGTAATGTAAGGAAAAATCCAATATTTGGCTGGGTAAGTTTGTAAGCCTGCTTTCCAGTTTCCAACTTTCCAATTTCCATAACATGAAATACCAAATTACCAATCATGGATCATCTTCTGGGAAATTGGCAAAACATAAAAATCGAAATCTGGAAAATATTTCCTTTACAAAAATCGAACTTTGAAAATATTTCCTTAAAAAAAATCAAAATCGAAATATGCAAACAATAGGAAAAGGAACACTGGGCGTCATTAGTGACTCGGCAAGGGCACTGGGCTTATGCGTGGATAGATTCAGTTATTGTAGAGAAGAAGAGGGAAAGAAAAAGAGAAAAAGAAATAAAGAATAAGGAAAGAAGAAGATAAGAGAAATGGAGAATATGGAGATTGGAGTTTGGAGAACAAGAACTCAATAAGAGATGGCTGAAGACATGTTGAAGACAGTGATGAGAAAGGGACGAAAATTAGGAGTTAGGGTTAGTCACTTATTAGTCTTTCACTGACACGCGTGAGTTGGTGTGTGTGTGTGTGTGTGTGTGTGTGTGTGTGTGTATATATATATATAATAATAACCAGTTGCAGTTACTCGGTTATTAATTGGTTTTTTAAACTGCAATAACCAGTAATCGCAACCGGGTACTCGATTATCTGGTTGCTGTTATTTTCGGTTGATAACCACATCGCTTGTACACCCCTACTCTGAGTGTGTTGGTAAGGAGTGGAAACTCACCGGATTTTATGGCCACCCGAAAGCGGCCAAGAGAGTAGATTATTGGGCTCTTCTCCGATTCTTATCTAATTTGGCTCCTGAACCACGGCTTTGGGTGGATGATTTTAACAAAATCACAACACTTTATGAGAAGTCCAGTACGTCCTTCAGGCCACCACGCCAAATGCAAGCTTTTAGATTGGCTTTGGAAGACAGCAACCTCTCTGACTTAGGCTTCATGGGACCTCAATTTACATTGTGTAATTGGCAGAGCGAGGGTGCTTATACATAGGAGAGGTTGGACAAGGTTGTTGCAAATGTCGGCTGGAATACCCTATTTAAAGTGGTGGAAGTTCATGTTTTGGATCGCAGTATTGCGGATCACAACCCTATATGGGTGAACTTCTCAAACACCAGGGACATTAAGTGAAATAAAAGCAGGTTTTTCAAATATGAAGCAAGCTGGACAAAGCAGAAGAAACCGCAAGATGCAATTAAGAAAGTCTGACGAGTTAAACACAGGACACATGACCATTGGAATAACATACAAGGTAAATTGGCTGGGTGTAGAAGATCCCTAAACAGTGGGTGAGGAAGCAATATAATACGGTGGAAGAGCAGATTCAACAAAAAGAGCATGAGCTTAAGTCCATCTAGATACAGGAGCACAAGGATCTTTCTGCTTCAGAAGACCTCATCAAAGAAGAAATGCAGGATTTGTTGGAGTAGAAGGATCTAAAATGGAAGCAAAGAGCCAAGGAGAATTGGCTGCGGTTTGGTGATCGAATCTCAAAGTTTTTCCATGCCTGTGCTAATCAAAAGCATAATAGACGCAGAATCTCGACATTTAAGGATAAAAATTGGAGGTTATGCAGCTCCAAGGAAGATATAGAAGAAGCTTTTGTCTCTTACTTCAAAGAGTTGTTCACTAGAGGGGAAAAATTGGGAGTGGCTAACTATGTTGAGGCTCTGGAAAGGAAGGTGACAGATTCCATGAATGAGAAGTTGCTGGCCGATTTCACTGTAGAGGAGATTTCTCTAGCTTTGCAGCAAATGCCACCCCTCAAGGCTCCTAGACCAGACGATTCCAGTGCATGCTTCTACCAACAAAACTGGGCCACTATGCACTAGGAGGTATGTGATGCCATTCTTCATTATTCTAACACTGGTCTGATAGATACCAGTATCAACATCACTCATATAGCTCTTATTCCTAAAGTTTCTAGTTCTGGTTGTGTTATGGAGTTTTGCCCTACTAGTCTCTACAACGTTATTTACAAGTTGATCTCCAAAGTTTTGGCTACCAGGTTGAAATTAGTCTTACCAGTGATTATTTCACCTTTTTCAAAGTGCTTTCATCCCTGGTCGATTAATCACTGATAACATTCTAGTTGCTTTCGAGACAATCCATTCCATACAGACCATGATGTGGAGTAAGGTGTGCTTCATGGGCATCAAACACGACATGAGCAAGGCTTATGATCGCGTTGAATGGCCTTTCTTGGAAGCGGTGTTGATTCGGTTGGGTTTTGCTAAAAGACGGGTGAATTTGGTGATGACATGTATCGGGACTATATCTTACTCGGTGGTTGTGAATGGGAACCCTGTGGGGCAGATTCAGCCATCAAGGGGGATTAAGTAGGGGGATCCTATCTCCCCATATCTTTTTCTCATATGTGCAGAAGCTCTAAGTGCATTCCTCCATAAGGCTAAACAAAAAGGAGTTATAATCGGGGTCCCTACTTCTCCAAAAGGCCCTCAATTAAGCCACCTGTTTTTCGCCAATGATAGTATGCTTTTCTGTAAATCCAATTATGTGGAGAGAAAGAGATTGCTCAGAATTTTGGGGATCTATGAGGCAGGGTCAGGGTAGAAGTTAAACTTGAACAAGACCTCCATTTTCTTTAGCAGGAATACAAGCCCTGAGAGAAAACAGGAGATTCTTTTACTCTTAGGCTTGACAGAGGCTCACCTCATTGACAAATATTTGGGATTGCCTTCCTTTGTGGGCAAGTCCATAGCTAAGGCTTTTGAGAACATCATTAATAAAGTGAATAATAGGCTTGTCAATTGGAAGGTCAAGTTCTTATCTCAGGCTGGAAAAGAGGTGCTCTTAAAGGTTGTGGTTCAAGTAATCCCAACTTATAGCATGGGAGTGTTTCAACTCCCAATCTCTTTGTGCAAAGAGCTGAATCAATTGATGCAAAATTTCTGGTGGAGCCATATGTCACAAACTTCCAAGATTCACTGGATGAGTTGGGCAAACAGGGAAGATCCAAAGCTTGTGGGGGACTTGGTTTTTGAGATTTAGTGCTTTTCAACAAAGCTCTTCTTGCGAAGCAAGGGTGGCGCATTCTGCAGGACCTTAACCCAATGGTAGCCCAAATCCTAAAGGCCAAATATTTCCCTCAGTCTTCTTTTCTCGAAGGTTCTCTAGGGAATAAACCTTCATTCACATGGCAGGGTATTTTTAATGCTAGACAGCTTTTGAACCAAGGTTTAGTGTGGAGGGTGGGTGATGGTCGTTCTATCAAAGTGTGGGGTGACCAATGGCTGCCAACACCCACAATGTACACTGTCCAAACCCTTCCTGGAAGTCTAGATGTGTCTTCTATGGTAGATGATTTGATAGATCCTGCATTAAAAAGATGGAAAGCGGGCTTTTACAAGATGTGTTTTCAGAGGAAGAAGCTAGGTTTATTTTTAATATTCCTTTAAGCCCGCTACTGCCAAGGGATAGATTGATTTGGAGAGGAACTTTGGATGGCATTTTCACGTTAGAAGCACCTATCATTTGGGGAAGGAGCTACAAGATGCAGAAGGGGGGCATTGTTCACATGTGGAGAAGGGTCCGGATGTCTGGAAAGCTCTTTGGTCCTTAGAAGTACCTAATCCAGTGAAGTTTTTTATATGGAGGGCAAGTAATGACTTGCTGCCTACTCGTGTGAATCTTTACCGCAAAAAGGTGACAGAGATTAAACTTTGTCCTTGTTGTGATATAGAAGAAGAGGACACTCTTCATGCACTTTGGTCTTGCCCCGCAGCCAAGGATGTATGGGGATGTTCTCTTTCATGTTTCCAAAAACTATATTGTGAAGGCACAAACTTTAGTATGCTAGTTGAGTTTTGCATGGGAGGCTGTGTAAGGGCGAACTTGATCTAATGGCGATGATTTCTCGGCGTATCTGGCTAAGAAGAAATGCCTTGGTATTTGAAGGCAAGTTTGCTCATCCAAATGATGTATTCTCAGATGCGGCTAAGTGTGGGTTTGATAGCAAGGGACAACAATGGGTATTGTTTGGGAGCCAGGAGCTTGACGCAGCAGGTGTTGGTAGACCCCAAAACAACAGAGGTCATGGTGGCTTTATAAGCTATGCAGTTTAGGAAAGAAGAAGGGTTCTTGAAGGTTATTTTTGAAAGAGATGCGGCTCAAGTTGTAAAGGAAATTCATTCGGAGCCTCATTTTTTATCTAGAATTGGGCATTTCATAGAGAGCATTCACCAAGAAATAGGCAGTTTTCGATTGGTTAGTTTCGTAGCCATTCCACGTGCATGCAACTCGGCAATCCATACTCTAACAAATGAGGCATCTCAGAATAATATCGACCTTTGTTGGTTGGAAGAGACTCCACAGAGTGTTAGTACCATTGTTATTAAGGAACAACTAAGTCCCTAGATCCTTTTTTGGGATCAATTTTTTATGTTTTGTCAGTAATGCAAGATATGATGATTATTCTGTTCAAAAAAAAAAAAAAAAAAAAAAAATCCCATTTTTATAGTCATGAAAGTCTAAAGAGCATAATTTTTTCTCCAATCTTTATTTGAATTAAATGCTTATAAGAATATGAAAAGTCTTGAAAGTGCATATATTATCATTGTTTGTGTTGAACATAATAGATAGAATTATACCATTGGAGAGTTTTCAACATCCAACATGTTTTTCGCATTATATTTCATAACAAACCACTCTTTATATATCCTATTTCAATTTTTCTCTTTATTTTTTTCTTTTAGTCTTATTATCTCAGGTCTTTGAATCAAGTTATAAGTCATTCTATATTTAATAAGTTATATATATATATATATATATAAACATTTTACAAATAGAAGAAAATGCTCTAATTGACATATTAAATAAAAAATATAATATAAACATTAAAATAAATTTAATTAATATTTAAATATAAAAAAAGGCATCACTTAAACTTGTTACTTTAGGCCTCAAAATCTATTGAGCCAGCTCTGCTTGAATGAGTTTTTGATTTGAGAAGTGCTAAGCTTACCAAATTTTATTCTCAAAAGTTGGATTCCAAGTATGTTAGTGTCACCATCTCATGAAATAGTAACACATTTTCTAAAATAATATATCACAAGTGATGGTCACATATCATTTGGAAAACAACTTTTTTGGAAGAAATTTGGTAAGTGTACTTTTGATTTAGGTGACTACATAAGAGTTTACCCGCTTTAAAAGCACTTTCAGCAGTTTTTCTTTATTTTTAAAAAATTCAAGAAACAAAACTACTTCTTAATTCCCTATCCAAATATACTTGAGAATAGCTTCCATTATCTTTCTATATACCAATTAAATATTATTTCTTTACAAAATAAAAATTCTCTACCAATCTTACAATTTTTACAAAATCTCAACAATATCCCTAATGAAAGGCAGAAAGAGGAGAGAGGAGAGAGAAATATTGTGTTAAAATAATGGATATGAAAGATAAAGTGTTAGTCAATGCATTTGATAGTATTGTAGCATACACAATGTTTAGGAAATGTCAAGGGTTACTTGCATATGATTTTTTGGAATTTTTTTGAAATTCTCATTGTATTTTTTTTTAATTATTTTTTGCCTAAAATGTTTAAAAATTAGCAATATACAACAATCAAATTTCTGAAATTTCAATATAATCACTCTGTTAATTATTTATGTCATTTATAACGAAAATTATTGAAAAGACCTAAATTGTGGGAATTCAACATGTGTATATGAGACAATTTTGAAAAGTTTGTACCAAAAAATGTACGTGCGGCGCATGTGAGCCATTTTCCGTCAAAGAAGATGGAAATGGCTAACGAATGTTATATATTGAAAATTTCAGAAACTTTGTTGGTGTATATTACCAATTTTAAAACAGTAAAGGCAAAAGTGGAAAAGTAGAAAAACTTTGAGGAGTAAAATGTATTTTTTTTTCTAAAAAAAAAGGAAAAATTGCATTATTGGTCCCTGTGGTTAGCTTAAATTACAAATTACTTCATGTGGTATCGAAATTAATTCAGAGATCCTTATTGTTGGCCTAATTTACAAATCACTTCCTAAAGTCAAATTCCGTTAAAAATTTTGACAGATTCTGTTAGGCGCCATGTCAGCACCAATAATATGGCGACACATATCTCACTTAATAATAATAAAAAAAAAAAAGATATAAAATTTAATTTTAAAAAAAAAAATTGAAAAAATGAAAGGGGTGGGGCAGCCACCCCCAAAGGGATCTAGGGGTGGCGGGCGGCTACTCCCAAGGGTTGGGGGTGACACACGGTCACACCAAGGGATGGGACTTGGGAGCCACCCCAAAAGGGATCTTGAGGTGACCGCGCGCCACTCCCAGTCACCTCTAGGGGTGATGCGTAGCCACCCCTTTCCTTTTTTTCAATTTTATTTTAAAAAAATAATATTTTTTTTTAAGTTTTATATATTTATATTTTTTATTAAGAGTGACACATGTCCCCATTTTATAGACGCTGACGTAACGTCTAACGAAATCTATTAAAATTTTTAACGGAATTTGATTTTAGAGAGTGATTTGTAAATTATGGTAACCTCATAGATATCTGAACCAATTTTAATAGCACAGAAGTAATTTATAATTTAAGCCAACTACACGTACCGATGAGACAATTTTCCCTTAAAAAAAATAGAAATACTTTAAAAATACTGCTAAGAGTGTTCTAAAAGGTTCCTATTATATAGAGCGTCTCAAATAGTGTAGGCAACTTAAGCCCACGCCTTAGGCCCCTTAAAAAATGCGCTTATCTTTAACCAAAAAAATAAAAAGGGAAAAGTACACATAACCCCCTCAAACTACCACTCAATTGTCAATGTACCCCCCAAACTACCAATTGTGTCAATGTCTCCTTTTAAACTACCAAAAAATGTCAATGTCCCCCCCTAAGAACAACAAAAAGACAAAAATGACCTTAATTTTTTTTGAATAAGACAAAAATGTCCTCATAAATTCAAAAAATTAAAACTACAACTAAAAAATTAAAAAACTAAAAATTAAAAACTAAAAAAAAAATTAAAAAAAAAAACTACGAAAAAGGAACAATTTTTTTTTTAAAAAAAAGCAAACAAAAAATAACTGAAATTTATTTTTTAAAAAAATAAAAAATAAAACAAATGAAAAAAAGAAAAAGAAAAACCAATTTTTATTAAATTAAAAAACGAAAAAGAACAATTTTTTTTAAAAGAAAAAAAACAAAAAACAAAAAATAACAGAAATTTATTTATTTTTGTAAAAAATAAAACAAATTAAAAAAAAACCAGTTTTTATTAAAATAAAAAAAACGAAAAAGAACGATTTTTTTTTTAAAAAAAAAAAAACGAAAAAAAAACTGAAAATTATTATTTTTTTAAAATAAAAAATAAAAAACAGTTTTAAATTTTTTATTATTTTTTGGAAGAAATTTTTGTTATTTTATATTTTTTTAGTTTTATTTTATTTTAATAATTTTATAAAGGGCATTTTTGTCATTAGGGGGACATTGACACAATTGGTAGTTTGGGGGGTACATTGACAATGAGGTGGTAGTTTGAGAGGGTTATGTGTACTTTTCCCAAATAAAAATAAATAAGGCTTTGGAAATGAAAGTTTGAGAGGAGGTCATTTAGCTAGCCTGCTATGAGAGCCTTAAAAAAACATAAAAATAAAAAGGCTACATGGAATGTTTAAAAACCTTAAAAGATTTCAAACAAAAGCAAACACAAATTTTTTTTTTGTATTTTTTTTTTCCATAATCCCTAATTTGTAATGGGTCTATTAGGTTAGTGAGCCTTAAATGACCTTAATACGATTATCAACTTTTCTTATAATAGGTCAATTTTAATGGACATTTACTTTGTAATTTTAGTGATAATTTTGTTAAGGTGTTGTGTTTTGTTCTAAGGAATATGATCATCTCTATTTCAAATAAAATGGATATCATCTATTTTATGGTCAGGATTTAAATTTTGTGCAATTAACGATGTATATAAAGTTAATATTTTTTTAAAAAAAAAATATATATAAATAAACCAATTTTAAATCCTGACAATAACGATCAATTCATTTGAAATGGAAAAATCATTGTCCTTATTATAAGTCACAGTTAGGGAGTTGAGTAGATTTGTATAAGTACACGGAAGAAAATCAATGAAAGTATCCAGAATTATTCTTTGAATTGTTAGAAAATTAGTCTGTAATTGAAGGTTTGGTTATCCTCTAAATAACCAGTTTAATTAGTCAATTCCGAATTTCCATTTCCAATCTCACGAAATCCATTTCCCTGTGAGTAGTATCCTATAATTTTGCTAATAATTTTGTGGGCTATGCCGGCCGGTAGTAGAATCCAAAATTTCGTTGAAGATTATCTCCGTCAAGTTTTTACTTGCTATAGCCGAGCTCGAGCTTGTATACAGTGTAGACAAGCCGAGCTTGCAAAGTCACTACTCGCCCGAACTCGACTCGTTTATCCGACACTTGACCTGCAACAGCCTGAATATGGAGATTGGGCCTAATAGGAACGTTCCTTCTAGGGTTTGTCTTTTTGTCCTGGACTTCCTTTGATAGCTGGAGATATAAAGGCCTAATGTGGAGATTGGGCTCATCTAATATCCTACACAAACCTTGTGATTCAATAGCTTTTTGATATCCGTCCTATAATTTTAGTATTTTCATAAAACTAATCTGGGAGCAATAATCATTTTTACACTACAAAAATATCTTCCTAAAATGAGGAAAAATTAGGCTTTGCTCTCCAAACTAACACCCTATTTAACCTTACATCCATAATTTATGACTTATTCAACTTGTTTTCCCGAACTTTCATTTTATTTCGAGTAGCATCCTGAATTAGATTTGCCCGTCAATTGTGACAAAAACCGGCACACGTGAGATGCACGTGACGTAGAGGCATTTTTCCATGACATTTACTTGTTTAAGATTAATTACATTTTACCCCCCAAACTAACAGCCTATTTCACTTACTTCCATAAACTATGTCATGTGTCGGGCAAGTACGTACATCGTTTTTCATCCACATTTAACGGCTAAATTTGACTCCGAGTTACAGTAAATCACAGTTTATGATTATAAGTACAAGTTGGTGTCAGTTAATTTTGGGTGAAGTGTAATTAATCCGACAACATTACTAGCCATTTGATGCATGGGCCTTCATCTAGCCTTGGCCAGAGATCCAACACAAATGATGGTCCCGCAAAGACGTGTGGTGTGGGGGCCATATTTGCATGAAAATGGCTTAGAACACAACATCCTAGCTTGAATTTCTTTAGTTGCTATATTTTCATTGACTTGTTGCATTAATGGTCTACATCAATCAACGACCACAACCTCTGCATGTGAAGCCAACTCCATTCGTCCATCATTTCAAACTTGGTTTTACCATGATCAAGCGGCTGCTGTTGTTCTGTGGCATGATCATCAAGTTTTCAGTGTGAAGCAGACATGATTTTCTTTTACTGAATCTAGTTCAACTCATTAGTTATAATTGTGAAATCTAATTGGATGAAGTTTTAGTGGCAGACACTAAACATGAATGGCAAGTAATGCTTCATGGAAAGGAAAATCCCCGGGAAGATTTATGATTGCTTGTCTTGGTCATACTTACCATCATTATTCTGCTTTATTATAACAGAAAAGAAAAAGCAAGATGAAATCACATGAGCACAACAATCGCAAGCTTTTATTAAATTATACCATCTTGTAAAAGTTGCCAACATCACCCCAATATATCTGCAGAGGTACTATATATATAACATCATATACAATTAGTACTGTAGTTACATATATACCAAGAAAGAAAAGAAAGAAAGAAAGAAAGAAGATTCAAGTCTCCATCCAAGATACTAGAGAAGTTAGGATTTTTCATTTCTAAGACATAATTGTGTACAAAATCTGAACCTGATGCATAATAACCATCCATTTCATGCTGATTACCTTTTCATGTTCTAACAAGTATGAAAAGGATGGGCATACTAGCAAAGTTATGTGAAAGTGGTAGGTGTTGGTCAATGGAGAACAATAGTTCGAGACTTGGTTTTGGGGAAGAAGAGTAATGTTATTTAATAGATTGCTATACGACTGCTATAAATTAGAATGACGTGGCAGTAAAAATCAGTCTTTGAATCAGTAAAAGAGTTGATTTTTACTGCCACATCATTTCAGTTGCATAGTAATCTTCTAAATAGCATTTCTCGGGGAAGAAGCAGAGCCATTACAGAGCATTAGACTTGTTACTAAAACAACCCTTTAAACTAAGGAGAGAATCTTGGTGTACAAGGCGCTGTGTAGGGGAAGAAATGGCCACCGGTGGAATTTCAATGGAGTTAAGTTGGGGAGGTGGGTGCTGCCATTGAGGAAGCGGTCCGGCCAGGAGGAGGGTTTGCAGGAGCGGTCCAGCTTCTACCACTGCCTGCAGGAGCTTCCCTTTTTCCGGCAACGGCTTCTCGGCAACTAACTTCAAGGCGGCTGGTGGCAATGGTTGTGAAATTGGGTATGTTCCCGGAGATTCAATGATGCTTTCATGGCAGTCAGAAGAGGCAAAATGCTTGCTAGAGTCAGTGCCTTTAGATTCATCTTCATTGTTTGAAGCAGCTTCTTGTTGTTGTTGTAGTTGCTGCTGCTGCTTTTGCTGTAGTTGTTCTTGTAGTTGCTGCTGATTTTGCTGTAGTTGTTGTCGAAGCATGAGTTTTTCGAACATTAGCCTCTGGCATCTTGTCTGGGCTTCATCTCTCTCTTTGATGGTCCTGCTCAAAAGATCTTTGAGACGGACCATTTCATATTCTCTTCTTGTAATCTCCTCCTTAGCTGCTACAAGTGTTGTCTCTAGCTCGAAGGTCGTGTACAAGAGAGAATGCCTTATCTCTTCCATTCCCTGCCAATTTCAATAGTCTTATTAATTACTCCCAAAACACAGCAGAATCAGAAAACAGAAAAGAGTAGCCAATAAAAGAATGTGTTACCTCTTCGTGGTAGCAGACATCCCAGCTAAGAGGACTGCATTGATCCTCCATTTCTTGCAAGGTGGAAGGTGTGGGGGGGTTTATGTCTGGTTTCTTTACTTTTTATAGAATTGAAGCACTTTTTACTGTTTACTTCCCTTTAATTCCCACTAATTTTTATTTTTTATTTTTTTTTATTTTGAGGTTGGACAAAGACAAAAAAAAAAAAAAAAAAAAAAGAAAAAAAAAGGAGGAGGCTATAAAAGTATAGAATTTCTGAGTGCATATCAATCTTTATGCATTTTGGATTCTGTGTGCAAGCAAAGACTAAACTGGATGAGGGGAGGAACGTGTGAAATCTGCAGTAAAAGTGAGAGAGCTGGTTCCTTTTTCATATTGCACCTTTTTGGTACAAACACCCGCGGATGGTACGTGCTTGATCTTGCACGTGTGAATGTAAAAAGTAAAAATTCCAAGGTGTTGGCCTGTTGCTGAACTGAGGGCTTGATTTGTCCCCTTAAGCAGATCAAAAGTCCATGAAAAATAAAACATCAAAGTTGGTCACATATTGTGTTGGGATTATGTCCTGCATTAATCCATTCATTTGTCTTAAAATTACCCTCATATATTCACCATTATAATTGCTTATTTCTACATAGCTTGTAGATAACATGCATCAAACTTCTTACATGAGGCTCCTAGTGGTCTATGGATAGATAGGATCAAAGAGGCACAAGAGAGCGATCAAACAATAAAGATAAGGCGCACCATTTCTGGATAACAAAAGATGGACTTGTGAGGTATACATATTAGACATAGACTACATGGCGTCACATCCAAGACTCCATGAAGTAATTAAAACAAGTATAAATGGCACCTCTCATTTACATGTTTTGGTCAAATTGATCAGGCCAAGATTAGGAGGTTGTCGATCGACAACAAAGGTCAAATCAAGGGTTTAAAGGTTGGTAATGGGACAATTAGGAGAGGGGAAGAAAAGAATTATAACATAATGGTAAAACCAATGCTAATATATAAGTTTAGTGTTGGAAACATATATCCTGCATCGGTCAAACTAAAAGAGAGAGTCCAATTTTGATGAATGATTAAAGCCATCTTATCCAATAACCCTTTTTTTTTCTTTTGTGAGAGCGTATGCCGAGGTTTTCTTTTTGACTCCTAAAACGGAAAATGGGATGGACAAGATAGCTGTACTATAAGAGTATAATAGCATGTTTTTGTCCTACATTAGGATACCGTAGTCTTCTTGCTTATTTTGACCACCTTTTTTTTTGTTTTTTTTTTTATTAAAAAAAAAAAAAAAAAAAAAAAAAAAAAAAAAAAAAACCCTTAATCTAAAGTCACTTTGTATATCCATCCCCAAAGAACAAATTCAGTAAGGTGCCTCCCGCATGGATTAGGTAAGACTCGACTCCACCATAGGCGTGACCCCAAAGAATTGTTTATACTCAAGGTCTAAAGAAAATGCCACCAAGTCTAAAGCCTTCACTACTTAAGCCAACACATTGTCCTTGAGGCTATTTTGATCCCCCTTTTCTTTTCTTTTTTCTGTTTACTAAGTGAAGGAAATGAGTGGGTAAAATTCAGAAGTCTAAAGTCTAAACCCCAACCCCATCTTAAAGTAGTATAATCTTTAAGGTGCATGGCTTAAACACCCTGAAACTTTAACGGTTCTTTTCTTAATATTTTTAAGACTACTTTTTGCTTTCTAAAAATCAAAAATTATAAAAATATTAACAAACGGCTCAACACATAAAATACTCGCAAAAAATTTAAATTAAATGGGTATTCAGAAAACAAAAGCACCTAAAAATTAATTAAGTAATCTGACAGTAACTTTATCATGAATACAAGGAGTTCACCGAAATCATTTTGAGCATCAATTCATTTTTACTTCAAAACATGTACACCCATCCTCACAATTGAGAGAGTGCGGAGTGGCTGCATGCACGCACCCAGACCCAGTTTAGATATATTTGCGATGAGTGGGAAAAGGGAGCGGGAACCGAAAAATCTTCACCAAAAATATGGCAAAAAGGAGATAATGGTAGGGTCCTGATGGAGCCCCTTTTGAAGGACAGAGCAATCCATTCACAAGGGAAAAAGAAAAACGGCGGCCAAATTGACCGTCATTGGAAAACTTGTCGATCCCGTCCAGCCATGCGTTTGCGCGTGGGTCCTCCAGCATCGATCCTGAATCCATCCATGATAGGCCCGCCATCCAACACGCACCATTTGGAGCCTTTCACTCTTTACGCCTTCATTGCGGTTCGAGTTTCAACTGACAAAATCCCTGCGCCCCCCCCTGCCTCCCTCTTCTTCTTTATGTGGCGCCTCTCTCGCGCGGCGCGCAATCACAATGTTCTCACATCCTACCCCATCTAAGATTTGCCTATATTCCATCTAGAATATTGAGAAAGTAGCATGATAACTATGTTTGTTTTTTTTGTCTTGCTTTTAATTTTTAATTTTTTTTTTTAAAAAATAAAATAAAACTCTTCAAAGCCCAAAAATAATTTTTCTGGCTCGTTTAGTAATGTTGTTTAGATGGTGTTTTTTGCTTCTTCTTTTTTTAATTTTTTAAATGTGACATAAATATGAAAATAGTTTTAAATGTCAAGTTGTTAGGTAATGCTTTTATTTTTTTCCTACCCTAAATAGGATTAGCAAACCAAACCAAATCTATCTTTATGTCACATCAAAACAAAAACAAAAAGCATTAGGACTAGTTTGGAATTGAATTAGTCTTAATCAATCCTTGAATCAGCCTTGTTTAAAAAAAAAAAAAAATCAAAAGTTGGTTGAAACTGTCATGTTAACTTTGTGTGATAGTTATGGAATAAAAAAACATGATTTCTAACAGCAAGGCTTATTCAAAATTGCGTTAAGAGGTTTAAAAAGTACTTTTAGTACATAAAAAGCTATGTAAAGCAAAAATGAGCCTGTTTGCTAAAAATTTCAAAAAAATCAAACACACTTTTGGAAAAATGTTAAAAATAAAATTTTTTTCTCAAAAGTTTATTTATTATTTATTATTATTATTATTATATAAAAGTTTGATTTCCCAACATAATCTCAAACCGGCTCTTACTCCACTTGAAAAAGAACGAACGATAAATGTGTTATCTATATATAATTACTTAAAAAATTGCATGTGATCATCGTCGACACTGTAGTCCCACATGGATAACCATCACCGTTTTCATATCTATTAGTCCTTAAAATTATCTTTTACAATATAGTATTTCATAAATATACTATTTAACAACTTTAATATTACTAATATTATAACATATTTTCTTCTATTGCTTTGTTCGTGCGCAAACGCGTTTTGGAGCTTTAGGACTGATATACTCACCTGATGTTAAATCGATCTTTTCAGCTTCTTTTCCTTTGCATGTGAGGGGGGAGGTGGAGGTATTTGGTGGACTCCACACGTCAAGGAGGAGGGAAGAGTATTGATTGGATAGAAGCAAGAAAAAAGAAATATTAGGAAGGGAAAAGGCTTTATTGACTTAATGGATTAGATTGTCAATGATCAGAACAGCCCAGTTTGAAAATGGCATGCAACTGAAATTTAATTTTTATTTTTATTTTTTAATATTACGCCCAATTTATAGTTTTGGGAATTTGTGGTGAATCGTCAGTTTTAATAGTTTGCAAACCGCATTGTTGAAATTGCAAAAAAATTGGGGAATTATTTGAAAGTAAGTTATATACAATATTACTATTTCACTATGCTGACACGGTAATGTCGACTTATCCTTTAATTCGTTCATGTAAGATTAAAGGATAAGTAATGCTATATACAATATCACTATTTCATTATGTTAATATGGCAATGTCAACTTATCTTTTTAATAGTTTACAAAACTTTTATCTCTCTTTTTTTTTAGGGGTTGATACTTATTTGATCCTCGTGGCTAACTACTTTTTCAAAAAGTTTCTTTTGTTTTTAGAAGTGAAAAATTCGGTCAATGTGCTTTTCATATTTATCAAAATTGTCATTACATCCACCCACCATCAAAAAAAAAAAAAAAATTAACAGAATTTTTACAATGTTTTAAAAAACTAACAGAATTCTTGTTATATCAACATCACCTTAAAAAAGGGGTGGAAGTGAGGAAAAATCCCCTCGACGAGGTGGTGGGGATGGTTCCCCGACAACCCACCCCCAATCTCATGGAAGTTGTTAGCGAGGACCTCTCACTCCACAACCGCCCCCTCTAGAGACAGAACCAAGATCTATATTATGAGCAAGCCTAAAAGCCTATAAACACGTAGCATTCTAAATATGCTGAGAGCAAATCTATAAGAAGCTACTTTTACGTCGGGGGGCAAAACTTGACTTTGGGTGGTGGCTGAAGTAGGGTTTTACTAAAAAAATCCCCCACCGTGGTGGTAGTAAGGGGCATACACTTGGGTCCGCCCCTAACCACCTCCCGCCCTGTGGTGGTAGTAGTGACTAGTGAGGGTGGGGGAAAATTACCTTTGTACATTGGTCACAAAGCTGGCTCGCGAGGACCCACCCCATCACAAGAGAAAGGTGGATTGCAAGAGACTCCCCACATCACCTCCACAGGACGAGAGGAGGTGCTCATGCAAGTGAAGGGCCCTCCCGTAAACCAACTCCGTGAGGATAGGGCTAAGTCAGCAAAGAACCCCACCACCCATGAAAGATATTTCCCCCATTGCCATCCCTTCCTTTTTCTTCCTTTCTTTTCTGTTTTTTTTTTTTTTCTTATTTCTTTGTTTTAAGGGAAATGCTAATATAGCAAAAATGTACACGTGACAACATTTTATAGGTCTTACTTGACTTTTTAAAAACGTGGAAGGACAATTTTAATAAACCTGAAAACCACGTGAACAAAATTTCTCACTTTTGAAAATTGAAGGAGCTTTTGATAAAGTAAGCCCACGTGGACCAAATAGATATGTAACCTTTTTTATTTAATGATTTCAGAAATCACAAAAATGGGACTCGATTTTCTCATTTTCATTACCAAATTGGCTATGCTTATGTATGATGAAATATATTAGTAAACTAGTTTAGATGCAATGCATAACCAAATTGGTTAACCTGTGAACAAAAAATGTTGTCAATATTCTGTATACACACCATTTGCGTCATGGAGAGACCATCCCATGCATCGCATACATGATACATCCATTGAGTCAATAAACATTATCACATCACTCAATGAGCTTAACCAGTATGTGTAACCGGTATGTGTGGCATTGGTCATTCCAAAAGAAATTCTAGCACTATTTTATTTTCTTTTTTAATTTGGATTGTGGCCCTTGCAACTCCATCTTCTGACATTGAAACTCCCAGTTGCTCCTCTTTGAAGAACCATTAGCCACAAATTATAGTTATCAACCATCTCTTGCTACTTTAAGGAACCGCTTCTAAGATCTCTGATCAATTAAAACTCAGTCCAGTCAGATATCATCTCCTTTGGAGTGAATATACACCAAAATTACTTCTCTAAGGAAAATCATTATAGCCACATATTATATAGTTCAACTTTGATGAAATTCAAACATTGCCGCATAAGACCCAAATTACACCTCTAGTGAAAATCATTGGCCCTATAAAGTAACAGTAATTAACCATCTCATAAGTTCTACTCTACTAATAGATTACTGATTACTGAGGTTCAAAAACAAATCCCCCCCACCCAAAAAAAAAAAAAACAAATCCGAAACCCAAAGACCATAAAGAAGAATTAGAGAAAATACAAGTCAATATAATAATAATAATTAAAAAATAAATGAAAAAGAAGAATAACACTGAGCAGTTCAACATGCAAATTTTATGTTTAGTCAGTTTCAAATACAATTCAATGAACTAAACTGAGTCAATTTTGTTACATGCTTAGTTATCTTCTGCAGATAATTATAAAAGAAAATAAAAAATTTACAGCGAGTTAGGAGCATGTACCCAGAGAAAGAAAGTTTTCTGAACACAAGGTGCAAAAAACAATAATATCACAAGGCACAAAATATGGAACGAAGCAATCAACAAAATGGGGGACAAATTTGGAAAAGAATTGACTCACTGCTGTCGACGCATCTTCACATTGATTGAAATTTCTTTGTAGGACTGAATCTTCTCAGCTGCTCGACGCAACGGCCTTCCAACAGAAGATCTTCGAATCTCTTGAGCTTCTAAACTAAGGGCAGTATTTCCTTCATCTTCTTTTTTGATTGACAATGCTGGTGCCATTGGATCAGTTTCATGCACCGAATCATCAATTAGAGGAGAGACAGGAAATTTGGCATCATGTATCTCAAAGAAGTCTTCACTTTGCTCTGGCTCTTCAGATTTTGACCTTGCAGATTGCCGTTTCAAACAAGCAGTAATAAATAGAAATTGGTCAATTACATCTAAGGATAGTTTATTC
Organism: Alnus glutinosa; assembly: GCF_958979055.1. Classification (NCBI taxonomy): domain Eukaryota; kingdom Viridiplantae; phylum Streptophyta; class Magnoliopsida; order Fagales; family Betulaceae; genus Alnus; species Alnus glutinosa. Next base: position 31,306,150 of record NC_084888.1, read on the forward strand.
TCAAGATTATTTATAAACATCCATTGGAAACATTAACCTACAAAGAACAACGAAACATGCATGGACAAACCTCTTATTGCCAATACTCTCTTTAGCATGGTGGACTGGTTTAAGAGTGGTAGGGCCCAAAGCCTTATCTATCTCAAACAAATCTTCAATTGGTCCTGGTTCTTCGGATTTAAACCTTGCAGATTGCCTTCTTGAATGTCTTCTGTTGGAACATCAAAATACATATCCTTTCCTTTAATTCTCTAGATCACTTATAAAATCCATAGGAAATATTGACTAAAATCTCACACCAAGCAATTAAACATGGACAGACAAACCTCTTCTTGTCACCCTGTTCTTTAATATGGACTAATTTAGCAATCGTAGGGCCTGAAGCTTTATCTATCTCAAACAAGTCTTCAGTTGGTTCTGATTCTTCAGATTTAGACCTTGCAGATTGTCTTCTCAAACAACGTCTATAGGAACATCAAATACATGTAGGATCCTTCAATTCTGGATCATTTGTAAATCCATACCAAACTTTGACTACAATCTCACAGAGAGCAACATGCATAAACGAACCTCTTATTTTCAACATTCTCTTTGGCATGAACTGGTTCAACAGTGGTGGAGCCCAAAGCTGCATACAAATCATAAAAGAGAATAAGCTGATATGGTAAACAGATTTAAATCTTCAAATGAAATGCCTAGGATGCCAATTACATTGATTTTCGGATTGCTGTCTCCTGTTGGTATGACAAGGTTCATAGTCCCCCTTATCTGCTTGAGAGGATTCTCCTGCCTCATTGCACAACAAATCTTCATTTGGTTCTGGTTCTTCGGATTTAAATCTTGCAGATTGCCTTCTTGAACGTCTGTTGGAACATTAAAATACATGTAAGGATACTTTAATTCTCTAGATCATTTATAAAATCCATAGGAAATATTGACTAAAATCTCACACCAAACAATTAAACATGGACAGACAAACCTCTTCTTGTCAGCATGTTCTTTAGTATGGACTAATTTAACAATCGTAGGGCCTGAAGCTTTATCTATCTCAAACAAGTGTTCAGTTGGTTCTGATTCTTCAGATTTAAACCTTGCAGATTGCCTTCTCAAACAAAGTCTATAGGAACATCAAATACATGTAAGGATCCTTCGATTCTCTGGATAATTTGTAAAAATCCATACCAAACTTTGACTACAATCTCACACAGAACAACATGCATAAACAAACCTCTTATTTTCAACATTCTCTTTGGCAGGAACTGGTTCAGCAGTGGTGGGGACCAAAGCTGCATGCAAATATGAAGATAAGCTGATATGGTAAACAGATTTAGATCTTCAAATGAAATGCCTAGTGTGCTAATTACATTGATTTTTTGATTGCCGTCTCCTGTTGGTATGACAAGGTTTATAGTCCCCCTTATCTGCTTGAGAGGATTCCCCTGCCTCATTGCACTTAGATGTACCTACCTTAAAGCAGTGAAAGAAAAGGAGTGAATAACATATGAGACACAGAAGGATCCGTTTTTAACTTGGGTAAGAATCACTAGGCAATTTGCATAGGCACCTCATTTCCTGTATTTTGACATCTTAACCTTTTTGCTTTGACCTTGGAAAACAAGAAAACTATATGTAAACATTACATTCTACTCTGATAACATTACATGCAACTGATATAAATTGAAACTAGTTAAACTGACCTCCAAGTCCAGTTTTCTTGCGTTAAGCAAGCCATTTTTGCATCCAAGCTCATGCTGAAGTGCTTTTAGCTGAAAAGGAACAAAAACACAGTTGTTAATTCACATATAATAACATACAAGATGAAGGCATCAAGTGTACACTTTCTTGCAACACTACTTAACTTACCCTATCTTTACCTAAATTAAGTTCCTGCAACATTAAAAGATAGGTCAGTTTAATCAAGGCATCAATACTCTAATCATAAGTCTCTAAAAAATTCACCGTGTGTTTTAATAGTAGTGGAAAACTTTTTTGATAAGTAATAGTAATGGAAAAATGATTATTAAAAGAATTGGTACCGCCAACATCTGGCTGTTTGCTTGGGCAAGTTGCAAATTCTGTTGCTGCATTTTCTGCAAATTGATTCTCAGCTTCTGTAATTCAATTCCGCTCAATTCAATAATTTTACTGTCAACCAACACTAAGGAAAGTAGAAAGGCCAGAACCATGTCGCAAAAACCAATGCAATAAAATACATATATCGATAAACAAATTGATCATGAAGGATACTTTCTTTCTGCAAGAAGCTTCATCAGTGTCATGTTTTCCTGAAATCGGATTCAGAAGTACACTAGTAAGCTAAACTGACCACACAGATATGAAGAACGTGAATATTTGGGCACACACCATAGACAAAATAAGGAACCACTATAAATATACCTTCTGTAGCTTTTCAACATACTCCTTAGTTGTAAGCGAAATGGGCAGCTGCTTTGCTTCTTGATTTACCATTTTAGGCCGCTGCTGCAAGTTGCTTATGTCGGCAAGCTTCCTCCTCGCAGCACTTCCAATTTTGGATCCCTTTACCACTCCTTTTGTCATATCATCTGCCACCCACTTATTCTCAGTAATTGAAAAATCCAAGCACTACACAAAAACCTAAGCCCTTAATTGGACCAAAAAAATCAAAGAAAAAGACCCATCAACAATATAGTGAATAGTGAACCTCATGAACAGTCAATGACTCATCTAAATTGAACCAAATAGCTGTATAACGTGGAACTAAGAAGAATTCCATTTTGATTTCGTGTCTCTTCCCGCATTTTCTCAGCAACCAAACAGACCTCAACTCCATACCAAATTTACATGTCATTTCTATGGAATCCTAACGCTAGCAACGTCAATGGGTACCAAACCCTAACCCCAGAAACCCAACCGGCACCACATTTCCCAGGCATACTTGAACAGACTCTAACCCTAGAAACCTAAAAGGTAATCAAGAAATGAAGATCAAACACAAGAATCAAAAACATAAATCATGTAATTCTCTACTGAGAACACCAAAATGTTAGGGTTTGGAAAAATCAGGCAGTAAACGAAAGAAATAGGGCAACAATGTCTTCGTTACCTCCAGCAACGGAATTTTCTGAACCAAGGACGAAAGCACCGTCCATGGTGGAGTCCAAGCTAAAAACCCTAATCCCCTCTCTCTCTCTCTCTCTCTCTCTCTCAGCGAGGGAAATCGAAATTGAATCTGAGGAGGGAAAAGATGGAAATATAAAATGAAGGGTAAAAGGGTAAATGAGAGTGAAGCTTTGGAGAACCCCAACAGCTTTTGGAGGGTTGTCCGAGCCTGTTTAAAACCTTAAAACGGTCCGCACCACTGCACCAGGACGCGTCACTGATAGAGTTACCGGCCGTCAGTGGAATTTGTGCAAGGGACAATCGTGTCGCTGAATCTGATGTCCGATAGACGGACGCGTGGCAGAGTTAAACGTCACTGTATGGGGTTTAGGCTGTTTATATAGCTGCCTCTCTCAGTGGCGGGTAAGAGTATTTAGTGGAAGTAATTGGGCCAGGTGGCCTATGTGAACAGTGACGGAAATCTTCTACTTCCCTGACTATTGGGCTTCAGACAGAGCCCAAGAGATATGGTATGGATGTTATCGATCGGAGGCACAACAAATTTATTGGCCTTCTATTCTAATGCTCTGTTTGTTTCGGCGTAAAATAGTTTTTAAAAAATGATTTCAATATTTTTCGGTGTTTGGTAGGGGCGAAAATAATGTTTAACCGGAAAATGATTTTCGTTTGACCAAAAATGTTTTAGTAAATTTTGGAAATTGAGTCTTTCATTTTTCGTAAATGGTAGACGCAATCGACCCTCTTTTAAACGACTCAGTCGACCTTTACGTTCAAGCAGTCGACTATCGTTGGATTCTGACACCGGTCGATGTCGAATCTAAAAAATTATGCCGAAATCCGACGACATTCGGCTACCGTTGTCGGATTCCAACGGTACTGTGCCAAACTTCTGCCAAACTAATCGGAATGGCCAAGATCCTCCCAGAATGGCATGATCCCGGCCTGCTGGCTGAGATTTGGCCAAGACAGCCGGCTTCTGGTCAATTGGCCGAGATCCGACCGTTTTATGCCAGATTATGGCGAAATTTTAATGAATTTGAAAGAAATTGTATCCATATTCTGTCCACTTTTGCTGAAATCCGTATGCGCTAAGTATAACAAAAAATATTTTTATATTATATTTTTTATGTTGTGAATAAAATTTAATTTTTTTAATTAATTTGGTTGAATAAATAAATAAATATATATATTTTTGTAATTTTTTGTACACGCCAAACACCATAAAATGATTTCAACAGAAAAATATTTTTTTTTTCTGAAAAATGACTTCCCTAAAAATATTTATGACGGAAACTATTTTACACCGAAACAAACGGAACATAATTTGAAAACTAGCTAAGATAAAGTGATTAAGAAAATATTTAAAATAATTCGAATAAATTTTAATCTCAATTAAATTAAAGGAAAAACAATGTAAAATCAGTCATTGTGATTGCACACATTTACAATTAGCTTTATGTGGTATAAAAATTGGCTGACAGCTCCTTGTGGTAAAAAAACAAAAAAAAAAAACAAATAGGTTATCCCACTCAACTTCAGTCCAATTTCTTTTACTGAAAACCGTAAAATGCCACATCAATACTAATAAAAAAAAACGACATATGTTACTTACTACAAAAACATATTGAATAATTAAAAAAAAAAAAAAAACTTGAGGGGATGGTTGAGCTTCCCATTTGGCTAAATGGGGATTGGCTGAACCATTCCCTAATGCGGTAGGCAAGCCACGTCCTTATATTTTCTTTTTCTTGCTATTTTTTTTTTCTTTTTATATATTTTTATTTGAATGAACAAATATCCCAATATTATTAGTGTTAACATGGCACATAAGCGGATTCCGTCCAATTTGTTAATGAAAAATGCATCTAGGGGCTATTTATGTTTTTGCTTAACCCAGGGAATTTTAAGTCACTTCTTAAACCCTAAAGGACCTATTTGCAAACTCAATAAAACTAATTTAACTAATTTTATATTATTCCCTTAAAGTAAAGTGCAACATAACAAGAATGCAGTAATTTTCTCCTCTTTCACTTTAATTAGTAGGACTAAATTGTCATATAGCTAGAATCAGATGCCATTTTAGTGGGCAGAGCAAAAGAATTCTTTGGGCTTGAAAAACCGAATAATGCTATCATCATTCTATTTTCTCTTTTTCTTTAAAGTTTATTTGGTGTGGTACCCTTCAAAAAAGTATGAGAGAAGGATCATAAATCTGATCTACCGGTGATTTTGAAAAGTGAAAGAATGAGAGAAGAATCAGAAAAAGATGTATAGCACGTATCAAAATTCAATTTTCATACACTAAACGTTATAGAGAATTCTGCCACATATTTTTGAGATAAAAAAAATAATGCGGTAACGTATGGCATTTTTCTTGAAAATCTATTGTCGTGCTATGATTAGAGGACCAGGATCGTCTCCAGTTGAGAGGAACTGAAGAGAAGCCGATCTTTTATAAAGGAATGGCTTCTCTCCAATTAAAAATCGGCCGAAGAGTATATGATGCATGATTGGAAGGCATGGTAATTCAGATAAGTGAGACCCCATAAGTCTTGCTGTGGGTCATCTCATCACCATAACACAATCTTTGGATTTCGTATCCAATCAGGATGAATTGAAATATATATAATGTTGATTGTCTAGGGTCCCAATCATCCCAAACAGACCTTTCTTTCGTAGCTGGTTTAGAATCTATCTACCAAAAAGTCTAAAAGAGATAAGGGTTTTTTATTTTTATTTTTTATCCCCCTCTTTTTCCTCAATAAATATGCTTTTCTTCATGTTCGTTGCTTTGGTTAAAACACACTCCATCTGCATGAGATGAAGCTAATTCGTTTCTGCATATTTTTTCCTCCCTTTTCAAATGACTTTCTGAGTCATCCAAAATTGCAAAAGCAATACACAGCCCAAATTTCTGTTTCTCTTTCTCGAGGGCATGCATCGGATCGAGCTTTTCCTCCTACCAAGACAAAATACACGTAGATTCCTTGTCAATAATAAAGGGTTTTCTGTTTGTTTATTGTATTTATCCATTATAGTCAATGACCCTGAATTGTATTCATACCAAGACTAGATTAATTTACATTACGAGTATATTAGAGTCTCAAATTAATGTTATTCCAATAAAAAGACAAAGAATAATTAAGTAACAAAGTCTAGTCGGACTTAAGGCATCTCCAACTTTCGGTTCATAAATTTAAAATGGGGCATTTTTAATTTTAAAAAAAAAAAATGATTCTTCTAACTTTTTGATATGTAAAATTGTTAGTCAAATTTTACCCTCGTTGGCGTAACGATGAAGCTGACACGGGAGGGCAAACTACTAAGTTCCTATGATTTGTTATTCCATCTTTTAATTTGTACGCTAAAAATATACACGGTGATTAGCTCTGATACCAAATGATATAAACTTTAAGTAGAATTTGTCTTTGAAAACTAGCTTGTAAAAAAATGGTGCCTAAAAACTTATACACGCATGATTAAGATTGCACGTAAGCAGTATAAAACGCTTAAAATGATGACACATACCTATAGATTCCCTGCCTCCCATTGTTGTAGTGCCTAGCTTTATTTTCTCCCCTTTTTGTGTTACTATTTGACCCAAACAAAAAAAACATTATCTTAAGTTTTGGGGGTCAAGGCAGATTTCAACCTGAATTTGAAACTATTAGCACAAGGTTTTAGCCCCCCTTAAACTTGAAGACACTTGATTGGATGATGAAAACTCGAATATAGGGAGACAAATACAGAATTAGGTACACGATGAGTCCACATTTGAGTGTGTTGCATGTGAGAATGTAGGGTCCAACGACAACAAATTATGGCAGATTGAATCTTGAGATGATCAATCGAGCCATAAAGCCTACTATACATGCTGCTTTTTCACCTTTTTTTTCTTCTTCACAGTGGAGGCGGTGAATATACATTCCAACTGCAACGCATAAAAAGCTATTTCTTCGCACACAATTAAAGTTCGGCTTTAGAAATAAATGTTAGTTTAATAGATTAAATTTAAAAAATAAATAAAATAGAGAACTTCATCCTTCTTTCAACTGCTTAATCACGACACAATTGACTCAATATTTTCTATATCTCATGTTAAGAAGAATAATTAAGCAGATAGAGGGGAGAGGAAAAGCCATACTTTTTGTAAGAAGAAGGCAGTAATATCAAAAAGGTCATCAAAGTTTCTCCCCTTTCACGCAATGCACTTGGTACCTTGGAAATTGAACTTGATTTGCGGCCTTCCTTTTTTAATTTATTTCTTCTTTTAATCATTATCCACCTTTATCTAACCCCATTGCTTTTAATCCTACTTTCTTCTTCTTCTTCTTCTTCTTTTTTTAATCATGATAAACTTTTATCTAACCCCCCCATTGCTTTTTACCTTGGTTAATTTTTTTGTCACTGGTGGCACTGGCGGCTAAAAAGCTTTTCTTTTTGAATGGGGCAAATGTGAATAGACTATTTTTCTTACAAACTTTACTGAGAAATCCTGACACTTTCACGTCCTGGTTCAATAATTATAATCACAAATTTTTAAAAATGTTAATTTAATATATTAATCTTTAAATTTTTTTAATTTCAACCATTCCGTCCAAATTCAACATTAATTTTTAACAAAAAAAATTAAAATTTTTAAAATACTCCTTCATTCTTTTAAAAAATGAAAAAATTAGACCCAATTTGTGACCCACCAGCCACCGGGGGTCACGTTTGTGACCAACAGGTGGGTCAGGTTTGTGATCTGCCGTGGGTCAGACTTTTTTTTTTTTTTTTAACAAAAGTGTATATATTTTTTAAAATATATATATAATTCAGTCAAAGCGTTTGGTAAACACCAAATTGATGTTTTTACCTTAGGAATAGGCATATGGGCTGCGCAGCCCAAAGTCCAAATCAGAGGTTCGAAGGCACTTCAATGCAATTATGCAAGGAACCTTCACTGTGGGGAGAAAAAAAATTACAATTTTTGATGTGACCAACTTTTGAGAAAAAAAAATGGTATTATTTTAATTTTATAACAAGGACTTCTTAAGTAAAATGAAATTTTATTCATAAAATAGTAGATATAACTTGAATAATTATTGTTGTGAGTTTGGTTTTAGAGATTTGTGTGTACATGAGTGTGTTTGTGAGTAAATATGGATATATATATATATACAGGTGTGTACGCGTTCGTGTTTGTGTATGGACATAATAAATTTATATACATATATATAAACTCGATATTAGATTATTTAAGATTCAAATTAATTTATTTAATTAACTCAAATAATAAAATTTTAACAATAATTAATTAACTAATGATCTGTATGAATTTACGAAAAGATATAAAAATCATGATATTTACTTTATATAAGAAACAAATAAGTTAATTGAGAAACTCGTGTTAAGGTCGAACTCGACTTGTATTCAAAATAAAATTAAATGAGCCAAACTTAAATATTCAATACTCGATGATACTTGAATACAACCAGAATCCCGCAAAACCATTTCATAGAAGTTCATTCATATCTTCTTTTTTATAAAGCAAATCGACTTTGATCCGTGAATAATTGCCTCTAGATTTTTCTAGAGACGGTTTAAATTCGAATGTGACAAAAGAGAGAGGGCCAAGTCTCTTGGTGTGACCAAAAACTAACAACATAGAAGAAAATAGAAATGTGATTGGAACTTTTCTAATCAAATGAATGAAATGATTCAATCAATTATGTTATTTTAACCAAAGCTAAAAAGGAAAATTTATTTATAATTTTGATTCGATTGACAAAAATATAAAACACCAAGGACCCATTGGCAATGGAATCCGTCATTTTCATTCAATTAGAGATCACCATAATCTTTGTCACTTGACAGCATTTGATCATAACATTCAACAACTATGATCAAATTGTATGACTAACAATTAATAAATTTTGACTATATTATTATTAATTATTTTGTTTATTCACGCGCTATCATGATGATAAGGTGTATCTATACAAACTTATTCCGACTCAAGTAGGGGGAGGGGAAGTTGAATTGTACTACACTAGCATTGAATTGAGAGATTGGACTAATTAAATAATACTACTATAAATTGACCTTCTTTTTTTTTTTCTTTTTTTTTTTTCTTTTTGAGCATTATCGTAATATTGTCTTATTTTTTGTTACAAAAAAATTAATTAATTAATTAATTTTCTTATATGGTTGAATACAAAATTTGTTCTAAGTGCTTTTGGTGTGTATTAAATCAGTCTTTAGGTTTTCGAAAGTGAGAAAACTAGTCGTTATGCTTTTTTACAGTTTAAAATCACTCGTTTTGTCTACTTTTGTTACAAGTGAAGAATGGACAATACTAGGCAACAACGATGAGTTAGGCGTGGAAGAAGCTCCTTGATTTGATGGTGGGCTAAGGCTAAGTGTATTTTGACTTTTTTTGATAATCCACTCCCCTCTTCTCCTTTTTTTTTTTTTTTTAAAAAAAAAAATATCTAAAAAAAAAAAATCAACTTCAAAACATTCTAATTTTTATTTTTTTTACTTTTTATATCACATCAATCATTTTTTATTACTATTCAAAAAAAAAATCACTACAAAACAAATTTATTTTCACTATTCCATAAAAAAAAATTCCAAACCATTTTCTACTTTATATCATATCAATCGCATTTTATTACTATTCAACAAAAAACTTCCTCTCAACAATGGTTACCAAACGGGGACTTTTGTTTCTAGTGAAATGGCGGGGCTAGCGTGGAGTAAGGGACTATATGGAGGTTTTTTTTTTTTTTTTTTAAATGAATAACCAGGTGGATAATTGATTTGATAGTATTTGATGATTGCCAAATGCTGGGCAATGCTTATGTAAAAATGCTACACATGGCTCAACGTGATTGGATCAATTGGTTTTTTCTTGTTTTCTTTTTTACAATTAACAAATGGCTCACTAACGAAAATATCATTTACTTTTCTTTTACAAGTAATTAAAAATGCATTAACATCATTTAGTTCTCAAACATTTCATTCTTAAAATAAATCTTAAAAAATTGATAATATTAAATAAGAGAATCAAATAATATTAAAGACATTCTTAAATAAAACTCATTTTTTAACTTTAAACGTTTTATTCTTAAAAATAATTGAGATAATGAAAATAATAATAATATTTTATATGTTGTGGGTAGATATTTTTTTGGCCGTGTTATGAGAATTAAATAACCAAAATTTTAATAGGAATTTAAAGGGACATCAATAAATTTTGATCTCAACTGCCAATTGGATCATTTGCAAGAGACATAAATTGCTTTAACATTCAATGTTAATAATATATAATTTATTCCAAATGTTAAAAATATATAAATTATGCTACACAAGTACTCCAACATTCAAAATGAAACGAGAAAACAAAAATGATAAGAAGATGGAAAGTTTTCAAAATATTTTATTCAATTATAAAACTTCTCTCTTTATAAGTTTACATTGTTTCTCTTTTTTTACCTTGGTTTATTCAAAATTTTGAATTATTCTCTTTTTCTACACTTTCATTATTTTCTAAGAACTCACTATTCAAGGCATTAAATGGGGCTCATATACCAAGATACTAAGTGTTGGAATTCACCTCTTATCAAGGAATTTTTTTCAAGAAGAGGAGGCTCGAGTTATATGCCAAATTCCGTTAAGTCCTGTGCAAGTAAAGGACTCCCTCATTTGGCGTGGTGCACTAAATAGAGAGTTCTCCGTTTGAAGTGCATATCATATGAAGAAGGATTTACAAGCCCTCTAGCAAAGTGGAAGCTCTCGACAAGATGCAGGGACTACAATTTGGAATCTTAAAATCCCAATGTTAGTAAAATGTTCATCCGAAAAGCATGCAATGATCTTCTTTCTACCAAAATTAATCTACTAAAGCGTGGTGTGGTTTCTGATGTCCTATGCCCAATATGTACAAGAGACGATGAAACGGTGAAACATATCCTTTGGAGTTGCCCTTTGGCTCAAGATGTATGGGGGTTATGAACCCAAAAGGCTTAAAAAATGTACGGATGGGGGTCTTAATTTTTTTCATCTTTTGGAAACCCTTATGGAGCATTGTGATGTGTCGGATCTAGAGCTTATGGTGGTTGTGGCTCGAAAATCTAGTTTTGTAGAAATAGGGTGGTACATGGAAGCTCTCGACAAGATGCAGGGACTACATTTTGGAAGACCATTTGGAATCTTAAAATCCCAATGTCAGTAAAATGTTCATATGGAAAGCATGCGATGATCTTTTGCCTACCAAAATTAATCTACTAAAGCGTGGTGTGGATTTTGATGCCCTATGCCCAATATGTACAAGAGATGATGAAACGGTGGAGCATATCTTTTGAAGTTGCCATTCGGCTCAAGATGTACGGGGATATGGACCCAAAAAAGTTAAAAAATGTGTGGATGGGGTCTCAATTTTTTTCATCTTTTTGAAACCCTTATGGAGCGTTGTGACGTGTCGGATCTAGAGCTTGTGGTGGTTGTGGCTTGGAAAATCTGGTTTCGTAGAAATAGGGTGGTACATGGAGGGGAGTTTATTCCTCCTCAACAACTGTTCTATGAAGCAAACATGTCGATTGATGACTTTAGGAGGGTGACAACAACCGATCTAGCTACCAGAAGCGCTATCCATATAACCTCTCTCTTGACATGGCTGGCACCCCCTACAAGTATGTATAAAGTCAATTGGGATGCAGCTGTAGATAAAAAAGAATGGACGTATTCGATTTGGCATTGTTGTCCAGGATTACGAGGGGGTAGTCTTAGCTGCACAAAGTACCACAAAGAATTTTATAGTTGAAACTTGTTGTGGTTGAAGCTTTGGCAGCATTTCATGTTGCAGAGTTGTGCCGAGAGATGGGTTTTTTCTGATATAATTTTGGAATGGGATGCCCTACAAATTGTAAATGCGGTGAAAACAACAGGTACTAATTAGAGCAACTTTGGACATATCGTGGATGGAATCAAATTAATCTGAGTTGAGTCAGCTGAGATCATGAAGAATCAAACATGTCAAGAGGAATGTGAATACAACCGCTTATACCATAGCCCAATAGACTATTTTATGTGTCATAGATAGTGTTTGGGTTCAAGAAATTCAAAATTGTATCTGTTGTATTATTCATAGTGAGATTTTGTGCCCTAGGTGATTGAATTTTATTCAATAAAGATTGATCTCATTTAAAAAAAAAAAAAAAAAATCATTCCAAGTTAATCAATGACATAAAAAAAAAAAAAGTTAGTTACCAGGAACTCAATCAATCACTTGTATTAAGAAGAACTAGTTTGTCTTTCATTGTGCATGTTGAAAGTGTTAGATAATCATATCGTAAAGATTAAAAAGTAAATTCGAAATCCTTTGACAAATAAAGTTTTATTGTTCTATTTTTTAAATTTATATTGTTTATAAAATCCTACGTAAGACTAACAATGTCACAAGAAAGATTTAATGGATTAGTCATATTATCATTTGAAAATGAGATGTTAGAAAAACTTGAATATAAAAACTTAATTCGTAATTTTGCATCCCAAAAAGCGAGAAAATTTATTTTTAAATAAAATTATAATATTAATATTAAAGAATATGCCTCACTTAAACTTATCGCCTTAAGCATCAAAATATATCGAGTCGGCGCTGCACTATAATCACACGTTCTTGTACAATGAGTTATTTTCATGGTTTGATGTAGTTATGCCTGTTTTTTTTTTTTTTTTCTTCAGATATTCTCTTAATTCAATGGGTGCATTAGAAAGTATAAGAACATGCATTCATATACAAATAAATAAAAAATCGTATTTCATGTAAAGCAATAACAACTTTAAATATAGGCATCATATTTTCATAGATTAAGATTATGAGTTATTGTCTTCAAAAACATGATTCCATTAAAACCCGTGTTCTTGCATGATGTGAGTTCGTTTATTTCCATGATAGACCATTAGAATACAAAATCTCATAACATAAATATGTTTCATTCATGAAAAAGTGTTAATTACATAATTGGATTATTAGAATATGAAAACAAAAAACCCTAGAATTCTAATGTTTTTTTTTTTTTTTTTTTTTTTTTGGTGTTCTTAAGCAAATGTGGGCCTCTTCTTGGGGTCCCAAAAATCAACCTTTAGATAGAATTATTTGTTACACATGCATGAACGGATTTAAGGGGGGCTGGCATAGGCCATGGTCACTCTCAATTCCAAAAAAGAATAAAAAAATTAGATAAAAAAATATAAAGTAAAAAATAAAAATTTAGTCTACTGATCCTTATCAACAAATTATTTTAATCCCTAACTCCTGCTTATAAGAGCTTTTGACTTCGTCCTTGTGTAACACATGCATATCACATGAGTTATTTGTCACTTCTTAAATTATTGGATGCTATTTGTCATAAACTCAAACTTTAGGGACTAATCTTACAAATTTTGTTTTTTTGTTAATATCATAATATATCTTGCTCCTTTACTTCGAGAAAAAAAGGAGGCTTTATACCATTAAGATATATAAGGGCGTCTCCATTTTTACCTAAAGCTTTCAATCTTGATTTCTAATCATCAACCTTTTCTCATTAATCACTACTCCATACAAAAAGTACAAAAAGTAAAAAGGGATTGTGTCTACCCTCTCGACTGGGGATTATCGGAATAATGACATGTACATCCTTCCCGCAAAGAATCTTTAATCCGCAGACAAAGGCAAAAAAGTTTAGTTTTAGATGAGAAGAAAGAACAAAAAAAACATCAGCATTTTGGATTTAGCTTTCTGTTAATGATAATTTTTCTATCTTCCTTGGAATGATTAGCAAGCAAGGTACTATGGTAGGAATGTGAGTTACTAAGAGAGTGATCAGGGGAAGACTTAGAGAGATAGAACTCTGCCATTCTCTCTCCACCTCTTCCATCTCCATCAGGACCATCCCAGCCGTCCCCTCTTTTCTCATCCTTTCTAAAACCCCACAAATGTCAAAACCCTACCCTGAAAACAACACATTCTGCATTTAATTATTGCTTTAATCATTATTAAAAGTCGGTTTTAGTATATAAACCCATCACATTTTCCCAGAATTTGCAGCTCCTTAAGTTGTCCGTTGCTGTGCATTCAAGAGCAGGGCCACACACATCTCAAAGCCTTTTACAGAGGCTTGAAAAAAAATACCAACAAATATCTCCACGCCATTATTGTTGTTCCTTCCAGGATGCTGATTTCTACCACATGCATTCTCTTAATGTGTTTCCTCTTGAGCTCTCTCCCCTTCCTCACCAAAGCCACTCTCAATCTCACGCATCCTCACCAACACCCCGACCCTGAAGCTGTTGTTCTTGAAGTACAAAGGTATACCCCACATGGGTTTTGCTCAGTTCATGTTTTTCGCATTCAGGGTTTTCTCCATTTTCCAAGATTTTGGTCTCAATCATGAAAAATCCCCATTTCTGCTTTCCCATTACTAAAAAATCCTATCTTTTTCTCGTTTGATAGTATATGCCCTCATCTGGGCAACCATCATTTCTCCCATTGCCCCCCCCACATTTCTCACCAAGCAAACAGAGTATTCTTTCCCCCATCTCAATTTTTTTTTTTTTTTTTCCTTTGCAGGCGCGTCAATGTCTCTGTCTCCCGAAGACAAATGCTCTCTCTCCAAGCAAAGGACCAAGCTTCCTCATGCATCACCGGCAACCCCATCGACGACTGTTGGGCATGCGACCCGGACTGGCAAAAAAACCGCCAAAGGCTCGCCGACTGCGGCATCGGATTCGGCCACAACGCCCTCGGCGGCAAAGGCGGTCAGATCTACGTCGTCACCGACTCCTCCGACGGTGACCCCGCCAACCCTGTCCCCGGTACCCTCCGCCACGCTGTCATTCAAGAAGAACCCCTCTGGTACAAAACTCAATCATATCTCTACTATTCCATACATTTTATGTTTTGGATGAGTAAGCATCCTTTTTACTAAACAAACACAAAAATCTTTTCCTTATTCCTGTAGGATAGTGTTCTCTGCGGACATGACCATAAAGCTGAAGCACGAGCTGATCTTCAACAGCTACAAGACCGTCGACGGCCGCGGCGCGAACGTCCACGTCGTGGGCAACGGGTGCATCACACTGCAGTACGTCTCCAACGTCATCATCCACAACATCCACGTGCACAACTGCAAGCCGTCGGGGAACACCGATATACGGGTCTCCCCGACGCACGTCGGGTGGAGGGGTAGATCCGACGGCGACGGGATCTCCATCTTCGGCGCTCGTCAGATCTGGATCGACCATTGTTCCTTATCTTACTGCACGGACGGCCTGATCGACGCGATAATGGGGTCCACTGGGATAACCATCTCCAATAATTATTTCTCGCATCACGACGAGGTGATGCTGCTGGGCCACGATGATCGCTACGCGTTGGACACGGGGATGCAGATCACGATTGCGTTTAATCACTTCGGTGAGGAGCTGGTGCAGCGTATGCCTCGGTGTAGACGCGGGTACATACACGTGGTGAACAATGATTTCACGGAGTGGGAGATGTATGCTATTGGTGGTAGCGCTAATCCTACCATCAATAGTCAGGGGAATCGGTATATTGCTCCATCGAACCAGAACGCTAAGGAGGTAAGGTATCGATTTAATTTCGTTATTTTTTTCATGAAGATCTTTCGGGTGCATTTTCCCACTTGCAGAGGGGGCGCGTGCGTTTTTTTTAAATATCTCTTAAATTCAGGGATGAATTTGAAATTTGATCGGATAAGAAGTTCTAAATATGTGCTCGAGAAATGAATAACGTATAAGAAGAGGTCCACTTTCGAAAAAGTGCACTTTAGGCGGGGCTAGAAAGAGAAGTCGTTTGCAAAAGTGTAGCAAATAGATAGTTTTGAAACGGTTATTTAATACTGACAGCGATACAAAACAGAAAAGAAAGCTAGCAATGTCAGTGAAAAATGAGTGCATGCCAGCCATTCAAATTACGTACGAAACGTCTGTGCCAGACAGGACATGGGACGCGGACACTCTTTGCATATTGGAATTGTCGGCCGCGCTGCAGGCGCGTGGATCACAACATATGACGATCTGGGAGTCTGGACATCTGCTGACGGTGGGTTTTTGAATGTTGACAGGTGACAAAGCGCGTGGACACGGACGAGGGGCAGTGGACGGACTGGAACTGGAGGACGGACGGGGATATTATGGTAAATGGGGCGTTCTTCGTTCCCTCGGGAGCGGGCCTGAGCGCTCAGTACGCCAAGGCCTCCAGCGTGGAGCCCAAGGCCGCTGGCCTCATCGAGCAGCTAACCATGCACGCCGGTGTCCTCGGTGGGCCCAGGTACCCTCCTTTGTTAAACCTATTGCTAAAAACAACCGAAAACTACCTGTCGATTTAACTGTCTCGTTCAAGGGTATTTTCGTCTTCTAGGATAATGGCCCTGTTCACTAAACCCCTTCCCCATCCCCTCCCCTCATTTTTTTCTGTGTGTGTCAGTATAAAAAGTAGGTCAATCTGAAAAAGTTCAACATTTGTTTTTTATTCCTATTTTACCCCTTGTCTTGGAATATAAAAACCCCCAAAAAAATAGAAATAAACTAAAAGGTAAGGGTAAAATGGGAATAGACCGAAATGTTGGCTTCTTGAGGAAGCCAACATTTCGATCTATTCCCATTTTACCCCCAACTTTTTACTCTATTCTCTTTTTGTTTTGTTTTTCCTATTGAAAGATTAGGGGTAAAATAGGAATAAAATATAGTTGAATTTTTTTTCTGACTGACACACTTTTCGTACTGACATATGCAGAAAAAAATGAGGGGAGGGGAGGGGGAAGGGGTTTAGTAAACAGGGCCAATATCTCATTTGGTGTAGATTTTAGAACGTACGGGGATTTTGCTGCTCTTCTTTTGATTCTTGGGCGTCGTCAAAGGGACAAGTTGTTTTGGCTGGAATACTTTCATTGATTTCCTATATCCACTTGCTCTTTATGTCTTTTCGTTGCTTCCATAACATGGGATTTTGCTAAACTCACCGGAGAATCAATAAAATAATGAAAACTAAGACTTGAATAGTGTTTTCAAGTTTGCGTGTCAGGTTGTGTCGATATGATAAGAATATATAATTCAATTTAATTTGACTTATTTAATTAATCACCACATGGGTCTTACATCACCTCATGTGAGTGTTTTATGTAAAAATTATGTAATGTGTGTTGTGTAAGGATCATATCCCTAAGGTCAAACCTTTCAATCCTAATTTTTTAATTTTGTATTAGATTTACGGGTTATTTTAAAAATTTTCTGTCATTATGTCGGGTTCGTATCATGTCATGTCAAAGCATAGTTGTAAGGCTATATAGATTAATCGTAATCCGACTTATTTAATTAAATAGATCAGATTTTTAAATCCTAATTTTTTAATTTTGTGTTGAGTTTGAATCTAATTCGTGAATCATGTAAAAATTATCGCCCTAACCCTAAGGAACGAGTTTAAGTAGTAAGGGATGTTAGTAGCATTCTCATCAAGTATCACTTTTGGTGCAAATAATTTCTTGGGGCTACGTCTAGGCAAATGCGAAGTCTTACTTCATTCATGTGAAAGAGGTGTTTTGCTCGGAATTTTATTTATTTGACAAAGAAATAAACTAAGGTCGATACACGATGACAACAGAAACTAAAGGGATATGTTTTTCTTACTTCAACTCTACACCCATCTTACACTAGTCTACATGGCATGAGGCTTTTTTCTTTCTTTTTTTTTTTCCGAATCTTAAACTCAAGATAAGTGTAAATGGGAATACTCGAATAGCAATAGAATAAGAGTGGTACACTGGGAGCAGAAAGGCTTCCCCATCGGTGCACGTGATCATGTGCCATTGGGAATCTAGCTGACCAAACAGCCTTTCAGTTCTTTTGTCTTATTGGTAATTGGTTTTGGTTCGAGGACCCACTTAGTTTAGTAACTCCCTCCCTTCCCCTTACTTTCACTTTTTCCAAAAAATATTAAATTTAAAATATTATTTATTTTTTAATTTTTTATATCACATCAATAATTTTTTATTATTATTTAAATAAAAAAATTCACTACAATACAAATTTTTTTACTTTTTTATATAAATTCTCTCTACTTTATATCATATCAATCACTTTTTATTTTTACTCACTAAAAAGATTCTCCCATGAGGGAAGGGGGAGGGGATTACGGGGCCAAATTATTTGTGAGACCCCCTCCTATTTTTACAAGAATAGAATAAAAAAGTCAAATGTGCCCATGTTGCATAAAAACATGCATATTTAAAAGGGATATCATTGTCCCTTGGGTGAATCTGGCGTCTCCAAATGAGAAGAAATGAAAAGAGAGGTGCATGTGTGTAAACATGAAAGAATCTTTTTGCTCTGAGAGTAGGAGACCCACCCCAGGTCATGTTCTGCTATTTCTCTGTGGAGAATGACTCTTCATCTGCTTTCCAGCCAGGATATGTGGGCTGTTTACATTTTTTCACTACTTTTAGGCCCACTTCTGATTTGATAGCAACCAGTCATAGACAACTAGCTGCTGCATCAGTATTGGGAAAAAGGTCTTTCCTATGACTTTATGTGCTGTATCCTATTCCCCTTGAATTATTATAATCTTTTCATTATTTAGTCCTTTAGAGCGCTCACATTGGATCGTGTATATTTCAATCTAAAATAGCTAATCAAAACTCATTTTATCCAGTTTAGCTAATGGGTTTTAAAAGGCACACTCCATCCGATTATCTATTCTTAACTCTATACTCTTTTTTTACTCTTATTTTATTTTTTTTTATCTCTTTTCTACTTTTTGTCATTTTACTTTTTTTACTTTTTGTATGTAGAAAACAATAAAATAATAGATAGATTGGTGAATAGTGCAACTCCACATGTAGAGTTGCACTATTCACAAATCTACCAAAACTCTATTTTAGATTTAGGATAGATAATCCAATGGAGGAATTTTTTGTGAGTTTGTTATCTATTATAGATTTAGAGGGGCTTTTACATGATCCAATGTGAGTGCTCTTAGATGGATCCTCTACAATCCTGCAAACGGTAAAATGTAGACTTCTATTCAAAATTCAAACACGGTTTGAAGATGGAGATGTAAGGGGAGATAAAATGAAGTGGTAGTTTGAACTTAATGCCAGAAGCTAATGAAGGGTGTAACTTACAATGAATTGGTTGTTTAAGGAGGCAAAATGTCATTTTTTTAAAGTTTAGAGGTGTAAGTATGAACGGAATGTTTACTTATCAAAAAAAAAAGTATGAACGGGATGTGAGTTTGGGAGTGTTAAATGTAATTTCCCTAATTTATATATTTTGTGACTACTGTTTGTGAACAAACCATTTTTCTTTTGGTATTTTATATTCAACAAATAGAATTTTGAACAAGAAATATTCTGTTGTCTAGTTGAAGCAAAATTGATAAAATCTTTCAGGACTTTTATGTGCTGTATCCTATTCCCCTTGAATTATTATAATCTTTTCATATGGCATGCAAATGGATATTCTCCATTTCAAATGAAAAGGAGAGGAGTCAGTCCCTTATAAAACAAAGGATACTATTGTCATTTCACTTTTTTTTTTTTAAAGACAATTTTACCCTTTTGTTTAAAAGGACCGGTTCCTCTCTATTTCATTTGAAATGGAGAGGATACGTTTGCATGCCATATGGCTCTCATTCTCATTTGACATGTTAATTATGTACCAACCTGAAGTGCTATTTGTCAACAATGACGGCATGAGTTTGATTTGTACTCAACAATAGGTTCTGTCCAAAGCTGTTGGATTTGAGGAAGGCTAATTTCCCAATGAATTTTTTTTTTTTTGATAAGTAATTTCCCAATGAATTATTAACCTCAAGAAACCCTAATCCTAACTTTCTTAAAACTTAATTGAATAATTTATACCTCCTACCTAATAAATTTTGTTATTTAGTAATATTAATATTCAGTATTAGTTCCATTTACACATATTGTTCTATTATTCCCCTTGTACCTAAATAATATTCCTATTTTAAAACTCTCACCTACATCTATTTATTTCTGAATCGCCCTTCAATTCATTGAAATTAGAAATTAGAAATTTGAGTGCTATTAGGTGTGCTTCAACTTTTGTTACAACTTTATTTTATTTTATTTTATTTTTATTTTTATATAAATTGATGTGGCAGTTTATAATTAAGAAAATGATTTAAGCAAAAATTTTGAATTGTCAATTTAATCGGTTGTTGTAGTATTTCAAGCGTTTTCGAAGAAATTGTTCTTCATTTTTTGGAAATGAACAAGCATTTAAAAAAGTGGAGTATTATTTAATAACAAAGACAATAATTGGATTGATGTCATTGTGGTAGACATTTATCTGTGATGAAACGACTGTGCAGGGAGAGGAGTGAGACCATCTCGTCCCCAGGATCCAACATTGGTGGGACCAGCACCAGCACCAGCACGGGGACCACCTACGATGGCAACACAGGGTCCAGCGGCGGTGGTGATGGTGACTTTTTTGGAATGATATTCAGAGGTGCCGCGGCGCCCCTCACCCCATCTTCTACTCAAACATTATTGCCCCTTTTAATTATTTTAATTTTGTACGTTTCCACCAACCATCATGTCCTATTATCCTTAACATTATTGTAACCCTTCTACATCTTGAAAGAGAAAAGAAAAAAAAGGTATATAATTTTATAAAGAAAAATTTCGTCTACAATTTCTCCCCCCACATGGTGCAAAGGTGCCTATTTTGTGGGGCCTTGAACCGTCTTAGCGGACTTATTGAATGTTCTAACTCGAGTTCGTAACCGAGTCAGATAATTTGTTCACGGAACTACTTAATTAATTTATTTATCTCATTTATAAAGTAAATGTCGTGATTATTTAATTTTCATTTCATAAATCTATACCAAGTATGCACATATACTTATATTAACATTTATAATTACAATAATTTAAGTTATATTTATTACATTACAAAAGAGAATTTATTTTTATTTTTTTAAGTACTTGAAAAATAAAAATTTATACAAATTTAAGTTTGACTCGTTTAATAAATGAAATTGAAAATTTTTTCAAAATTAAATTTGCTTTTTACAACGGGTCCTGTGAGCGGCTATTGACAACTTTTTTTTTTTTAATTTTTTTTTTTTTGAAAAAAAAAAAATCCTAAAGTTAGCCGGAAAACACTTTGTGACGTGAATAAAGTGATAAATAAAGTAAACCCATAAAAATAGGGAAATGCAGTATAGGATATGGGTGGATGAGGTGGCACATCAATTGAAAGCCATATTTCATTGCAATCAGTCTTTTTTTTCTATGATTTGTGGGTGGATCATAGTAATAAAATAATCAATGTATTTTAACATGGGATGTCGGAGAAAATTGCCAAACCGTCCAGTTAAGATTTTTTGATTCCAAGATTTTAACATGGGATGTCTGTCTATCTCCTGTGCATAAACAGGTGGGAAGCGCAAATAAACAATTATTACCAAGACAGAAGCACATCAACCTCATCTAATTCATCCCCTCACCATCAACATCACCACAAAAAGTGCATTCTTTAATTTAGATTTTTCTGACAAAAGTGAGATTTACGAAACGCTTTTGGTGTACACTTTTCTCTTTTTTTTAATCGAATAATAATAAAAAAAAGTTTACAATAGAAAATCTTTTCACTTGGTTTAAAAAGCAAAAGTACACTATCTTGTGAATAAAAAGCAAATTAGAACAATTTTAAAATAATTATAAATAGTAGAAAATGAGTTAAACAGATGATTCAGTCCTCTTAATAAGCCGCACAAGATAGTTATAAAAGTTAAAAAAAAAATAGATCAGGATAAGTCTATCTGCACTCTCACTTAGAAATAGCAATAACCATTAAAAGATGACTAAAGCAATTAAAGCACCGTTAGAATTCGAGAGCATGCTCATCAAGCTTTTAATTATTAATTTTTTTTAAAAAAAATTTAACTAAAAAATGGAGTATAAAAAGAAATTGGCTCGGTGTTTTACAACCTCTAAAATAAAGGAAAATAAGGAGTTTGATATATAAGATTTTTTTTTTAAAAAAAATTTGGGTAGAAGTGTCCGAGACGGGCCATATAAATGGCCAATTGGATAGGATCCCTTCTCTAGTTGTGGTGTCAATTTTTGAAGGCACCACATTCGGGTACATCCTGTTGAACAATTCCTTTAGATGCATGTTAGTATTGTCAAGACCATACAATTGAGTAGAAAATAATGCACAAAGAACTTGCACATGATTCGACACAATCAGCATGCCTAGTACTTGTGAGTGTGAGAGAGAGCCATTGGAGAACTCTTTGTCCTCTCACCATTGAGTGTGTGAATTGAATTCATACCCATTTGACAACCTCTTTCTCCTTTCAGTTTTCCTTTCTTTCCGAAAGCGTCAAAAGTTCTAAAGTCTTATTTGCAAGCTGTTAGAATTAAAGAGAAGGAGTGATGAATGAGCTCATCAATTTTCTTGCATCAAAGTTTGACTGTTGTGTTGAAATATTTAAGGGATATGATTGATTGGCCGTTTTATCTGACCCAATTGTCTGCACATGATAAAACTCAGTGAATACTATCATGAATTTCTTGTTGCTAAAGCACTATAATTAATGGGAATATCTCCCAACAAATCATCAATGTGCATTTGTCATTGCTACGAATCTAACTATCCAGATTTAATTTTAAACTTTTTTACGAAAAAGAAAGAGGAAAGATTAAATTTAGAACGTTGAAAAAATTATTATTATTATTATTATTTTAATATCACCTGAGACAAATCCCCAAATCAAATATCTATTTTGGAAATTAATTAAAGATGCATGCCTGTGTTTCACTGGCTATTTATTCTGTTAAATTCACATATCAGAGCTAGTATTATTGGGATTCTTTTTTAGTAAAATCGGAAACAGTAAAAATTGAAGGGCAAAATGACTAAATATCCCTGAGGTATTAGTTTTTATCAAATTGCTATATGAGGTTTAAATTTTGTGAATTTACTCCCTTAAGGTTTTAATCTTTATCAAATGAGTCCTTAACATCCATGCCACGTAATATCCAATTAAAAGCCAACATATGTCACAATAACACAAGATGTCTACTTGGTGTTTGTTCACTCTAGTTTGCCACGTCAGTTTGACACATCATCATAATAGTTTAAAAACATTTGAAAGCAAAGAGTCCAAAACGATAATGTTTTTGTTTGAACCCTAAGTCATTTGTGCTTCGAGTTAGTTCCTTAGAGTTAGAGACGTCTTCTTTCGTCTTCCAAACATAAAAGCTTTTAGAAAACTTTTCATATGTTTTTAATAAAACAAGTGAAAAACACTTATCAAAGCGTGATTTAATACTTCATGCACATTACAAGTGGAGGCTGCCCTCCATTGAAGAAAAAAAAAGAAAAAAGAAAAAGAAAGGGAAGAAGAAGCAGAAGGATCGGCCCGTATGGCACAAAGGCTGCCCTTTATTGAAGGACAACCAAATCTACATCCCCCCCCCCAAAAAAAAAAACAAGAAAATGGAGGAAAAGAAAAGAAAGTGAAATACAGGATTGTGTCTTTTCCTGCTTTGGCTATCAGAGAACCCTAGCTCCTTTTAGGCTCAGTTTGTGAACAATCTCAGGTTCAGAATTAGGATTTCTTTCATTTTCTGCCTTCTTTCTTATTACCAAACAGAGAGAGAAGAAAAATTCATTTGTTTCTGTTTAAGAAAATTTCTGTTAATCTTAGTTTAGATTTTCAAGATTGATTTTTTTTTTTTTTGTTATTTGAGTACTATACTGCGATGGAGCTCAAAGATCAAACTGCGTTAGTGGGATTGAGAGTTTTGAGTTACAGAAAGGGTCGAAATTTTCCTTTAATTTTAATATTTTTTAAAAAAATTTCTAAACATGTCAAAATATTATTAGTATTGACATGACACATTAGCTAATTCCGTCCAAATTTCTATCGAGTCCAAAGACCATTTGTATTTTTTGCTTGCGCTAAATTTTTTTTGGTTACTTTTTAAGCCTCATAAAGCTATTTTTGTTTATTTTGATCAAGATAGCATGTGCTACTACCATATATTACTGAAAACGCCCGAAGGCGAACATAATGATAGACATATTTGCAACTCAGAAAAACTACAACTGATCTTATACCCTGCAAAATAAAGCTGTCCACAAACGGATGATCTAGACATTGCCGGCCTACACCGGCAACATGGTTCAAAACGTAAAAAGCCATACATTTTTTTTTCTTCCATATAATGGGTTCCAAAAGAAAGATACAATCCATTTAGACCCTTGCAGAAAAGCAATATCTACATGTAGGCATAAGAAGCTCAACATACGTAAGAGCAAAGTATTTACCACCCTCCTTTGCCACTCGTGTCATTCTCTTTCCCCCAAGAGCTTCCTGCTGCTTTTCCCCACGAATCAGTTGGTTTTCCATCCCCGTTAGCTCCTCCTTTTACATCTTTTGATTGATTCCAAGCAGATGACTGACCCCCATCTGCAGCACTTGAACCTGTTCCTCTGTTCCAAACTGAACCCTCTACATCTTTAGTTTCTTTAACTTCCTTGGCGATGGTCGATTTGTCCGAGCTAGACCACTGGCTCCCACCAGAAGCATTTGATCCCCAATTGTTTCCCTTACTTCCACCAGCTTCATTAGTTGAACCCCAATTGTTTCCCTTGCTTCCTCCAGCATCATTAGTTGAACCGGTTCCTTTGTTCCACCCACCAGATACAGCATTACTAGCAGCAGCATCTTTACCCTCTGTTGGCTGGCTCCATCCCTGGTTATTCCAACCACTGGATTGATTGCCAGTTCCACCACTTCCTGCACTCCAGCTCTGCCACTTCTTGTTATCACTACCTCCTCCATTGTTCCAAGTTCCTGCACCATCATCATTTTTCCAGTCAGAGGGCTTATCCTCACTAGAGTTATTTCTGTTGTTCCAACCACCGCTTTGGTCCCTCCTTCCACGGCCTCTATCCCCAAATCCTCCTGTGTCTGATCTACCACCAAAACCTCCTCGGTCCGACCTACCTCTACCTCTACCACCAAAACCCCCACCGTCTCTTCCTCCAAATCCTCCTGTGTCTGATCTACCACCAAACCCCCCCCTGTCTCTGCCTCTAAAACCCCCTCTACCTCTAAAGCCTCCTCTATCTGAACTGCCTCTGCCTCCAAAATCTCCCTGAGAATTCCCACCACTTGCCCAATTACCAGAACTCTCACTTTGATCTTCATTTCCAGACTCCCAATTTCTTTTCTTGCCCCAATTAGAATTCTGGTTTGCATCATCAGATCCAGTTTTCCAATTACTTTTGCCCCAACTAGAATTCTGGTTCCCACCTTCAGTCGAATCACATTTTTTACTCCAACTGGAATTCTGGTTTGCATCACCAGATCCAGTTTTCCAATTACTTTTGCCCCAACTAGAATTCTGGTTCCCACCTTCAGTCGAATCACATTTTTTACTCCAACTAGAATTCTGGTTCCCACCTTCAGTCGAATCACATTTTTTACTCCAACTGGAATTCTGGTTTGCACCACCAGAACCAGTGTTCGATGCATTCCAACATGAGGATTTTGAGCTGTTCCATTGGTCTCCACTTTCACCAATCGCCTTATCTGCCCCCCCTCCTTTGTTCCAAACAGATCCATCATTATCACCAGATGCATTGTCTCTCTTCCAACTATCATCTTTTCTATCCGAATCAGAAGATCTGGATTTGCCCCAACCAACTGTTTGATCATTGTTCCAACCAGACTGGTTCCTTAAGGGCATACCATCATTTGTCCTACTATTTTCTTGATCCCTGTTCCAATCAGATTGTCCTTGACTGAATGATCTTCCCCTGCCAAATTGACCTCTACCTCGTTGGCCACCTCCCCTCCCCCTTCTCCCACCAGACCCACAACCCTCATCAGCTTGTTTACTCCATGAAGACCCTTCATCTGGTTTACTCCAAGAACCTCCATCTTGGTTATTCCAAGAAGAACCTTTATCTTTATCCCAAGATCTTCCATTATCACCAAAGGCCTTTGGTTTGTTCCAACTACCTGCCTGTTCCTGATTACTAGACCTGCCTTTGCTCCATCCAGTTGCTTCTTCACCTGTAGTTTTCAGGTTACCCCACTTTGGGGTTTGACTTCCAGTGACAACTTTGGCTTCATTCCAGCCACTTGCATCATCAGTTTTTTCCACTTCTCGTGCCGAGCTCCCATCTGCATTACCCCAATTCCCAGTCTGATTCTCTGCCACAGGCATTGAACTTTTCCAGCCTGTCTTGCATCCACTAGATCCATCCCTACAGCTCGATTTTTCAATGGTCTTGCCCCAAGAATCTTCTTGAATTGCACTAGCAGTGCCTTTATCTTGGCTATCCACAGCTTTGCCCCAAGAAGATCCCTCACCAGCAACGGCACCTTTGCCCTTGTCCGAAGAATTCTGTTGATTACGGTCAGAACCCGTGCTTTTCCAGCCATCCCAAACAAGACCAGAACTTTTATTCTTTTCACAAGATCCAGCATCAACTACATTTTTACCTTTACCCCAAGAATCCAGTTGATTCTTTCCAGCAGTTGCATCATCACCCCAACTGCTAGTTGGATTTACACCAACACTCTTACCTTTGTTCCAGGGCTCCTCTGATGTTCTCCAACCCCCCTGATTATCAGACGTGGTTTTGTTCTCCCCGGTGGCTGCAGCATCATTTGAAGAATCAGCTGGAGTTCCAATTTTGAGGTCTCCTCTGGCCAAATTGTCTCCAGAAACTTTTGGAGAGCCTGCGCCAGTTGCTGTTGCTTTACCCCAGCTATTAGATGAACTGCCCCAAGAGCCAGTTTTCATAGTAGCTTTGTTCCAAGCATCTTCACCTTTTTCCCTTCCGCCAACATCATCAACAGCTTTATTACTAGAAGTTGCAGCACCCCAGGATGATTTCTCATTCACTGCTGCAGCAGACACATTTTCATTAGCTTCTGCAAGACCCCAGGATGATTTCTTATTAGCTGCTGAAGCAGCCCAGGGTGATTTTTGATTAGCTGCTCCAGCAGCCCAGGATGAACTTTCGTTAGCGCTGCTATGATTTGGCGCCTGTTTGCTATCCCAAGCAGCATTTTCCACATCTATGCATCATAACAGACAAATAATGAACCAGATTTACACAACAGATGAACTTATTGTTCATTGCATATTCAGAAACATGGTGAGTTAAATACCCTTTTTGGCATCATTGCCCTCAGAACTGAAAGGATCCGCAGAACTGGACTCTGGCTGAAGCTGAAATCATCAGAAAACTCAAAACTCATTGAATAAGAAATTGTCGCAGATGGCATGCACGCATGCCCACCTGCCTGTGTGCGCGTACGCACACACGCAGATGGCACGCACGCCCACCTGACTGCCTACACACCACACACACACACACACACACAACTGGACTCTGGCTGAAGCTGAAATCATCAGAAAACTCAAAACTCATTGAATAAGAAATTGTCACAGATGGCACACACGCATGCCCACCCTCACACACAACACACTACGCACGCAATTAGACAGAGATGAACTAAAATATTTAGAGCAAGTTCAAAACCAACCGAAAGGCCTGAGGCAGGGAAACTAGGCCAAGAGCTCCTGCACGAAAGTAGAAGCAAAGATGCATGAGATATATTATTATTATTATTTTTATTTTACAAATTACATATGGGTATGGGTTAAGATTAATGTGTCTTAAGGAGACCTTAGGTTAAACCATTCGTGGCGTGATAAACATCATGACTAGTGCAGATTGAGGTATTGGCGACTAAATATCAGTAAAAACAATATAGAAAAAAATTTATTTTAGTTGATGGGTAAATCATGAGTCAATAAATGCATCAGGTGGTTAGAATGCAGGGCTCACCCCTGAAAGAAGGATGATACGACGAGGCCAGTACCACCTTTTTTCTTTCAAACAAGGTGCATAGAACAACAATCACACATATTGTTATCCACATAATCCACATGAAATAGAACCCTTGACAAGATAGGAAACTGAATTATGGAAATTTTTTGTTTCAAACAAGTATTTCATTGTTAAAACAGTGAATTTGAGCAGTCATCCAGCAACAAATAATAAAAGACATAATTCTAAGCTGAAAAGGCAAGTATTTCGTCTAATCTGCTAAAAAAAAATTGTGTTCAATTCTTGTTACACAACCATATGTGAACAAAAGAAACATTACACATCCAATTAAAAGAGCCTACAGAAAATAATCATCAAGAGAAGTCAGTCAGATAGTGTATTACCTAAATCCTGCCAAGGGCAAATCCCCACTTCCACCAGTATCTAGGCTAACCTTTTTTTTTTTGATAAGTAAGTAGAGAATTTTATTAGAAAAATGCAAAGCGCAATCAAGTATACAGGAGGTATACAAGAAAGACAATTAAGAAGGAGAAGAAAGCAATACAAGGAAATCATTATAACTAATCTCTAGAGGTGCTAGATACGCAGCCGTCCAGGAGTACAAAGAATGAAGAAAAAATGAAATGAGCTCCTCTATGGTTCTTTCTTTGTCCTCAAACTGTCTATCGTTGCGTTCCGTCCACAGGCACCACATAAGACAACAAGGAGCCATTTTCCACACGACCGCACTTCGAGACCGTCCCCCCGACCACCAACAGGCAAATAAGTCTATCACTGGTTGAGAGTTTTTCATGTAAAAAGGCTTTGCAGGACATCCACTATACTCAATACCACTGAAATCAGCTCCTACATTTTTTTTTTCCTTTTTTGGGGTAAGGTAAGAATTAAGTAAATCAAAGGAAATAAGAACAAGCGCACAGGGTGTATCCCAAGAAACTCAACTCAACCTCAAGAGAGGAAGGACACGCAATCCACTTGCTCTCTCAAAAAGATAATATTCTAAGCAACTAGGCAGAATGCATCCTCAAAAATATCCCAGGACCTTTAAAGCCATCTGTTCCATTAAAAGGACAAAAGATCATGGAGGACATTGCACCTAACTCTAACCCAAAATATGACATCATTTAAGATAATACAAGCATTCCTAATCCTATTGCACCTACATTTAAAATATCACAGAAAACACAAAGCTCTACCACGTGATGTCTGATTTCCCAAACATATCATTTGCTGTTTTACATTCACTGAGTCACATACAATGATCCATCAATGCACATGACATTCTTGACCCAATTCAGACAAATGTAACTTTCCATCTATACTAAGGTCGCATATGAAGAGATCATATACCAACAGAGCCAGCGATTTCGAACAATCAGGCAAAACATTTAGGGCTGGTTCGATTGTCCTAAAAACTTGATACCTCCCTCTATGTCTCCATGCACATTTTGTAAAGTTCTTCAAAATTCAAATTGAACACTCTGAAAAGGCCATTCAAGAGACACAAACATCATCTTGGAAAATTAGAAGCAATACAGTTTTCACAAACATGCAAATTTGAAGTAATGGATTCTTTTCTCTTTCTAGTTAGGTGTTTTCTCATGTATAATTTGTATGTAACTGGGGATGCCTTACACTTTTAATGATATCTCGATTACTTATCAAAATAAATAAATAAACATGCAAAGATGACTTAGCCCAATGCCCATCCAATACAAGGATAATCCAAATTTTTTTATGCTCCAATTCTAGATGATGGATTTGCGTATAATCATTATTAAAAATACAAATTGGGACATTCAAATGGAGAAGCAAACAAACTCTTAAAACTTACAAATATAAGATTAAAAAGAAAATATTCTGCAAGCCATACCCCAACAAGGACAAAACTAGAATCATTAATAAAGTTTTTTTTAAACAAAATCCCTCAAAAAAAAAAAAAACATATTTTGCCGGGGGGGGGGGGGGGGGGGGGGGTGCCTCCTGGCCCCCCTGGGTCCGTCCTTGATCCCCAATATATACTAGAGATTGATAAGGGGTGGTCGCCCGATACTGGATCTCCATCTGTTTTAGTCTATTTCCGAAATTTTTACAGGATATACAATATGAATGAGTTGATAAGTGTGGTAACCAAAATTACCTTTCACCAGACAGCCCTCCAGAATTCCAACTATCACTCCCTGCTGCTAATGTTCTGGCTCCACCCATCCAATCTTCCAAAAACCACAGAAAAAAAAAGAGAGTAAAATTCCCGTGAGGTACAAAGAAGTAAATATCTTAAATGAAACAGAAATTGCCACGTCAAACACTAAAACACATTTCTATATATAATATATAATCTAATAACCAAACCGTCATGTTACCCATAAAGATTCTTCTCCCATGCACAATTTCAATAATGTGATAGTATAAAATTTCACAAATGTGCTGTTCTAGAAATAATTTTCAAGAAGAATCAATAGGTCCCTACCTCTAGAGCAGTCTTCAGTTCCAAGCAGATCAAATGGTTTTATAGAACTGGACTCAGGATCCTCACTTTTAACATTGGGAAGAAGCATGTCAGAATGGTTATTGCATAAAATTAATCAAAATCACGTCGAAACAGATCATTACAGTTGTAAAAGAGTACCTTAGAGACATGGTAGAGCTCTTCCCTCGAACCTCGGAAAGATGCTCGCTTTTTACTGCAGGAAAACCAACATATGGAGATAAATCATAACAGTGACCAAACCACATCCAATGGGATAAGAACAGACCATCATTAACAAACCTGTAAGAACCTTGTGCTGAGAATCAAGTTTCACTGTAACATCAGAATGACGTATAGCTAAAACACGGCAGAGGTATCCCTTCAGAGGACCAACACGGATTCTCAAGGTTTGACCAATAGAGAAGATTTCATCTTTATCCCTACGGTTGACTGCATTGAAAACATTTATTAAGTGACGGGAAAACCCTGGTATCTACAGGTGAAAGCTTAAAATTAAGGCATTGATATCTACACCAATACATACATTCAGAATTGCTTTCCCTAGCTTGCCATGGCTTTTGAGGTGAAAGTGGTGATTTAGGAGATGATGTGAAGTCTTCAAAACCCGAGAAACCTGATTCACCACCCTGAACGAGGGAGAACATAGATCAATAGTAAGAACATCAGGAACCGAAACTTCCCCCACTCTTAACCAACCACCCCCAAAAAAAAAGCTGTAGGAAAAGGAACCATGGCTGCTTTTTAAGACTCACAACCTTTTCTTTGCATGCATCAGCGGATAACACAATTTTCTCACACATTTGAGATTTAGCACAGAAATAACCCCCATTTTCTGTCTCATTCTCATCATACAAAAAGATGGTGCCTCTGTAGATTTTCCTAACAATCCCTTGCCTACCCTGCAAATATAAACAAATGTATAAATTTTCATACTCTAAAGGCAAATACAATCTAGTAAATTACATTTATAAAAATATTTCCATTGGATCTTAGTATCAAACCTTTAATGGTCCTTCCAAAACTCTGATAGTATCAGTGACAGAAATGGGCTTCATGCGCTGATCTAAAGCAGTAAATTTCATATCAAAGGGCCCACCCTTTAACTCTTTCAGTTGAACAGTCACCACAACAGGTCCTTCTGAACCCTCTTTCAGAATCTAAACAATAACTAGGAGGTAAGTTGCTGATAAGAGAATCAAGCATGAAAACAAAATTATATACCTTGTAAGTATCATCTTTCTCCATGCCTACGATAACACCAAAATCTTTCTTACTGAAATAGCAGACAAAATAAATGCATATCAGTTAGATAAACCTAAGCCATATGAATGGGATCACAAATGCAACGTAAGTTTGTATAGGACTCACCCAAAACAGACAAGATCATGCAGTTCAAAGCCGTTCCCCCCACCAGATCCAGAGGAGCCCTCTCCTTTCCCACTACCTTTATCAGAAGGTTTCCCACTACGTAGGTTTCCTACAATCTGTGTTTTCTTTTGATCACCGTAAAGCTGTGAGAGCCACTCCAAATCATCGGATTCACTATTCTCAGAAGGTTTAAACTTCAGGAGCTCCTCTTCTGACGGATTAACTCCCCAACAGCTTAAAGAATCTACTGATACTTTCTTGTATAAATATCCACTGTTGAGCATCAAACCGTCAAGAATCTCAAAAACCTTGTTGGTGTCACGATCACGTCTGTATCTTATCAGAGGCCGGAACTCCCTAAAAAGGTCAAATACGAATATATATATATATATATATATATATATATATATATATATATATATCAGAAGCTGAGGCTTTGAAAAAACAAAATGTAAAAGACATGATCATGCATATTACTCAAGTTCACGCGCGCTCATCAATCTTGGTGCCGGACTAGACTTATTCTTGAGGCTAACTCCCCCACCCTGTAAGAATGATATGACTGAATACATGGACAATATTACATGTACCAACTTCATTTTTCAAAAAAAGAAAAAGAAAAAAGGAACTGATTGCAACAGAGTACAAAAACTTCTCAAAAAATAAAATTCCAATTGAACCAACTCCTTAAGCAGTAAATGACCATAAGCATATAAATGGAACAATCCAATGCCTTCAACAAATACACACAAAACAAAACAAAAAAAAATCACAATTTCACATAAATTTCCAACTTAACAGACTCCATAAGCAGTAAATGACCGTAAGTTTATAAATGACACAATCCAATGCCATTCAACACATACAAAAACAATTCTTAGTTGTATTAAGGAACTGGTGGCTTCTAATTTCTATCCAACCATCTCTGTAAGAAACAAAGAGAAGCCCTAGAATTTTCAGGTTTACTTCCAGACCTTAAATTCTTTTCTTTTTTGGTAAGCACTTCCAGACCTTAACTGTAGAGGAAATACCACCACCTTATTCCTTCAAGAACTTCATGATAAATACTCGTCATTGGTCAGATCCCAAAATATCATAATTGACTAAAGCACATCCTACCTAAAATGTGTTAAGGCCATCAATTTGAGAGACCCCTGACAATATAATTACATGGCACTTCAACAAGCAAGTTTGATTGTGAGAGGCAAGGTTTCTAAGAAGCAGCTTTTACCAAAAATAAGAAAAATGCTCACTAAAGGAGATGATTATCAGGGTTCACCATAAAACATAGTTGCACCGTAATTAGGATTACTTTCGTATCATTGTCAGTGAGTTGCAAACCATAATATTTGACATCATCTTTAAATCCTAAACTTGGAAATATGACAGAAAGGTAGGACTCCACAAATTAACAAAGCAAGAGTGTGTCTATAAAAATACTATTTTTTTTTCCTTGATATATAAGTCAAGAAGCTATCAAATCAATCTTATAGGATAAACAAATATATGAACTGCATAAACAGTGATACTTTACAGTAGAAATCTAACGTTGCTGCCCAACTTTTGATTATTCACAGCATTGGTAGAGGAATCTGTAGCTTCTTTAATTTTTTTGTCTTTTTTGTACGCAATCCACCAAAGCCCAACTTTTGATTAAGCACAGCATTGGTAGAGGAATCTGTAGCTTCTTTAATTTTTGCGTCTTTTTTCTACGCGATCCACCAATTTTTTTAAATTAAAATATATATATATATAAAATCCTAGTGCTGAGGATTATGTGTAACTGAATTTGGCAATTCCATAAAAATCTTATGCAATAAATGAGTCATGTATTGCATAAGATTGTTGTAAAAATAACATCAATTATCACCAGGGAAAGAAAAATGAAGGAACTAGGGAACCAATGTGGAAAATATATCGCATTACAAATTTTGCTGCCATCGCTTGTAGATCAATTCTTGGTATAAGCTTCACGGTTGCTCTTTTTCGTCCATTGTTCACAGCCACAATCTACAGAAAAAATTGAAAATTAAGAAATAAGTACTAAAAGCAGCTAGAAAACAATTAAGACTACTTGAGAACACAACCTGTGCCAGGTCTCCCTTGTATTTCCCATTCTTCACCCGAGCCCACATGCCCTCAGAAACTTCATTGCACTTACTTCGGGCAGAGAGCAAATGAGAAATTTCATTTTTTGGAACTGGCATTATTCGAGTAGAATATATGCTAGAAAGCCCTTTGCATGCCTGAATTTACAAACACATAGTATAGCTGTTAGTCTACTTATAACAGGGTTGGCTATAGGAGCAATTCTGTGAGTAGTGGTAGTCACAATATCATTGAATATATTACCTCATTAACATCATTTTGCTTGTCAGCTTCAATGTAAATGAAACCTTTTAGATGATCAAGAGCAAATACAGACAATATCTGAAGTTTGGTACCTAATAGTTTCAAGTCAACATATTTCTGCATGAGACAGAAAGCTGA
The DNA here is from genome assembly GCF_958979055.1 of Alnus glutinosa. Lineage (NCBI taxonomy): Eukaryota > Viridiplantae > Streptophyta > Magnoliopsida > Fagales > Betulaceae > Alnus > Alnus glutinosa. The sequence continues at coordinate 31,340,507 of NC_084888.1, forward strand.
ATGCCTCTCCCGTCCAACCTACAGTCAACGAATAGCAGTTAAACACTAAGGAAAGGAGAACAGGAGGGGAGGAGCAGCTTTAAAAAATTGGCATTATGAATTATAAAAACAATATTCCAAGTACCATACCGTGCATTTAACTTTCCAGATGGTCGGATACTTCGCAGAAGGTACAAGAGAATTTCTTTCGATCGATCTTTTGTTCTCATAATCATCCTCAGCATATGTAAATAAATTAGAACCATCCTTATAGCGTTCTTCCATCATTTTATCAAATTCTTCCTCATTCATCTCCTCCTCTTTGGGGAAAAGTGGAAGGTTCAGCGCTTTCCCTTGTTCCTTCATTATATCCGGCTCTGAAACAGCTTCTTCTTCCACAAAATCTGTTCCCAGAAATGGGTTGGGGTGGGGGGGATTAGTTAAAAATGCTTATCTAAATAAAACAAGATGACCGAAAATTATACTCTAAATGCATGTGACGCACAAAAAATGTATGACTTCACATGTCACTACAAATATCAGGCCATACAGATAAAGCACAAGAAACCTTATTTTATATCAATTTGTACATTAAAAACTGAAGACATAGATCATTTCCCTTGTCTTGGTACAATGTACACACTGATAAATCTCTCAGAACTCAACTATATTGAATTCTATCTAAAGTTATAACTTTTTCTAAATTTTTGCTACTTTTTCAACTACATATCATATCATATTTTTCATGCTAGCACATCCATTGACCTCTGTCATACATGGATAGGCCAATTTCCCTCACCAATCCAACAAAATTTTAAAGGGAACTTCTGCCTCAATCTCTCCCTTAGGAATAATCAACCTAAAATTAGAGAAAAGCACTCTCAGGCATAAATTTTTACCAGGACACACAAAACTTTCACAAATAGGAGATGCCACAAACTTTTACTTGGCCTTGGTTAGCCAAAGACCTCAAGATTTTCGAGTGAGTCCTGGCTCAAATGATACTTCCCCCGTGGGAATGAAGCAGAGGATGAGATTGTGGATTCAAGACCAACTGGGCACTGGTTGCTTGTGTACTCACCAATAAAAGAAGAAAGTAAGACCTTTAGACTATAAAATACCGTCCTTTGTGCAAGAGGAGCATGGAGTTTGTGGATCATCTTCTTCTCTGTTGTGATGTTGCACATGCCTTATGGAGTACTATCTTCAATCGTGTTGGGCGGTCTTGGGTTATGCATAAACAAGTTGTAGACTTGTTTGCTTGTTATAGGGAGATATTTGGTAGCACCAGAGTGCAGCTGTGTGGAATAATGCGTCTTTTTGCCTTGTGTGTCTTTGGAAGGAAAGAAATGATAAAAGTTTTGAGGATTACGAAAAGACGGTAGCGGAGTTATTCTTCAATACTCTTTACCTTTGGACAGTAACGTTTGTCTTTCCTAATTTGCTTGGTTTTAACAATTTTCTTGGTCTTTTTTTCTCCTTCTAGCTAGGTGTTTCTCTTGTACACTCCCTGTATACCTAGGTTGCACTTTTTGCCTTTTAATAATAATTCGATTACTTATAAACAAAAACTAAGAATTGACCCCAGCCTAGTTTCACAAAGGACTATATCACTACAACATGCCTCCTGGGACATCTCCCCAAAATTTCTCATTCTGGATCATGTGGTGATTGGGGTAGTGTTGATTCTTGGGGTAAGCCAGTGGTGATTGGCTACTATATATAGCTTTGAAGTCCAGCATATCTGATTGTCCTCTAGTCTGGATCATGAAAAGAAAATTCAAGCTACAGAATACATCCCTTACATGCGGCCTCATTAGGTCCAGAATAAGGACCAACCATCTGGTGGGCCAATATTTTCTTTTCTATACAACTAAATAAAATATGGGACACATGCAGGTCCTTCCAATCCTGTTGATGATCATACAGCTAAGACATCTATTTAGGATGGTCAATGGTCATGTAACAAATCCAATCCCTCTTGCACAAGAACACAGCAAGGCATTAAAGTAGCTTAAGCTGCAAGACAGTCAGTAAGTGATTCAGTGATTACTACTCTTCGATGCTTAACAAGAAAACTGCTGGTAGCTTCACAAATATTAATAAGATAGATACAACTCTTTTATGGCTACATAGCAAACGCAAACTTGCTAGAAAAGCTGGTTCAATAGCAGACCCCATAATATTGTACTATGAAAAAGGAAAAATACTAGAACTAAGGCATCCATTTAATGGATGGACATGTAGTGGATTCCAATCCTTCTCGCACAAGAATGCAACAAGGCATTGAAGTAGCGTAAGATGCATCACAGGAACAAGTGATTCAGTGAATACCATTCTTCAATGCATAATAAGAAAACAGCTGGTGAGCTCCACAGCGATTTGTAATTGTATGGATATATAGCAAAGCCATACTTGCTAAAAAAACTGGTGACATAGCATAGCCCCATCATATTGTACTAGGAAAAAAGGAAATTACTGAACACGGACACCACCATAACATGTTCGCTGGATCTGCCACTTACAAAAAATGACCAAACTGAAACCTTAAGGTATACTGTATATATTTGTAAATAATAACCAAGGCACAATTCAGGGATTACCACAACAGTGTGACAAAGCTTATTCTCAGATCAAAGACTTCAGCAGAAACTAGTAAATACACATACAATTCTTCATTTATATCAGAAATATGCCTGTGCATGTGATGAAAATGCACAAATTTCACCATCTTTATTCTTTACCACAAAGGGCAACATTTGAACAACCACATCTAAAAGCTATAAACCTTCATTTCATACCGTGATGAAACATTTATCGTGCAAATAATTACGTTTATGCAACTAAAACCACAGAAATTTAACAGCATCAGTACAAAAACGTGACTGACCAATAACTCAATCCATTCTCTCCCCAAACCCCAAATCATCCAAAAAAAAAACCACTTGGTGACTTAATTTTGCCATTGACCTCTAGCTGAAATGGTTTGTGCACAACTTTCCAAAAGTTAAAAAAACACAGATGCCCAAACATGTCCAGACTCACATTTTCCCCAAAACACAACCTGAAAACCCTAGGATCTACACCGTTTCATGTAAAATACCTCAAAACTCAAACTATAAATTCACACAAAAATATTAAAAGGAAAACCCCTAAACCACCGAAACCTCGAAACTGATCCCACAAAATTCTAAAATCCCCTCCTCTCTCCCCCCCCCTCTCCCAAAAAAAAAAAATCAATAAAAATCATCAATAAGCACCATTTTTACTAATCAAGCTCCAAAAATTAACCTCAAACACCTAATGAAAACCACCAAAAAGCAAATAAGATGCGCACCAAAACCAAAAAAAGTGAAAGAAAATGAGAAAGTAACTTTATTTTCCCCAATCGATCTCCAAAAAATACCTCAAAATCCTACAAATCCCCACGAAAACCCTAAAACAAATACAATGCACAGACAAAACACAGGAGAGAGAGAGAGAGAGAGAGAGAGAGAGAGAGAGAGATGCACACAATTGTCGATGTCACTGTCGTAGCTGGAATCGGAGTAGTCGTCCTCGCCAGCGGCATCCTCGAAGAACTGGAGGACCGCGCGGTTCCTCCTGTTCCGTCCACCGCCGGTCTTGTCATCATCGCCGTCTCCGCCGCGCTTTCGCTTGCCGGCAGGGGCCTTTCCGACCACCTCCTTCCCCTTCCTCGCCATTCCTCCGACAATGGGTGAGAGTGACTGATGGCACAAGTCACAGAGCTTATATATATGTGCGCAATACAGTGTGATTTTACGATAGCATCACTGTGCCCTGTTTGCCTTTCCCATATTTGAGTTGAATTTATTTATTTATTTTTGTTTTTAATTACGGTAAGAATCGGTTGATACGATATAGAGTTAAGACTTTTTTGCTTATTGTGGATTCAAATTTTTATTTTTTGCTCATGTGGTTTAATTTTTATTATAGATGGTACATGTGCTATGAGAAAAGATGGAGATGATATCTCTTTCTAATTTTCTGTTAAAAACTAACGAATTACCACATCATTGACACATAACACACTTAAAATTGCAACACATGTCCTCAAATGTTATGCAAGTTGTCACATCAGCAAAGACGTGGTTCAATCACTCCAAATTTAAGGTCTTATTTTTTAAAAAATAAAATCATAACCACCCCAAGGCCAGTTTTGGCCCAAGGGCCAAACCCCTCCCCCCTTTTTTTTCCTCTTTAGGCTTGGGTGGCCGAACCATCCCCAATAGTCAAAACCCTTATTTTTTTTTTTTTATATTTTTTTTGTCATTTTGGCCCTTGGAGAGGCCGAACCACCCCCTTAAACCACGGGGGTAGCCGATCCACCCAAACCAAATGGGGGTGGCTCGTCCACCCCCAAGAGCCATGGGGTGGTTCGGACACCTCCATCTTGACCAAAGGGGTGGTTGAGCCAACCCTACAATTTTTTATTTAATTTTTTTTTTTTTTAAAAAAAAAAACTTAAAATTTGAAAATATATATGTGTGTGTGTGTGGCAGTCATGTCAGCGTTGATGTGGCGACTTACGTGGCATATGGGAACATGTGTCGCAATTTTAAGAGTGTTACGTGTCTATGATGTAGAAATCCATTAGTTTTGGATGGAGATACCATCTCCGTTTTTTTCCATAGTACATATATCATCTGTAATAAAAAAGTGAAGTACATAGGGCAAAAAATAAAAATTCGAAACCACATATAGTTGTAACATATTTAACCCTAATTTATATGAAAAAATGAAAAAAACAAAAAAACAAAAAAAAAAGTTGTCACTGTAGTATTAAAAGTTAAAAAGGTTAAAATGTTTTTTAAAGTGGATGTTTTTTTTTTTAAAAGAAGTGAAAATAAGAGAAAGAGAATGGGGAGGGTAGCCAAACGGGTATCCTCTGGGTCCTTTTAGAGAAGGAAAATGATACATGCACTACAAATGCACAACTCCAATGCACATTGGAGTGAGGCTCACACATGTGGGTCCCTTCTAATATACCTTGGAGTTGTGCACTTGTAATGCACTTATTGTAATTCTAGCATTTCCGGGAATCATGCACATTTCAAACTAAATTCAACTAATTTATATGATTAGTGCTAGAAATTAGAAATTATATGGTTTAAAAATAGAGGGTTTTTGAACCGCAGGTGATAACTTCAAGACTTGTGGAAGTTTACGTAGGATTTGTGAAGTTTTTCTTCTTCTTTTTTTTTTTTTTTTTTTTTTTTTTTTTTTTTTTTAATACCCATTAGATATATAAAACCTATATATAATAAGCCTCACAATATACAATCATGAACAACATAATAATTTGTAACATTTTTCTTTCCCATTATCTTTACACATTCCGGCCAATTTCCAAAAATAATTGATTACTAGATTCATTTTTGTCTATTTGCCGAGCAAGTTTAAGTCGGGATAAGAATTAGAGATGTATTAGAATTCTTATCATATTCTATTAAGAAAGAGTATTGTTGTCCTCTCAAATATTAAAATTATCATTATATCAAAATTTAATAATAATTCTTTCGAATTCAATAGTGATTTTAAAAGTTACATGATATTTGAGAGAACACAATAACAAATTTTTAGGTTCTATTTGAAAATATTATATTTTGGAGTTTTTTTATTTTTTTTTTATTTTCATTTTTTTTGTGTGTGTGTGTGTTTGGTTGTAAAAAGTGTTTTGATAAGATATAAAAGTAAAATTATTATTTTGTTTTTACTAGTATTTTTGTATTTGAATTATTTATTAATATTTTTTAAAAAAACAAAAACAAGAATTTTAGTAAAATAAGCCTTATTATGATATGAGTTGGTTTAAATTGTCGTGGAAATTGTTGTGGTCTCTGCAATTGCCAGGAGTTCTTAAACACTTTGTTTGGAAACTGAGTAATAATGCTCTACCAACCAAAAAGAATTTTCTTTAAATAAAAAATATGGAATTATTAAATTATTTTTAAAAGATAATCTTGAAAAGTATAAGCAAAAATATTTTTTTATACATATAGGACTTGTCCAAGTAGCTGTTAAACCCTTAATAAGACAAAGATTAAATAATAATGTCTTATTATGTTTAAGAGATGGTAGACATTTAAATTTGAAAGATTCGTTATTAGGAATTATAGAATCATCTTTATATGAAGGTCCTGTATATTTTAATTGTCACCCGAATTTTTCATTATCGTTATTTGACCATACTCTTCTACATGCTTTAGAATTAAATATTAAAACTTATGGTTATAATATGATGAAAAGATCACAACCTTTAGCTATTGTTTATAAAATTTATTATAAACTTATGAAAACAACATTAGAACCTAGGCATTAGTAGAAAGCCCAAAATGACAAACTTTATTATTACAATGTAATACACAAAATTCTACAATATGTAAACCAAAACAAATTAGGTGGGATGATGTAGTCTTACCGAATAAGTGGACTTTATAAAATTTAGTTTTATTACCAAAAGTAGAGAATAATGCCACATATTTAGATTACGTTACCCAAAAGAATGATGGTACCATAGGATTAAATTTTTAACCTTACAGAAGATCATTTTCTAAAGCTTCTACATCATATACAAATAGAGAAATGATCCCTAAACTCATTTCTCACAACAGCCCCACAACAAGCTGACGTGGCTGGTAATATTTTATTATTTTTTTGTTTTGTTTTCATTTCTTTTTGTAAAAAAATAATAAAATATTACCAGCCACGTCAGCTTGTTGTGGGGCTGTTGTGAGAAATGAGTGTATGGATCATTTCTCTATACAAATATAATCAACAAACCCCTTTCTCCTCCTAGATATAGTCTGAGTCAATTACAAACTAATTTACAATGAATTAATAAGGGAAAAATTATAGATACTCATTTTTATTCTGTAGCCTCAACAACCAGTATTAGTGAAATGAATAATCCTCTTAATATGATATAAATTATAAATAATTTATAGAGTTAAGACCTTTTTGCTTCTTGTGGATTCAAATTTTTATTTTTTTCTCATGTGCTTTAATTTTTATTATAGATGATACATGTGCTATGAGAAAAGATGGAGATGGTATCTCTTTCTAATTTTCTATCAAAAACTAACGAATTGCCACATCATTGACACGTAACACACTTAAAATTGCAACACATGTTCTCAGATGTCATGCAAGTTGTCACATCAGCAAAGACGTGGCTCAATCACCCCAAATTTAAGGGAGAAATGATCCCTACACTCATTTCTCACAACAGCCTCACAACAAGCTGACGTGGCTGGTAGTATTTTATTATTTTTTTACAAAAAGAAAACAAAACAAAACAAAAAAAGTAATAAAATATTACCAGCCACGTCAGCTTGTTGTGGAGCTGTTGTGAGAAATGAGTGTAGGAATCATTTTTCAATTGAGAAACGCTAAACATCCCAAATTTTTTTTCCAAAAGTTGGTTCCCAAATGATATGTCACAATCCCATGAGATTGTGGCACATTTTTCAAAATGATAGATTGCATAAGGTGTTGACACATCATTTGGGAACAAACTTTTGGGAAAAAAATTTGGGAGGCCTAGCATTCCCCTTTTCAATTTAAGGTCTTATTTTTTTTTGAAAAAAAAATCATAACCACCCCAAGGCCAGTTTTGGCCCAAGGGCCAAACCCCTCCCCCCTTTTTTTCCTCTTTAGTCTTGGGTGGCCGAACCATCCCCAATGGCCAAAACCCTTTTTTTTTTTTTTGTCACTTTGGCCCTTGGGGTGGCCAAACCACCCCCTTAAACCATGGGGGTGGCTCGTCCACCCCCAAGAGCCTTGGGGTGGTTCGGTCACCCCCATCTTGACCAAAGGGATAGTTGAGCCAACCCTACAATTTTTTATTTATTTATTTTTTTTTTAAAAAAAAAAACTTAAAATTTGAAAATATATGTGTGTGTGTGTGTGGCAGTCATGTCAGCATTGACGTGACGACTTACGTGGCATATGGGAATAGAGAAATGATCCCTACACTCATTTCTCACAACAGCCCCACAACAAGCTGACGTGGCTGGTAATATTTTATTATTTTTTTACAAAAAGAAATGAAAACAAAACAAAAAAATAATAAAATATTACCAACCACATCAGCTTGTTGTAGGACTGTTGTAAAAAATGAGTGTGGGGATCATTTCTCATGGGAATATGTGTCGCAATTTTAAGAGTGTTACGTGTCGATGATGTAGAAATCCATTAGTTTTGGATGGAAATATCATCTCCGTTTTTTTTCCATACTACATATATCATCTGTAATAAAAAAGTGAAGTATAGAGGGCAAAAAATAAAAATTCGAAATCACGTAGAGTTGTAACATATTTAACCCTAATTTATAAGAAAAATTGAAAAAAAAAACAAAAAAAAAATTGTCACCGTAGTATAAAAAGTTAAAAAGGTTAAAATGTTTTTTAAAGTTGATGTTTTTTTTTTAAAAGAAGTGAAAATAAGAGAAAGAGAATTGGGAGGGTAGCCAAACGGGTATCCTCTGGTCCTTTTAGAGAAGGAAAGTGATACATGCACTACAAGTGCACAACTCCAATGCACATTGGAGTGGGGCTCACACATGTGGGTCCCTTCCAATATACCTTGGAGTTGTGCACTTATTGTAATTCTAACATTTCCCCTTAGGAAATCATGCACATTTCAACAGAAATTCAACTAATTTATATGATTAGTGCTAGAAATTAGAAATTATATGGTTTAAAAATAGAGGGTTTTTGAACTGTAGGTGATAACTTCAAGACTTGTGGAAGTTTACGTAAGATTTGTGAAGTTTTTCTTTCTTTTCTCTCTTTTTTTTTTTTAATTTTTTTTTAATAACCATTAGATATATAAAACCTATATATAATAAGCCTCACAATATAGAAATATACAACCATGAACAACATAATAATTTGTAACATTTTTCTTTCCCATTATCTTTACACATTCCAATTTCCAAAAATGATTGATTACTAGATTCGTTTTTGTATATTTCCTGAGCAAGTTTAAGTCGGGATAAGAATTAGAGATGTATTAGAATTCTTATCATATTCTATTAAGAAAGAGTATTGTTGTCCTCTCAAATATTAAAATTATCATTATATCAAAATTTAATAATAATTATTTCGAATTTAATAGTGATTTTAAAGTTACACGATATTTGAGAGAACACAATAACAAATTTTTAGGTTCTATTTGAAAATATTATATTTTGGAGTTTTTTTTTTTTTTTTTTTTTTTTTTTTTTTTTTTTTTTTTGTGTGTGTTTGGTTGTAAAAAGTGTTTTGATAAGATATAAAAGTAAAATTATTATTTTGTTTTTACTAGTGTTTTTGTATTTGAATTATTTATTAATATTTTTTAAAAAAACAAAAACAAGAATTTTAGTAAAATAAGCCTTATTATGATATGAGTTGGTTTAAATTGTCGTGGAAATTGTTGTGGTCTCTGCAATTGCCAGGAGTTCTTAAACACTTTGTTTGGAAACTGAGTAATAATGCTCTACCAACCAAAAAGAATTTTCTTTAAATAAAAAATATGGAATTATTAAATTATTTTTAAAAGATAATCTTGAAAAGCATAAGCAAAAATATTTTTTTATACATATAGGACTTGTCCAAGTAGCTGTTAAACCCTTAATAAGACAAAGATTAAATAATAATGTCTTATTATGTTTAAGAGATGGTAGATATTTAAATTTGAAAGATTCGTTATTAGGAATTATAGAATCATCTTTATATGAAGGTTCTGTATATTTTAATTGTCACCCGAATTTTTCATTATCGTTATTTGACTATACTCTTCTACATGCTTTAGAATTAAATATTAAAACTTATGGTTATAATATGATGAAAAGATCACAACCTTTAGCTATTGTTTATAAAATTTATTATAAACTTATGAAAACAACATTAGAACCTAGGCATTAGTAGAAAGCCCAAAATGACAAACTTTATTATTACAATGTAATACACAAAATTCTACAATATGTAAACCAAAACAAATTAGGTGGGATGATGTAGTCTTACCGAATAAGTGGACTTTATAAAATTTAGTTTCATTACCAAAAGTAGAGAATAATGCCACATATTTAGATTACGTTATCCAAAAGAATGATGCTACCATAGGATTAAATTTTTAACCTTACAGAAGATCATTTTCTAAAGCTTCTACATCATATACAAATAGAGAAATGATCCCTAAACTCATTTCTCACAACAGCCCCACAACAAGCTGACGTGGCTGGTAATATTTTATTATTTTTTTGTTTTGTTTTCATTTCTTTTTGTAAAAAAATAATAAAATATTACCAGCCACGTCAGCTTGTTGTGGGGCTGTTGTGAGAAATGAGTGTAGGGATCATTTCTCTATACAAATATAATCAACAAACCCCTTTCTCCTCCTAGATATAGTCTGAGTCAATTACAAACTAATTTACAATGAATTAATAAGGGAAAAATTATAGATACTCATTTTTATTCTGTAGCCTCAACAACCAGTATTAGTGAAATGAATAATCCTCTTAATAGTTATAATGAGATAAATAATCCAAATTCTCTAACTCAGTCCCATATGGAATTAAATTATAGTAAAGAAGGTTCATAAATCATGATAATAACTCGAGATTATAAAATAAATAAAGAAAAATTACGAGAAGATTTTATGTCCCCTGAATATGAGCATAAGAGAAGATGGTTTTTTAATACATTTTCAGAAATAAAACAAAATCATATAAGAACTAAATGGTATAGTCAAATGAATGAAATGAGATCATATATATATATATATATATATATTTCTTCCCTTGATTTGAACATAATTATAAACAAATTAACACTTGAGAAATTAATATTATCAGTAGAGCCAAAAATAGTTAGATAAAATTACAAACTAATGAAGTTATCCATGAAGAATACCCCCCCCCTTATGAATCTATAACTATTTCACATAAAGGATCGCAAGTAATTGTTTCACCTCTTAAAAAAGCAAGTCTTAGTGATGATAATAAAAATTTAGATAATATTATACAATAGAATAATTTTACTAACACACATAAAAAAGTTTTTGGTAAAAAATTAGAAAGAAGTGAAAATCAGATAAATTCATTAACATTTAAAAATCAAGAAAAAGAAATTATAAGACCTTTATTTATACTATATGAAACCCCTCCCAGATAAATTCATTAACATTTAAAAATCAAGAAAAAGAAATTGTAAGACCTTTATTTATACCATATGAAACCCCTCCAAATTTATAATTTTCTTTTAAAAAAGATAATACAGAATTATTAGAATAAATTTCTAAAAGATTAGATAATTTAAAAAAATAAAAATAAAAAAAATCATGCATCCACCTCAAATCATAATAGAGAAACATCAAATTATAATAAAAAAATTCTGACCATAAAAAAATCACATGAAAAAATAGAAATAGAAGAAGATACAAAATCTTACATAGATAAGTTACGGTCTCAATTTAAAAATTTAGATCTGAATAAAATGGTTTCAGGAAATCATAATAATTACAAAAGAAAATATATAACGCATACTTCTATAACTCGTAATTGGTATCCTAAACCCTCACCGAGTAATTCTACATGTACATTAAGTGTCCATCAAGTGTCTATAAAAAAATGAGGTGGCTTTTAAAATCACCAATTGATCAAAATCATCATTTAATCAATCACACGTCCAATAGTGATTCTAAAAGTCACCTCATTATTTTTTATTTTTTTGAAGAAAATATCACTGATATTTTATTGTAAAAACCAACAAACATACAAACTAGAGCCCAAAAAGCCCTAAATAACCAGATACCGTTACTCTGAGTTTAATACAGATAAAAGAAAACCAGAGATAACATTTAACCAAACTCTATCAATGCCATGCAAGACACCCTCCTTCGCCAAACTATGAGCTGCCTTATTCCCCCTTCGCTTCTAATGACAAACATGCCAACTTTCAAAACAATGAAGGACCATATCAATATCATTCATAATTTGCCCATATTTGCGCCAATTATCATCCCTATTATTAAGTGCTGTAACCACAATCAAATAATCTCCCTCCAAAATAATGTGAGAAAAACCTCTATTTCTACAAAACTCTATAGCCCTTAAAGCCGCCAAAGACTCTGCAATAATAGGATCAGTCAAAAACCTCATCGAATGGCATGCAGTGGCCACTACCAAACCATGAGAATCCCTCACAATATAACCATATCCCATGCACCCATTCTGTTTATCAATAGCAGCATCCTAATTTACCTTATGACTTCCTACATGAGGGTTTCCACTCAATATGCATAGTAGTAGTAGACAAAGAACTATTACCACCACTTTCAACACTCTTCTCCAAAGCCTTCCTATATGCCATAATAGAATCAATAGAAATTTTAAGAACAAGTTTAGGATGCATAAACTCACCATCACGGAGAACCGCATTTCGCCTGAACCAAATTCTTCTAGCAATTTCCGCATTAAGTTCAACCTCAGCAATAGAACAATTATCAAACATATACTCCATAAGAGCTGAAAAAGTTGTTCCAGTATTGGAACACTTTTGCATGTTACTGCCTGTCGACCCCCACACATCCATTGCCGAAGGACACTCCCACAAAATATGCAAAACAGTCTCCTACTCTGAATTACAAAACATACACATAGGATCCAAATCCATACCTCGCTTACTCAGATTATCCTTTGTTGGGAGGATATTCTGACAAGCTCGCCATAAAAATATTTTTATAGAATTTGGAATCCTCAAACCCCATATGTTTTTCCATAAAATATTAGACTCCAACAAATAAGAACAACCTCCCCCTGAAACATCTAGTTGATCTTTCTCAATATAATAAGCACTACGAATAGTAAACTTACCAGATGTAGATCCACGCCAAATTAAGAGATCTTTTCTTCCATATTGACTAAGAGGTAACCCACAATGATATTTTCCTCCTTAGAGTTAAAAATCTCCACAATCAGCTGCGTGTTCCACCATTTAGTATTTGGGTCAATAAGTTTACTAACTACATTCTCAGTTAATACCTTCCTTGGGGATTGAACAACAAAAGAAGATTGCGTGGGAAGTCATTTATCCCCCCAAATCTTCACATCAAATCCATTCACAATCCTCCACACCAAACCTTCTGTCAACAAATCCTTTGTAGAAAAAATGCTGCACCAAGCATAAGATGGCCTGCTATCCAGAGAAGCATCAAGAAAAGATCTACGAGGAAAATATTTCGCCTTAAGAATGCACCCTGCCAAACTATATGGATTGTGGATGAGTCTCCATCCTTGCTTTGCTAACAAAGCTTTATTAAAACAACCTAAGTCTTGAAAACCTAGCCTTCATTTGGATTTGGCAAACTCCATTCTCTTCCAACTCATCCAATGAATCTTAGATTCATTCTCCTTGTGCCCCCACCAGAACTTTTGCATCATAGAATTAATATTAGTGCACAAACCTTTTGGAAGGAGAAATACACTCATACTGTATGTTGGAATAGCCTGAATCACAGCTTTGAGGAGAATTTCCTTTCCAACTTGAGAAAGGAATTTTGTCTTCCATGCAGTTTCTGCCACACCTTATCCTTGATGTTTTTGAACTCCTTTAACCGAGATTTCCCCACTAGAGCAAGAAGGCCCAAATACTTATCAAACCTTTGTGTACAAGGAATTCCCGATAAGTGAAGAATATTGTCCCTGACCTCCGGAGTAGTATTTCGACTGAAAAAGATAGAGGTTTTTTCTTTGTTCAATTGTTGGCCAGATGCCTTCTCATAACACTCAAGAAGCTGGGATAACCTGCCCCAATCTCTAGCTTGAGCCCTGCAAAATAACAAGCTATCATCCGCAAAAAATAAGTGGCTCAATCTAGGCCCCTTTGGAGAAGTAGGAACACCAAAAAGCCAACCCGTTCTCTCAGCTTGATAAATAAGAGAACTTAACGCTTCCGCACATATAATAAACAAATAAGGCGATAATGGATCTCCTTGGCAAATTCCACGAGAAGGTTTAAAGGTTTCAGAGGGTTGACCATTAACAAGAATAGAAAAACTAACGGTCGAAATACACTACATAATTAAACTTCTCCATTTTGGATGGAACCCCATTCTACACATAACCTCATCAAGAAAACCCCACTCCACCCTATCATATGCCTTACTCATATCCAATTTTACCGCCACATATCCCGTTTTACCCCAACGCGATTGACAGGTGTGCATAGAGTGTAAAGTCTCATAAGCTGCGAGAATATTATCCGAAGAGGGCTGCTACACATACACACACTTTTTTACACCCATTTTTTACAACCTGACGTGGCAAGATATACATCACATACTTTTACTGTTTTTTTTTTTAGAGAAAAAGAGGCACATCACCAGAGGAGAAAAACGAAAAAAAAAGAAAAGAAAAGAAAACAAGAAAGAGGAAGAAGAGGGTGGAGAGGGGGGAGCGGCAGCCCAGAAGATGGGGTGGCGCTGGCGGTGGGAGGAGAGGCCGGAAACCACGCACACCGGCCGACCACCCCGACCCAATCGAAAACCCGAGCGTCCCCGTCGCAGCCCAGGTGAACCCGACCCGAGTAGATCTCTCCGGCCATCCCAAGCGTCCCCGGCCGTCCCGAATGTCTCCGCCTCCCTCCCTTTTATTCTCTTTACTATCTTCGGCAGATTCACCGGCCGGAAACCCCCGCATGCCGGAAACCCGACCCGCCTCTCTCCGTCACTCTCTCCAGTAGATCTGGCCGTCCCGAGCGTACCCGTCACTTTCTCCCCTCTTGCCGACCGTCCAACGAGTCCGGCACTCTCTTCTCCGGCCGTCCCGAGCGCCGGCGATCCCCTCTAGTCTTCTTTTCTTTTCTTTTCTTTTTTTTCCACTTTTTTCTTCCTTCTTCCGGTTGAAGCACATGCCAACTTCCTTAAAAAAAAAATGAAAAAATATGTGATGCAGCTGTTGCCACGTCAGGTTGTAAAAAGTGGGTGTAAAAAAGTGTGTGTAAGTGTAGCATTTTCCTTATCCGAAATCAGCCTTCCCGGTATAAAGGCACTTTGATTGGGAGAAATTATAACAGGAAGAATAGCTTTAAGACGATTAGCCAAAACTTTAGACATGAGTTTGTATATGACATTGCACAAACTAATAGGTTTGAAATCAGACACAGTAATAGGGTTGGATTTTTTCGGAATTAAAACAATATGAGTGTAATTAATCTTCTCATCCATAATACCCTCATGCAAAAAACTAGTTATAGCAGTACATATATACCTCCTCCCCCACATTTCCCTAGTTTTACTGATAAAAATAAGCTGGAAACCAATCTGGACCCGCAGATTTAAAAGGATCCATAGAAAGCAAAGCCAAACTCACCTCATCTGGAGTACACGGCTTTAAAAGAGCAGAATTCATCTCCTTAGTAATTGACAAAGGAATACCCGAGAGACACTCATCCACCCCTTCCGGATTGAAAGCTTGAAAAATATTCTTATAATACTTGAGAAAAGCTTGTTCAATACCCACAGAATCAGAAAAAACCACCCCATCCAAATCAGAAATCTGATGAATAAAGTTACCTTTCTGGAGTTGATTCACTGAGGCATGAAAAAATTTGGAATTTTTGTCTCCATGCAGCAGCCAGTCTTCCTTAGATTTTTGTCTCCATCTAACATCTTCAAGCTCAATCAACTCATTTACCTCATCTTGAAGAGAATTAATGGCTTCAATGTCAGCCCCATCACCAAGCCCTTGAAGCTTAACCAGAGACTTAGTCTTCTGATTTATAAGAGACTCAGTAGGCTCTGCATTATCACGGCTCCATTGACGGCAAACCATACTACTTTGATCAATTTTCTGCTTTACCACATTCCAGGTCTGCCGATTTTGCTTCTTCTCACGCCATACTTGCTGAACCACCTCCTTAAACCCAGGCCTTTTTTTTGGATGAATAAATTTTTTTTTGGATGAATTAAACCTTGATCTTTTCTGCCACCAGAATTCATACCTGAAACAGATATATCTCTTTCTCGGCCGGTCTTGAATGCAACACAAGGTAGTAGGCAAAGGAGCATGGTCTGAGCATCGAGCAACTAATACATCCACCCTGAGAGTAGGAAACCGAGTCATGAATTCCGACGTTGCCAAAGCTCTATCCAAACGTTCAGTGATAAAATCAGCATCCGGTCTCTTGTTTGACCATGTGAACCTTGGACCAAAAGCACCCAAATCACAAAGATATATTACTCCCAGCAAGTGAATTCCGAAAATCTTCCATTTGTACATTCGGCCTACTAAGCCACCCTCTCGATCTTCTCATGATTAAACAACGTACACCTCATTAAAATCACCCATGCATAACCATGCATGAGGTGAAAAAGAAGCAAGGTGATTCAACAATGCCCAGGACTCTGATACGATACCCACAATATTAGAATGCATGCCGAGTCGATCGTTATCTATGTTATTGGTGTTAGTTTATTTTATGCTATCTTATTGTTGTTAGTAGTTGAGTAGCAACAGAGTCTATCTTAATTTCAAATGTCCATCGCCAGTAGGTTAGTAGTTGTTGCGATAGACAGTGTTATCTTTTATTTCAAAATTGCTAGTGTTATCTTGGCTAGTAAAGGGGATAGTTATCTCTTAGTGTTATCTTTCAATTAGGACTCATGATGTAATCTTTATTTAAAGAGTTGTCAGTGGATGAATAAAGCATGCAAATTTAATCCCAAACTTTGTGTTTGAAAAGGTCTAGGTTCCCTCAGAATCTAAAAGGTCTAGGTTCCTTCAAAATCTAAGGTTTAGGTTCCCTCAGAACCTAACAAATTATCCCGTTGCGTGATCGAGAAATCATTCACGTAACAATTTGGTATTAGAGCCAGGTTTTCCAATGGCAGACTCGTGGAATGATCGGTTGGAGACTCTCCAAAAGTCGCTTGATGATGCCATCAAGTTTTTTTCAGAGAGAGTGGAGGACAGACTTAGCCAACAAGGGGCTAATGGATCCGGAGAAAATTCAACGACCACTAAACCCGTTAGTTTGGAAAACTCAGTAACACCACCACCCAAACCCGATCCCATCACATCACCAGAAGATACACCACCAAAGATCAACCCATTAGCACCCCAAACACCCAAAATCACCCAAAAAGATCAAAACCCCAACGAGCGCAGCCACTCCATCCCATGTCTCCGTCTCCTCAGATCTCACCACCAACATCACCATACCACTCCTAGTCGCAATTGCAGTTTTGTCCAACAACCACCACCACCTTGCATCGACCACCCCAGCCACAGGTCCAAACATTACCAGAGGCAGCACAAACGCGCCACTAGCCATGGTGCCAGCCTACATAGCAGTCTCTGCAGGCCACGCCGCCAACACCGCCAAACAGATCGCCCGCCTAGGAAGCGAATGAAGCACAATTTTTCGACTTTATCCTTGAGGACAAGGACACTTTCAAGGGGGGAGGAATGATACGATACCCACAATATTAGAATGTATGCCGAGTCGATCGTTATCTATATTATTGGTGTTAGTTTATTTTATGCTATCTTATTGTTGTTAGTAGTTAAGTAGCAGCATAGTCTATCTTAATTTCAAATATCCATCGCCAGTAGGTTAGTAGTTGTTGCGATAGACAGTGTTATCTTTTATTTCAAAATTGCTAGTGTTATCTTGGCTAGTAAAAGGGGATAGTTATCTCTTAGTGTTATCTTTCAATTAGGACTCATGATGTAATCTTTATTTAAAGAGTTGTCAGTGGATAAATAAAGCATGCAAATTTAATCCCAAACTTTGTGTTTGAAAAGGTCTAGGTTCCCTCAGAATCTAAAAGGTCTAGGTTCCCTCAAAATCTAAGGTTTAGGTTCCCTCAGAACCTAACAAATTATCCCGTTGCGTGATCGAGAAATCATTCACGTAACAATTTGGTATTAGAGCCAGGTTTTCCAATGGCAGACTCGTGGAATGATCAGTTGGAGACTCTCCAAAAGACGCTTGATGATGCCATCAAGTTTTTTTCAGAGAGAGTGGAGGACAGACTTAGCCAACAAGGGGGCTAATGGATCCGGAGAAAATTCAACGACCACTAAACCCGTTAGTTTGGAAAACTCAGTAACACCACCACCCAAACCCGATCCCATCACATCACCAGAAGATACACCACCAAAGATCAACCCATTTGTGACGACCCTTTTTTTTTTTTTTTTTTAAAACATACAAACGGATATTCACAGTGGCACGACAACATATCGCTCAGCCAACATATGGCACATGTCCCTTAACATGCACCTAATAATCAGAGTTCTATCTATGCAGCGGAAAACATAATGATTCAATCATTAACTCAGCGAAGAAGCATGTCTAAATATAAACCCATTATTTACACAAAAGAGCCATACACATGTCTAACTGTTTAAGGTTTAACATCATCACAACTATTACAAAATAATGGCTACACAAAAGAATAAGTGACACATTTGTCACGAGCCATATACAAAATACCCAAAAGTATAGACAACCCGTGGTCCATCACACTACAACTGTCGCGTCAAGCTCCAGTCGTAGTATCCCAAATAAAAAGCTACAGGGTCATCCTCCAAGTCGGGTGTACCTGCAACCAAAGAAGCCTCATCTATACGGTTGTGGGGAGTAGCCACATCCGTATAGGTGAAATAATGAGTTCACCGCCTTAGCATAAATAAATACACTAAGACCTCAGAGGTATACTATTCACTGAGTTTTCGCAAAGAACCAACTTTCTTTTTCTAGTCATGCGTACACTATAACAGCCACCAATATTATAAACTTTTGTTTGAAAACCCCTATAGCTGATATAGCACACACCGGCTAATAGAAAACATTTGAACATACTTGGCAGCTAAGATTATACGTAGAAGTTCTATTGTAGAAACAACTACGTACGACCTTACCTACGATAATACTTTAAGGTTTGTTTGCTTAGGTTTACATAATCCTTACGTTAGAAATCAATGGCATTTAAATCATGCAACTATCCGATAGAAATATACATAAGCTCTTTTTCATTGAAACTCATATGCATACCAATACGTATAGCAAAACTACTCATAGTATAAAAACATCACTCATCAAAACCATGCTATAAATGATTATGCAATGCACATCATGGAAATTAATCCAAGCATCAAGGAACTTAATCCAAGCATCATGGAACTTAATCCAAGCATCATGGAAATTAATCCAAGCATCATGGGTTACCCCAAGCATCATGGAACTTAATCCAAGCATCATGGAAATTAATCCAAGCATCTGGGTTACCCCAAGCATCATGGAAATTAATCCAAGCATCATGGGTTACCCCAAGTATCATGGAACTTAATCCAAGCATCATGGAAATTAATCCAAGCATCGTGGGTTATCCCAAGCATCATGGAAATTAATCCAAGCATCATGGGTTACCCCAAGCATCATGGAACTTAATCCAAGCATTGTTTCCCGTGGGCTATGATCCTTACTTCGATGCACGTTTAGCGTTCATATGCATATGCATCATGCCTTAAAACAATATACATTTCATTTCATAAATCATGCCTTTAACACATGCTTTCTTTACAAAAACATAATCAATTCAACATGTCATTTCTTAAACAATTTGCATAACTTAACTCACTCTAAAATCATATTCATGCTCCATTTCAATCATAGTTTTCAAAACTCCCAACTATAACACATAATAACTTCATTCATTTAAACTCCACATATCATATTCATACTTCAAAACATCATCATAATTTCAATATACTTAAAAGTACTCAAATCATCCAAAACAGTTCATAATCAACATACAGTTGGTTCAAGTTTGTAAAATAATATATATTTTGCAATTCATCATATATGAAAATAATACTTCTCAGTGAGTAGAACACTCACCTTGAGCTGCTTATACTCCTAAATTCCAACAACTCAAGATTCGACCCACGGAGTGCCGCCAAAGTTCACCAACTAATACTCAAGGTTTGGGTAGCCTCCAGAAAATTCCAAATAACCAAACACCTCAAAATGATCGGTCAAAACGTAGATCCACACGCGTAGATCACATTTCCAAAATTAGATTTGAGGTTGGACCCTTAGATCTTCCTAGATCACAATTTTTCACTATGAAACCTCCCTTTTTTTTCTTTCTTTCTTTCTTTCTTTTTTTTTTTTTTTTTTTTTTTTTTTTTTTTTTTTTCTGTTTCTTCCCTCACGTTCTGCTATCTGCTAGAAAAGAAAGAGGCAGTGAGGTGCCTCTTTCTTTTTGCTTTTCTTTTAAGTGAGGTGCGCCTCACTGAGTGAGGCGCGCCTCACTAATTGCTGCGCCCCGTTTTTGGGGCGCAGGTGTGGGGCGCAAGCCCCACACTTTAAATTTTTTTATTTTTATTTTTATTTTTTTTCTAATTTCTTCATTTGCTTTCTTATTTCATTTCATTTCTATTTCATTTTATTTTCTATATTTTTTAGACTTACAAATGTCACTCATATTTTATTTTTATGGCTATCATTTACAAGTCTATAAGGTAAAATAAAACTCCATTTTATTTTACCATACTTAATAGACCTATTTATTTATTTATTTTTATTTAATCATAATAAGCTCATTAAATATTTTCTTGGACATTACACCATTAGCACCCCAAACACCCAAAATCACCCAAAAAGATCAAAACCCCAACGAGCGCAGCCACTCCATCCCATGTCTCTGTCTCCTCATATCGCACCACCAACATCACCATACCGCTCCTAGTCGCAATTGTAGTTTTGTCCAACAACCACCACCACCTTGCACCGACCACCCCAGCCACAGGTCCAAACATTACCAGAGGCAGCACAAACGCTCCACTAGCCATGGTGGCAGCCTACATAGCAGTCTTTACAGGCCACACCGCCAACACCGCCAAACAGATCGCCCGCCTAGGAAGCGAATGAAGCACAATTTTTTGACTTTGTCCTTGAGGACAAGGACACTTTCAAGGGGGGAGGAATGATATGATACCCACAATATTAGAATGCATGCCGAGTCGATCGTTATCTATGTTATTGGTGTTAGTTTATTTTCTGCTATCTTATTGTTGTTAGTAGTTAAGTAGCAGCAGAGTCTATCTTAATTTCAAATGTCCATCGCCAGTAGGTTAGTAGTTGTTGCGATAGACAGTGTTATCTTTTATTTCAAAATTGCTAGTGTTATCTTGGCTAGTAGAAGTGGATAGTTATCTCTTAGTGTTATCTTTCAATTAGGACTCATGATGTAATCTTTATTTAAAGAGTTGTCAGTGGATGAATAAAGCATGCAAATTTAATCCCAAACTTTGTGTTTGAAAAGGTTTAGGTTCCCTTAGAATCTAAAAGGTCTAGGTTTCCTCAGAATCTAAAAAGTCTAGGTTCCTTCAGAATCTAAGGTTTAGGTTCCCTCAGAACCTAACAAATTATCCCGTTGCGTGATCGAAAAATCATTCACGTAACAGACTCCTTCCGCCTGCCAACATCCGGATTACCATAGAAGCCGAGAACTTCCAACAAAAATCTGAACCACCCGTGCCCACCACAGCATTAATATGCCACCTGCTGTAGTTTTGAATCGACACCAGAAAATCAGATTTCCAAAATAAAGCTAAACCTCCACTCTTCCCATGGAAATCCACCGAGAAAACACAATCAAAACCCAACTTCAATTTTAGACTTTCAATTCTTGCCGAACACAGTTTAGTTTCCATTAAAAAAACTAAACTTGGGCGCTTCTCCTTCACCAACCGGCAAAGGACCTGAACCGTCCGGAGGTTCCCAAGCCCCCGGACGTTCCAACTCAGAATACTCATAATGCTCGGCGGGCTGAACATCAGCCACCGCTGCTTTAGTGGTAAGAACTCGCAACAACCCATCTTCCTTTTTTCACAAAAACTCCCCCCTGCACCTTTCCGCGCGACCTCTTCTTATTACCCTGGAAAATTTCATTCACAAGAACATCATCATACAATTGAGTGGATGAGGACACTACCTTACTGCCCTTACGCCTCCACCAAACCACCTTACCCTTTAACCTGGAAGAGTTCAGAGTCTCCTTGCATAATGAACCTCCAGCAACAACAGGAAAAAATTTAGAAGAACTCTCCGCAACCGGCTTTAAAATGTCTTGTACAATTGGAATATCCACCGGGCCTTCCTTGTCGGGCTTATTAAGCAAAGGCTTCTCATTTTCACACAAATGACTACCCATTGGGCCTTTATGTGCTGTAGAAGAACAAAAGGGCTTATTGGCTATCTCATTATTTTATGGACATTTAATATAAATATTGAATTACTCACCTACACACTTCTAGATATACAATTTGAAGAAAGAGAACTAGGAATTAGAGCTACTTACACACTTGATGCTGTACATGAGTAGAATATAGATGATTTATCAGAATATGAAATTTTAAATGCCTTACATGAAATGATGATGATAGCAAATGTTTATAAATGTGTAAATAGATCAGATCATCGAGTAGCAAGTAGTTTAATAATAGGCTTTACAGGACAATTAAAAGGATCGATGGTGAGATAATGCTTTAACAGAAGAACAAAAATCATTTTTAAGAACAGCTTATAAAAATGATATTGCTGAAAATATTATAAAAAAATGAGCATAATCAACCTATAAAAGATACAGTTAATACCTTAATATTTGCCAATTACCAAACATTTCATAGGAGATCCCACAGTTTATACAGAAAATATTTATGATAGTTTAGAACATTTAAGATGCCTTACTTTAACAAACTTTAGGTGGTATAAGGATGTTTTTCTTTCAAGAGTATTAGTAAGAACGGATAATAGAGCCCCTTATTGAAAATAAAAATTTATAGGAGGATTACTCAAATATTTTGCCCATAAGGTTAGAGAAAAATTAAATAATGATGGCCACAATGATTATACGAATCTTACATATGAAAAAAATATTAATGCAATAAAAAAGATAGGATTAAATCTGTGTAATGATCTTAAGACTAACACATCAACTAAAAAAGGATATGAAATTTGCCAAACAAGAATTTGGATCTTTTTGTGAACAATATGGTTTTCTCCTTTAATAACACCATCCACTAAGCATAAACGTAAAAAGTATCATAATAAGAAAATAAAGTCATATAAACGATATAAGAAATATTATAAATAAAAAACTCTAAGAATTTTCGGACAAATAAATTTAAACATAATAGGAAACAACCTGTGTTATAATTTTTTTTTAAAATTTCAACCATCCGTTAAGAAATTTCCGTTAAATTTTGTCAAAATTTATAAAATACCCCTGTATTTTGTTTTTTTTTTTTTTTAAAAAAAAAAAATTATAAATTTTTTTCAAAGATTTAGGCATGAGTATTTTTGCAAATTCTGTTAAATTTTGATCAACACCTAAATCCTTGTAATTTTTTTTTTCCTAAACAAAAGAGGGGTATTTTGAGAATTTTGACAGGATTTAACAAAAAATTCTAACGGAGAGTTAAAATTGAAAGATAGATACCTTAAGTTGACACTTATTAAAATTTGAGTACCTTATTTCAAAAGTCATAAAAGATTAGGGGTTATAAGTGAAGTTATTTTTTTTTTTAAAAAAAAACTTTTAAAAGAATTATCAAGCAAACCCTTTTTTTCCTCTTCAACAATTCCACATTCATGCTAATATTATTAGGGTCTGTTTAGATTTGCGATTTCAAAAATTGCGATTTTAAAATATGCGATTTGAAAAATAGATTTTTAAAAACGCAGTTATGCAATTGACAAAATCACAGTTTGACATTTAAAATTGCAGGTTAGCTTTTAAAATTATGCGTTTTTTTAAAAAAAAACACCATCTTGCATGAGATTTAAAAAAAAAAAAATAGATTTTATGCGTTTTCAAATCGAAAATTTTTAAGAATGTAATTTCTAAACGATTCATTTTGTTTAAAATTGTACTTTTGATCTATGAAATTACAATCTCAAACACACCCTTAATGTAATAGTTGGTACTCTACTGCTTGATCTCGACCAAAACTACTCCACTAGGAGTTGGTTTTTTACCATGTGATGCAACTTATCTGATGTAGATAGTTCATGATGTTTGCATTTTCATGATTCAGCTGGTGTTGGCACATCTTACCGTTCAAGCCTGAGTATTGAATCCGAAAATTCAAAGTGTTTTGACTTTTGAGAGTGTTTTTTTTTTTTAGATGTAAAAAAGTGTTATGATCGATTTGTTATAAATGTAAAAATTATTTTTAAATTTTAAGAAGTATTTTGTATTTTGAATTATTTGATAATATATAGTATCTTGAAAATAAAAAATAAAAGATATAGAAACAACTAGGTAATAATAATCTATAGAGGTAAAGGAAGTAAAAAAAGACACAAAGATTAATAAGCTACATCTTTCTTTAATATTTAATTTGAGTACAATGCTCTCTATTCACAGAGCTTTACAGAAATTGAATATCCACATTCATGAAGGGGGCTTGCGGCCCCTTTTGCCCAAGTAGGGGAGCTACTGTCTGAAAAGTGCCAAGGGAGTACTTTTCTCTTCAGATTAACTTCACATAGTTAATAGTTATATCAAGATCGAGGAATAGAACTTGTACAAACCCATTTGTTACAAGAACATAAATGGTCTTGTGATTAATGTTCCTGAATTGTCAAAATCCTATAGGAATCTTTTATGCCATAATATTAAGGGTGAAAATTCTAGGGTTGTGCAATAACCCAAAATTCTGGTTGTTGACCTATAGCCAACCCCATTCCGACCGTGTAGGCTGGCTTCCGATGATAGGCGAAGACGGAATTTAATATGGATAATGTCTTTTTTTTGACAAAAGTTAGGGCCGGAGTAAAAAATTCTTTTATATTTTCAACTTTTTCTAACATGACCTCTTTTTTTTTTTTTAAAAAAAAAAAAAGAAGAAAAAGAAAAATCTTCCATTTCCATTTCCCAACACATGAGACACCATATATCTAGCTTGGATCTCCACCCTCTGAGTTTGTGCTCTTGTCCTTAACTACTTTTTATAAAAAAAGAAAAAGTAAAGATAAAACAGAAAACAAAATTCCCTTAAGATGCATTATTGTGTCGTTTTCTTTAGGAAGTTATTACTTTTTCACCAAATTTTGTTGAAGTGATACGCAAAGAATTAAAACAAATATTTTTTTAGGATACAATAGAGTCTACAAAAATTTATGTTGTTTGGTTGTGTTTTGTACGAACGAAACTAAACATGAACAATTTCAGTCTTTTCAAATTTTCTATTCCGGCAAGAGAAAGATTCGAATTTTAAAATATAGAAAATTTTTGAGAGAGAGAAAAATTTATTTATTTATTTGTGTCTTAAAACTAGTCTGCAGTGGACTATAGTAATAAGAGAGGTGATACACCGGGGACGGTTTCTCGTCCCCTTGCAGTCATTTTTTAATAAAAAAATGAAATATAATAAAAAAAATGTCCTCTGATATTATATCAAATGACACTTTTTAATTATTTTTTTATTTTTTATTTAAATAGAGACCTCCAGGGGACGGGAAACTAGTGGTTGTAATTGGATGATGTTAGCACTAGGGTCAAAAAGCTTAAATAGATTAGATTTTTTTTATCTAATTGCAAAAAGCAGTTTTAAGGACGATGTGTTGTATATTATAAGTCACACTATCTGTCTGTAAAGATAGTGTTACCAAATGTTAATCTCAAAATAATTTATATCACATAATTTTGTACTTGGTTTTCCATTTAATACGATTTTTTTATATAATTTTATACAACTTTTGTTGATGTACAATGGAAAACGACTGAAGGGGTTTGGCTATGCTAATAATATCATATTAAAAAGCACATCAATTCATTTAATGGTAAATGGTAGAACATTTTTTAGGACATTTGGGGAACCTCCGGAGGGGCTATCCTTCCACTTCAAAGCTTTCAATTGTTATGAGGGCTTTTGGTGTAAGATTGGTGTCCCTGCAAAATAATGAGCGGTCAGAGAATCTTCGGTTGGAGACCGAAAACACTCCAATACCTAACTTAGCATGTTTGAGTTAAGAGTGGCAAAGAATATAAGATGTGTGTATGTGATTTTGAGGAACCAAAGAGAGAGAGAAAGAGAGGTAGAGAGTTATTGGGAATGTGGGGGAGAGAGAGAGAGAGAGAGAGAGAGAGAGAGTGGGCTTCCGTCCAAAGGGAAAAAAAAAGATCATCTCCTTTCTATGCTTGGTTCTCTTTTATTGGGCCTCCTCTTACCATATAAAATTTTATAGGGGCCCACCTTATTATTATATTATGTGGAATATTTTTCCTAGTTATAACATAATGCTTTTTTCTTTTTGCAATTGAAGTATCAAGATAATGCATGCTAAAACTTTTTTGGTAATAAAAAAGCAAATGCTTATGCATCTATTGAAAAGGGAGAAAGAAAATCTCAAACAAGCTTTTCATACAAATCAATAAAGAGGCTGTTCTAACTATGTCTTGGTGGCTGGAGTTGAATCAGGCTATAACTCAATCGGGCTTAAAGGAGCATTGCTGCTTCTCACCGTCTAGGCCTTCCTGTCATTAGTTTTAACAGAGTAAGTGCTACTCGGTCATGCCCAAGTCGAGCGTAGCCACAATTACAATTAGTAGGGGAGAAATAACTGCCCGCTAACTGCAAAACTGCTTTTAAAAGCGGTTGGAAATAACCATTAAGGCATTAACCACCTTTATATATATATATATATATATATATATATATATATATATATATATATATATATATATATATATATATATATATATATATATATATATTCATTTCACTCTAAACCTAAAGAACAAAAAAAAAATCCTCTTGAGTCTCATCTCCATTCTCTCATTTCGTCTAGACGCGAGCCCCTCTCTCTCGCCGCTGCACTGCCTACCTCTCCCTCGCTGGACTGCGCATCCCTCGTCCAACACCACCATTGCTGTTGTTCAGAGCAAACTTGCGCCGTGTGATAAAGTTGATTGGGACACTTCTCTTGGCTTTCCTACTCAGCTATAGTGCATTTTTCTATTAATTTGTTATTATACACCACTCCTTGCTTTTTAATTTTTGAAAATGAAAATGTGGATGGCGTTGTCTTTTGAAATGTTATGATGTGATAGGATTGGCAATAGGATGCGATCCTTTTGCAGAAGTAGGAGTATTACTGGCCATTCAACTTATCATCTCAAATAATGGAATAACAGTATGCTGCTTGTTACTTTACCTTAATTAGATCTTGCTTTGTTTTATCTTTGGTTTTCTAAAGGACTTCCAGATCATCTTGTTGCTTACTTGTTACTAAGGTTTTCAGTTTATAAATCAGCCTTCTTGATTCTATTGTAAAGTTTTGAAGGTTAATTAAAATTGTATATTTTCATAATAGATGTAAAATATATAGATGAACAAGCGGAATCTGTCGATTGTCCTCCTTTGTACTTCAATCCAATTCCTCCTGCTTTTTCTTAATTTTATTTTCAACCTTGTAAGTCCCTTCAAGTTCATGTTCGATTTCTTTAATTACAGGACTTTATTAGTAGAATAGGTTGTATCTAATATGTTCTGCTGGTTGGTTGTTAAATGCATTTTATTATCTATCTAATTACAGATGGAGGACACTTTTAGTGATGCAACCAACCCTGTTATGGTAGAGGACAATCCTGAAACACCTTCTTCTGCAAATGTTGAAAGCCCCGCACCTTCCCTCCAATCACAACAGTCACAATATAAAAAACCATATGTGAATCAATCCATTGTATGAAAACTAATGACAGGAAGGCCTAATGACATGAAGCTTAGGTTCAAGGCTTTTTTGAGTGGTAAAAGGGTTTGCATCACTACCGATACATGGACATCCCTGCAAAATATAAACTACATGTGTATTACAGCTAGCTTCATAAATTCTGATTGGACAATGCATAAGAAAATACTTAAGTTTTGCCTAATCTCCAATCATTGGGGTGAAACTATTTGAAGAATGATAGAGAGTTCATTGATGGAGTAGGGGATTGATAGTGTGTTTACTATTACAGTCGATAATGCCTCAACCAATGATGTGGGGATTGAGTATATGAGAAGGAAGATGAAGGACAAGAGTTCTACTGTTTTAGGAGGAGAATTTCTTCACATACGATGTGCTAGTCATATTTTAAACCTTGTTATAAATAATCACATTAATGTTGTATGTTGCTTTTGCTTTTGACCCGCGTTCCAAGATGAAGGTGTTGGTGTTTTGGTTGAGAAAATGCAATGGGCCTGTGTGGGCAGATCAAATAGAGGCAAAAGTGAGAGACTTATTGAATCGTTTAATTGTGCAATACAATAAGTTTTGGGGGGAGGAGGAGGGTCATCTAACATTGTTGTAGATATTGGAAGATCAAATGTCAATCTTTTGAATGTTCGTAGTCAATGCAGTAAGAAAGATAGAGAGCCCAACAACTTGTGGCAGAGAATGACTTAGAATGTAGGGTGGAATTGGATCGATAATTGTTGAATAGGTGTGAAGGAGATATCATAGATTTTGATATCTTAACTTGGTGGAAAGTTAATGCACCAAAATATCATACTCTCGCAGAGATAGCCCGTGATGTATTGGTTATCCCTATTTTCACCGTTGCCTCTAAATCTGCCTTTAGCAATGGAGGACGTGTATCCCTTTAGAAGTTCATTGTCTCCACTTACAATTGAGGCCTTGATTTGCACACAAGACTGGTTAAAGAACCACTCAATCAACAATGAGGAAGAGTTTGAGGACTTTATGGAAAGCTATGATGAGCATGGTAAATGTTTATGAATTAGTTATTTATATATTCATTTCACTAACTTTTTATTATTTATTTATTTAACTCAAACATTTTCTATTGTAGATGGGCCTCACAATCAACCGCGCGTCAAATTCAAGGACCGAAACATCTTATGCCTAGAAGAAGGTTATCATTTTTTGACTATTTATATTATAATACAATTCCTTAGTTTGTCATTTTATTTATTTATTTTTAAAGTTTATAATATTTTTTGTTGTTATCTCCACATGATTTTGCTAGAAGACCAAATGGGAGTCGCATCATTGTCGTTTTTGGTTGTTATTGTCTTATTGGTTGAATTTCTCTACTAAACTTTATTTGTTTGAATCCACTTGAGTGGGAATGGAAGTGGATGGAAGTGGGAGTGGAAGTGGAAGTGGAAGTCTAAGTGGATGGAATTGGAAGTCAAAGTGGAAGTGGAAGTGGAAGTGAAAGTGGAAGTGGAAGTGGAAGTGAATATGTTTATGTTAGGTTTGATTTTTTGAATTTTCATTTATTTGTTGAGTGTGGGTGTGTGGACCGTGGAAATAATTGTTTTGGATTGTTTATTTTTTGATGTTGTGAATTTTCATTTATATGATTGTCTTGGACTATGAATTTTCATTTATATAATTGTCAAGTAAATAATCTAATATTACCACTCATAATAGACATTTTGACACCAACAAAAAAATATGTATTTAAAGCCCTGAAAACTGAAAACTAAGAAAAAAAAAAGGGGCAAAAAAAAAGAGGGATGTATTAGAAGGGACTTAGGAGAAGATAAAGGAAACTTTTTTTGAGACCAAACTTTAGATTTTTAAGAAAAATACAGAAAGTGCCATGCAAATAATTACAGAACCTCTTTTGTTTGACAAGTGAACATCAACATAGAAAATGACTTGCAAGGAAAACAAAGAAAATATACTTTGCAATACAAAAGTGGGAGTATCAATCCATTTCATTCATTAATTGAAGTTTATTCAAACACTAGTCCCCTCTTGTGAGAACCTGTTCTTCTCCAATAACTTTATGGTCTTTAAGATTGATGAAATGGCGTCACTCAATTTCACTTGAAACGGAGAAGATCCTTTTCCCCTCCAGCAACCACCGACAGTCCAGCTCCATCCTGGCCAATCGTCTGTCCTGTCTCGGCTGCTTTTACCTCATCCTGGAACTTCTTATAGATGTCACTCTTGTAAAACTTCCTAGTCCTAAGCACCAAGATAAGCGAAGCAAGAGAACCAAACAATGTCACAGCAGTAAGAATAATGAAAGACAATTTAAAGCACTCCTTCCCTCTACAATTTAGTTCCTCCCCAGGCTGCCTCTTGAGGCCCAATGCAGCCAATTGCTTCATAGCCTCCTTGTCATATAAATGGCCAGTGACCCTCACATTGAGCAAATAAGACCCTATTGGGCTAGCCAGTGCCCCGAAATTGTACAGAACAGAGTAGTACTTAAGGCCAAAAAGTTCAGAAATTATTGTGAAAACTAGTGGCCATTGTGCTCCAAAGCAAGCCCCCAAGATGATAGATGCAAAGTAAAGCGCATGTTTGACATTAAACGCGATTAGAAGATAACCAACACATGATAAGAGCAGGATTAAAGTGTGCATAAGAGGACGAGGGAAGTTGTATTTTGTCACAAAAATTTCTGCCACCACACCTGCCACCACAATTCCTAGATATCTCCATATGCTAGAAAGTGACACGAAATTGCTTATGCTTGCAAGCGGATATCCTAAGGATGTTCCAATCTGTCCCAAGTTGTCCATCACGGTTAACGTGCCCCCGATGCCGGGAATTGTGGCGAAGAATAGCAGTAACATGTCAATGCTGAAAAGGGCTTGGAGTATGGTATAATCTTCCCCTCTGTTTGGCGGCTGTAACATTGTTTTCCAACAGGAAGCCTGTTTTTCTTCACTTGATGATAGTGGTGTTACAGATGGAGAAGCCTCAGGGTTTGGCTTCTGATCAGTGATTATTCTCAACGGTGAAGGTTCATCATTGACAACTTTCTTATTGTTCTTCCAAAGCTTGTACCCTTGCTTGACAACGACAGCAAGGGGGAGAAACAGCAAGAAAAGCATCACGGCTACACTCGCACCATATTCGCTTTGTGTGAACGTGACATTGTTTTGTACTATAATCATAATCATCAAAAACACAGCAAGACACAGTGAAGTGTAGAGGAAATTGCAGAAAACTTTGATCTCGTTAGGCTGCCGAGTACCCTTCATAAATCGAATGACTCGAAGAAAAGTGAAAGATACAGCCATCGGAAGAGATGCCATCAGCAAAATCAAACACTTGGTATCGCTGCCAAAGAAGGCGTGTTATAACTGTGTGATAATTGCGGCACTCAGACCTATATAACCGCTAGTAAGCCCCATCACGATGCCACGACTTTCTGGGAAGTTCTTAACGCAGGTGACGAGCCTTCCAGTGTTTATGAAAGTATTCGAATTTGCACCAATACAGATGTACAAGCACATGTTGCAGACACTCGGCCTGGCAATTCTTTTGGTCACGGCCAGCCATATCATGAAGTACCCAAAAAAATTCAGAACTCCCCCCAATGCTAAGACGACCCATGGGGGTGTTACTTGGTTGATTAGGCCAGAGAGGATACCTGTTAAAATATACCAAGCTAGTGAGTTTGAACATTCATTCACGTGTTGAGGTCAAGCTTTTGGAATAAGCTTTGATTGAACCGTACCTATGTTGGAACCCAAGGCCTTGAAGAAGCTAAGCAAATTAAGAGTGGTCTGGTCGTAGCCGAGGGTGGATTTGATCTCGTTGGAGTAGAGGCCGAACATGTAGCTCGCGCCAGAGACGGACATCAGTAGAAATGTTGTAAACACCACGAACCACCGCCCCTTGAGCACTTGAAGGGTGATGCTCTTCATGTCTGCCCAACCACCGCCTCCTGTTGCAGGAAACACCATTTCTTTTGCCTGTTTTAGTTGCAAGTGTTGGCTGGATCGGAAGACTATAGCTGATAAGCTTCTATGAAAAACAGAGGAAAAGAAAGCTGCAGAATCTGATTGTTTCTGTTCTAGTTCCAGCATGCACTATAAAAAGCCAATATATTATTATTCGGCGTTTACAAACACTCTCTAAATGGTATTAGACATTTACCGCGTTCTGTAAACGCCGAAAATGTAAAAGGTTGCTTTGTACATCCAAAATTCAATCCTAAGGAAGAAGGAAATCACGTCAATACTTATTATATTCGCATTCAGTAATTCTCATAAATTCCTTCTATATCATATTTATAAGCTATGTGTGGTAATGACAGGACAATTTTTATTTTTTATTTTTTATTAAAAAAAATTATTAACAAGAAATTTAAAATACAAAATACTTTTTTATTAAAGATTTCAAACTATTTTATAGGAATATTTTGATAAAACAAGTGCTTAATTTTTACAAATGTATGATCTAACTTATTACTTAAAAAAATTTAGAAAAGGGAAAACTTCACTTATAATCCCTGATCTTTCAACACTTTTGAAATAAGGTACCCAAATTTTAAAACTTGTCAATTTAGGGTATCTTTCTTTCAATTTTTTTCAATTTCAACCATCCATTATAAATTTTCGTTAAATTCTCAAAATACCTATGTGTTTTGTTTTTGTTTTTTTTTTGTTTTTTTTTTTTTTTTTTTTTTTTTAGATTCAGACATGAGTATTTTTGTAAATTTCTTTAAATTTTGATCAACACCTAAATCTTAGTCATTTTTTTCTTCTTTTTTTTTCCCTAAAAAATATAGAGGTATTTTGGAAATTTGACAGTATTTAACGAAAAATTTAACGGAAGGTTGAAATTGAAACTTTGTGAAAAATAGATATCCTAAATTAATACGTTTTAAAGTTTAGGTAATTTATTTCAAAATGAGTAAAAGTTTAGAGATTATAAATAAAGTTCACCCTAATAATTATATCAAGAGGAACAAAACTTGTACAAATCCATTTGTTACAAGAACATAAATGGTCTTGTAAATGTTCTTGAATTCTTAAAATTTTCAAAATAACTCTGTGTTTTGTTTTTAAAAAAATTATAAAAAATTCAAAGATTCAGACATGAGTATTTTTGCAAATTCCTTTAAATTCTGACTAACATCTAAATCCTTATATTTTTTTCTTTTTTTTTTTCCTAAAAAAAATAGTGGTATTTTGAGAATTTTGACAAGATTTAACGGAAAAATCTAACAAAGGGTTGAAATTGGAAAAAATAAAAATAAAAAATTGAAAGATGGATACCCTAAATTGACACTTTTTAAAGTTTGGGTACCTTATTTTAAAAGTGATAAAAGATCATGGGTTATTTATTTTTTATTTTAAGGAAAAAGATCATGGGTTATAAGCGAAGTTCTTCATTTTTTTTTTTAAAAAAAAATATTTAAAAAAATTATCAAGCATACCCTTTTTTTCCTCTTCAACAATTCCACATTCATGCTAATCTTCTTAGGGTCTGTTTGCGTTTGCGACTTCAAAATGTGCGGTTTAAAATGTGCGATTTTAAAATGTGTGATTTGAAAAAGTAACTTTTAAAAAAACGCAGTTAAGTGATTGGCAAAAATCATACTTTAACCTTTAAAATCGCTATAACACCCCAGAAAAATTTAGAATATTTTTAAGTATTATTAGAAGAGATTAAAAGATTTTTTTTTAATATATGTGTTTTATAAGATTTTTTTTTTTTTTTTTTTTGTCTTATTCAAAAGAAAAAAAAAAAAAAAAAAGAGAGAGAGAGAGAGAGGAAGAAATAAGATAGAGATCGAGAGAATTGCACGACAAGTGTAAAAACCCAGCCTGGGCATCTGTATCAAAGTAGCCAAATTTTCTCCAAATTTTAGTCAAACAATCTACATTTTCCTTTGCCTTTTTCTCTTTGGATGGAAAATTGTCCTAAAGCCAAGGATATATGTTGGTGTTGATGGAGAGGTTTTTAGGCCATAGTGTTGTGGTGATTAGGGCTGTAAATAAACCAGTTCGTTCGACAACCCGCTCGTTTAAACTTGATTTGAACTCGGTTCGTGACTGCAAAAAACTGCTTGTGAATATAGAAACTCGCTCAATTATTAAGTGATACATACCCGACTAACTTGACAAAACTCAATTAAAGCTCACGAGCCTAGCTCAGGTGCACATATAATATGTGTGTATAAACATATAGACTATATAGTAACTTAGTATTAACTAACATATATATTAAGTTATGAACTAGTTGGTTAATATATACTAACCTAATATTACTAAGCAACTAACTAACCATGTAAGCATAGTTAAGTATTTAACAATAGTCTATAGGTCATTTTGATAACAATATATATATATATATATATATATATATATATATATATATATATATATATATATATATATATATATATATATATATATCACATCACATCACACATGGTTAACAATAGTTATGTACTATACTTGTCACGCCCCCATCTGGGGCATTACAATACTTATATTATAGTTAATTAGTTGTATATAGTATATTAGTTTTATTACTTGGTCACATTATACATATAGTATAGTTATACTATCTAGTTATATATTATAACATATTATTATTTTGTTACTTATAGACTATAGTTATGTACTATATTTTATAACATGCCTTATATAATTACATGTTTTATATTTATGCTAAATATAAATGTATAGAGGTTGTTCACAAATTCGGACTTGAAATTCACTCGGACAACACATTAAAAAAATTAATAACCTAACTCGAGCTCTAGTTGATTCGAGATTGTTGAGTATCTTGCTAAACTCGAATGGTATTCTCAACAAGCTCGAGCTCGTTCCAGCTTTCAACGAGCCGAACTTGAACACATATTTTATAACTCGGCTCGAGTTCGAACTTGACTCATAAACAAGATAGTTTTAAAATCTTAAAGTTTGGTCCAACTTGGCTCGATTATAACCCCGGTGGTAATGATGCAACTGTATTTTTCAAGCACTGGTGTCCATTACATTGTCCCCGTCCACATGTATTAGTACAAGAAATCTACCACTAAAGGGATGCGAGATAAATTTGTAGAAATTACGGGCAATTACAAATTGTCTCCCTTTTTTTCTTTTTAGAATCTTCACCAATTCCATTACAATTTCGTAATGATTCATCTCAACAACACAATATTATCTGTATTTAACTTCTCTAAATTAGACTTTTCAGGAGGTCACTTATTTTTGTACTATTCTCGCAAAAGTACGCTTAACTGCGAAATTCTGATAGGTTTATGGCCATCGCGACTTTAAAACGTGTTGTGTTAAAAGGAGTACGAATATACATATATATATATATATATAAGCATATACTCATTCCCATACCAAGGCTACGTGAGATGTCACAAATTTGAAGTGAAATGAAATTATTATATTTTCCATCTCAAATCATGGATTCGTACATCATCATATAAAAGATGGAATTTGACGTTTAGAGATATAAACTCTGGTCCCTAATCCAAAGACAGAGTTGCTTTCTGTTCTATGACACTTTATATCTGATTAAGGACCAACTAAATACAATATTTCATATTTCGAGCATTAATACATAGACATCATGTTGAGAAATACGTCAATTAGAATAAACAAATATAGAGGTTTAATAATTAATCCAGAAGATAATGAGATAAATTATCTCTAACCATATAGAGGTAATTTATAATTCATCCTCAAAATTATAAAAAAAAGAAAAGAAAAATGAACAAGTTCTAGAATCTAATTAAGTAATTATCTAGGTTTCCGAGAAGAAAATAGAAGAGAGAGAAAATTCTTTGACTTCTTAACATTGTAATTGATTAATAATAAATTTTTTATTTGAAAGCCAACCCTAAATTTCATCTATCAGAAAACAGATCTGAGAGGAGGAGATAGCAGATCTGCTCTATCTTCTTCTCCATTTCCCTTTCTACTCCTCGCTCTTACCTTCCCCCCCAACCATTCTAGTATTTTTTTTTTTTTTTTTTTTTTTTTTTGTAGGTGTTTTTTGATTAGATCAGCAATTTTGACCTCTCCGCTATGCATCCGTCCATATACTTCCGTGTTATATCGTTCATCTCTTCCCTAGCCGTTGTTGTTTGCTGGTTGTATTTTTGCTTTGAATAAGAGTTTTATTTACTTTAGATTTGCCCTCATGAGCGATCTATAAGATGAATGTTAGCCAGGTATGAAGGGTTATCTCTCGCGACCTTGATAATTCGGTGTGAGGGGTTATCTCTCACGACTGGTTTAATTAAATTTTTAAGATATTTGGCAACTATTGTCTTAAATCTAGGCTGCTCGGAGCAAATCTGCTCTTTAACTATTTTTTTACATGGGTTAGCAAAAGATACGAGTCATAGATAACACTTTATTATAAAATTGTTGTTTGTGTCTATGACTATATAACCTCATAGCACATGGCTATGATTTTGCAGAACTTTATGTTTTGTAATATAAGAGATTTATACTCATAATCTTTGATCAATAAAATACACATATCTTTTGTTAAAAAAAAAATGATTAACAATAAAACCATTTGAAACAAGTAAATTTGGAATCTTGGACAGTTAATTAAGCAAAATGTTGATCGAGGATCACCCAAGTGTCTAAACTAAATTATAGAAAACTAATTTAGGACTCTTCACATTTAAATACTTAAGTCCGCATGAGAGGTTGTTGAATTGTTAAACCATTACTTATTTCAAAAGTTTAAGGTGATAAAAAAAGAGTTTAATTATTTAGTTAATATTTTAATACTCTTACTCACATGTAAGACCAAACATGTAAATTATTTTAATTGAAATGAAAGATAATTAATTGTATAGTTAAGGTTCAAATTTAAGATCGAATAGAAAAAAAAAAAATTAAAATAAAGGTTCAAAAACTCAGGATCTCAATTATAATCCTATATTAAACTACCACGCGCAAGCCTAAAACAAAGTGCCAAGGGAGTACTTTTCTCGTTAGATTAACTTCACATAGTTAATAGTTATATCAAGATCGAGGAACAGAACTTGTACAAATCCATTTGTTACAAGAACATAAATGGTCTTGTAAACGTTCCTGAATTGTCAAAATCCTCTAGGAATCTTCTATGCCATAATATAAAGGGTGAAAATTCTAGGGTTGTGCAATAACCCAAAATTCTGATTGTTGGCCTATAGCCAACCCCATTCCGACCGTATGGGCCGGCTTCCGATGGTAGGCGAAGGTGGAATTTAATATGGATAATATATTTTTTTTTTTGGCAAAAGTTAGAGCCGGAGTAAAAAATTCTTTTATATTTTCAACTATTTCTAACTTGACCCTTCTTCTTCTTCCTTCTCTCTCTCTTTTTATTTTTTTAAAAAATCTTCCATTTCCATTTCCCAAACATGAGACACTATATATATATCTTGGATCTCCACCGTCTGAGTTTGTGCACTTGTCCTTAA
Source organism: Alnus glutinosa (assembly GCF_958979055.1). NCBI lineage: Eukaryota > Viridiplantae > Streptophyta > Magnoliopsida > Fagales > Betulaceae > Alnus > Alnus glutinosa. Next base: position 31,377,725 of record NC_084888.1, read on the forward strand.
CTACTTTTTATAAAAAGAAAAAAAGAAAAAGTAAGGATAAAACAGAAAACAAAATTCCCTTAAGATCCGTTATTGTACGTGTCGTTTTCTTTAGAAAATTATTACTTTCCCACCAAATTCTGTTGAAGTGATATGCAAATAATTATAACAAATATTTTTTCAGGATACAATGGAGTCCAAATAAATTTATGTTGTTTGGTTGTGTTTTGCACAAACAAAACTAAACAATAACAATTTCAGATTTTCTATTCTAGCAAGAAAAAGACTCGAATTTTAAAATACAGAAGATTTTTGAGAGAGAGAAGAATTTATTTTTATGTGTTGTAAAATTAGTCTGCAGTGGACTATAGTAATAAACTAGTACTGGTCGTAATTGGATGATGTTAGCACTATCTGTGTTGTGTGTTGCAAAAAGCAGTTTTAAGGACGATGTGTTGTATATTATAAGTCACACTATCTGTCGTCTGTTAAGATAGTGTTACCAATTGTTAATCTCAAAATAATTTATATCACATAATTTTGTATTTGGTTATCCATTTAAGACGAATTTTTAATATAATTTTATACAACTTTTGTTGATCGATATACGTACAATGGAAAACGACTGAAGGGGTTTGGCTATCCTACTAATAATATCATATTAAATAGCACATCAATTCATGTAATGATAACTGTTAGAACAGTTTTTAGGACATTTGGGGAACCTAAGGGAGGGGTATCCTTCCACTTCAAAGCTTCCAACTATTTTGAAGGCTCCCGGTATAAAATTGGTGTCTCTGCAAAATAAATAGACGGCCAGAGAGTTTTTAGTTGGAGACCAAAAACACACTGATGCGGTGATGCCTAAATTATTATTATTATGCTTGTCTTAACTCTTAAGAGTGATGAAGAATATTCTCAGAGAGAGAGAGAGAGAGAGTGATTGGGAATGTGAGGGGGGAGAGACAGAGAGAAGGTGAAGGAGACACCGAGTGGGCTTCAGTCCAAAGGAAAAAAAAAAAAAAAAAAAAAAAAATCCTCTCCTCCTTTTGCTTGGTTCTCTTTATAGGGCCACCTCTTAGCTTATACCATATAAAATTTAATAGGGGCCCACCTTATTATTATATATATTATATATGTGAGATATTTTTCCCTAACAATAACATAATGCTTTTTTCTTTTTGCAATTGAAGTATCAAGATAATGCATTCTAAAACTTTTTTCATAATAAAAAGGCAAATGCTTATGCATCTCTTTGATAAGGAAAAAAATAACATAAACATCTGAAATAAACTTTTCATACAAATCAACAAAGAGGTTGTTTTACTGATGTCTTGGTGGCTGGGGCTGAGTTAGGCTATGCTCAATCGGGTTTGAAGGAGCGTTGCTGCTTCCCAACGTCTAAGCCTTCCTGTCAATACTTTTCAGCGAGTAAATATTACTATGTTCATGCCTAAATCGAATAGCTACAATTAATCGTCTCTCTGCCCTTTTGTTTAGATAAAAAAAGAAAAGAAAAAAGAAAAGAAAAGAGAGGCCTATCAGGTCGATTAGTGGCCCCAACCTTTGGGTGTCTAGCCTAAAAAATGCACGGTCCGTTAAATATAGAGTCTCCAGTCAGTTTGTAATTCGTACTCGTGATAAGATTTAATTTGTCAAAGATTTCTACGTGATTGGTAAAGAAAAATAGAAAATTGATGAAAAGGATAGAAGGTGACTCGTTAATTAATGCCGTCATTGATTGACTACGACGAATCTTTGGAACAATTCCGATAGGTTACTTTTATTAATCACCTCTCTTTGGAATTCCAAAGGGCAACGGAGCATTATTGGTGAAACTGAACGCCAAAGTCTTATACCGTTGTTGAGAAATATAATTGATTGAGTTTATTCTTGAAGGAGACCTACTACAAGTTATTAGAGTTTCCCGTGAAAGCAAAAATAACAAATAAGCTATTACTATCAAATTCCGTCGAAAATTTTGATGGATTCAATTATATGACAATACGTGTCCGCTATAATTATTGACTTAAAAAAAAAAAAAAAAACACGGAGGAATTGCCATACATACCATCGATTCACATCCCGTGTCGATATATAATTGGCAGTGTTTTTTTAAAAGGTAATAGTTAAATTGGACATGTGACGTTATATAATTGGATTTGACGTGACATATTAACGGAATCTGTCAAGATTTTGGATAGAAATTAATAGTAAAAACTTATTTGTTATTTTTGTGTATTACAAGCAGCTCTTCGAACATTTTTATACCGTATGAAACTTATTGCAAATCAATATAACCACATGGATGATTTTACATTTTTTTTTTTTTCCCTAGCTTGGACCGTGAAAATGATCTCCCTAGCTCTATAGCTATCCATTTTCTATCCCTTAAACTTTTTTTTTCTAAAACACTTTTTGCTTCCCTATTTAAATGCACTCTGCAATAGCTTTCATTATTATTTCCTTGTATCATTTAAATAATCTTTAAATTAAATGATAGTGGAAAGAGAGGATAAAGAGACGGGAAAGAGAAATTTTGTTTCAAATAGGTGTTAGAGGAATAAGAGAGGAAAGAGAAAGTTTTTTTTTTAAAAAAAAGATATTAAAATAATGTTAAAGGAACCACTTTTGCTTCCCTAAATTTAAGGTACAACTTTTGATTCATTTTTTTGTTTCCTTAGTTTAGGGAACAATAAGGGAATCTCATTTAAGAGATTTTTTTTTTTTTAAGAGTTTTTCTAATATTTAGGAAAATGAATGAGATATAAGGAAACTGCTGCTAGTGCTAGAACTCGTGAAAAGACATAGCAACTTTGTCTATCCCAAGTCAATAATATATATATGTTTTAATCTCTTTCCTTTTTTTTTTTTTTTTTTTTTTCCTTTTAAAAGATAATTTTCTTTGCAGTTGTGGAGCATGAGTTTATTTTTGAGAAATGTTACTAAATGTTAAAGTATTGATTAACTGATTAAATTTACTCTTTTTATCTGCTTAAACTTTTAGGATAAATGGTAATTTAACATGATATCATAGACAAATGTCATGAGTTCAAACCTTAACTCTGTTATTTACCTTACATTTTAATTAAATATTCTACGTGTTGGGCCTCACGTGAGGGAGAGTGTTAAAGTATTGATTAAGTGATTAAATTTACTTTCCTATCAGCTTAAACTTTTAGGATAATTGGTAACTTAATACTAGAGTATCCAAATTTTTCTTCTAAAATTTGGTTTCCAAATAATGTGTCACAATCTATGTGATTACTCTTTATTTTTCGAGACCAAACTATTGTTAAGATTATTAAATATTTATTATTCTTTTAAAAGAATAATATAAATATTCTTTTGTAAGTTTTATTATAAATATAACATAAGATGCAAATGAAGTATTTTATAACCTACTCTATTTATAACAAAAAGATATTTAACGAACTTGAAAATGGTCATGTTAAACATTCTATATATTTTAAGTAAAATAATAATAAAAAGAAAAAGAATTCCATCAAAATTCTCATCTCTAATCTTTTTTTTTTATTTTTCTTTCACAAAGAAAAAAGAGGGAAGTATTAGAAGGGACTTAGGAGAAGATAAAAGGTAACTTTTTTGAGACCACACTTTAGAATTTTAAGAAAAATCCAGATAGTGCCATGCAAATAATTACAGAACGTCCTCTTTTCTTTGACAAGTGAACATCAACATAGAAAATGTCTTGCAAGAAAACAAAGAAAATATACTTTGCAATACAAAAGTGGGAGTATGTATCTATCAATCCATTTCATTCATTAATTGAAGTTTATTCAAATACTAATCCCCTCTTGTGAGAACAGGCTAGGGTCTTCTCCAATAATTTTATGGTCTTTATGATTGATGACATGGCTTCACTCAATTTCAGAGAAGATCCTTTTCCCCTCCGACAACTACCGACAGTCCAACTCCATCCCGGCCAATCGTCTGTCCTGTCTCGGCTGCTTTTACCTCATCCCGGAACTTCTTATAGATGTCACTCTTGTAAAACTTCCTAGTCCTAAGCACCAAGATAAGCGAAGCAAGAGAACCGAACAATGTCACAGCAGTAAGAATAATGAAAGACAATTTAAAGCACTCCCCCCCTCTACAATTTAGTTCCTCCCCAGGCTGCCTCGTGAGGCCCAATGCAGCCAGTTGCTTCATAGCCTCTTTGTCATATAAATAGCCAGTGACCCTCACATTGAGCAAATAAGACCCTATTGGGCTAGCTAGTGCCCCGAAATTGTACAGAATAGAGTAGTACTTAAGGCCAAAAAGTTCAGAAATTATTGTGAAAACTAGTGGCCATTGTGCTCCACAGCAAGCCCCCAAGATTATAGATGCAAAGTAAAGCGCATGTTTGACATTAAACGCGATTAGAAGATAACCAACACATGATAACAGCAGGATTAAAGTGTGCATAAGAGGACGAGGCAAGTTGTATTTTGTCACAAAAATTTCTGCCACCACACCTGCCACCACAACTCCCAGATAACTCCATATGCTAGAAAGTGACACGAAATTGCTTATGCTTGCAAGCGGATATCCTAAGGATGTTCCAATCTGTCCCAAGTTGTCCATCACGGTTAACGTGCCCCCGAGGCCGGAAATTGTGGCGAAGAATAGCAGTAACATGTCAATGCTGAAAAGGGCTTGGAGTACGGTATAATCCTCCCCTCTGTTTGGCGGCTGTAACATTGTTTTCCAACAGGAAGCCTGTTTTTCTTCACTTGATGATAGTGGTGTTACAGATGGAGAAGCCTCAGGGTTTGGCTTCTGATCAGTGATTATTCTCAACGGTGAAGGATCATCATTGACAACTTTCTTATTGCTCTTCCAAAGCTTGTACTCTTGCTTGACAACGACAGCAAGGGGGAGAAACAGCAAGAAAAGCATCACGGCTACACTCGCACCATATTCGCTTTGCGTGAACGTGACATTGTTTTGTACTATAATCATAATCATCAAAAACACTGCAAGACACAGTGAAATGTAGAGGAAATTGCAGAAAACTTTGATCTCGTTAGGCTGCCGAGTACCCTTCATAAATCGAATGACTCGAAGAAAAGTGAAAGATACAGCCATCGGAAGAGATGCCATCAGCAAAATCAAAGACTTGGTGTCGCCGCCAAAGAAGGCGTGGAATAACTGTGTGATAATTGCGGCACTCAGGCCTATATAACCGTTAGTAAGCCCCATCACGATGCCACGGCTTTCTGGGAAGTTCTGAACGCAGGTGACGAGCGCTCCAGTGTTGGTGAAAGTATGCGAATTTGCACCAATACAGATGTACAAGCACATGTTCCAGACGCTCGGTCTGGTAATTTTTTTGGTCACGGCCAGCCATATCATGAAGTACCCAAAAAAATTCAGAAGTCCCCCCACTGCTAAGACGACCCATGGGGGTGTGACTTGGTTGATTAGGCCAGAGAGGATACCTGTTAAAATATACAAAGGTTGTGAGTTTGAACATTCATTCACGTGTTGAGGTCAAGCTTTTAGAATAAGCAGTGATTCAACCGTACCTATGTTGGAACCCAAGTCCTTGAAGAAGCTAAGCAAGTTAAGAGTGGTCTGGTCGTAGCCGAGGGTGGATTTGATCTCGTTGGAGTAGAGGCCGAACATGTAGCTCGCGCCAGAGACGGACATCAGTAGAAATGTTGTGAACATCACGAACCACCGCCCCTTGAGCACTTGAAGGGTGATACTCTTCATGTCTGCCCAACCACCGCCTCCTGTTGCAGGAAACACCATTTCTTTTGCCTGTTTTAGGTGCGAGTGTTGGCTGGAAGACTATAGCAAATAAGCTTCTATGAAAAACTGAGGAAAAGAAAGCTTTAAAATCTGATTGTTTCTGTTCTAGTTCCAGCAGTAGAAGCAAGTGTTATAATTGATTACTCCCAGTACTGTAGACCAATTTCTTTTAATCATAAACGTGGACAAATTTTCAGCCATACATTTCACCTAACACTAACCAAAGTTAACAAAAACACAACATGCACTATAAAAAAGATATTAGACATTTACCGCATTCTGTAAACGCCAGAAAATGTAATTATTGAAGATGCCACTAATATTTTTGTATTTTATTAAAAATATTTTTGTCTACATGTAAGGTTGCTTTGCTTTGTACGTCAAAAATTCAATCATTCATTTGACAAAACACTATTAAACAGAGAAACTAAACTGCTTGAACTCCCTTCATATTGTTTATATAAGCTGTTCTGAAAACATAACCATGCAAAAACTGTTAAGACAACAAGCAATTATCTACAAAAGCTTGTTTTTCTAGAAGAAAAAAGAAAAGAAAAGAATAACTAAATCCAAGCTTCCAAACATTTGCTCAATACATTCTGTCCAAATAGCCATATACAATTGTTCAAATAGTCAAGAAAATATTTCATTACAGCAGCTTTTTGTTCAATTAATAGTCAAACAACAGCCATCACTCGAAGAGTTGGCATTTTCTTATCTTTAGACTCATCCTCATCTTCATTGTCGTCATTATTGTTACCTGCAATTAAATACTTTAAAAAAGAATAAAAAATAAAATAAAAAAACAGAAAAACAAGTAACCATTGATGACTGGTAGTTATAAAGGAGGCGTTGAATCTTCTAAAAAAGTAACTCCAATACCCCGATTTTTTGGAACCTTTAATGTTTATTCCCTTATCACTTTTCTTTTGTCATTAACCAGCGAAGTTCAACGGTGATACTGAAGGCAGTGCAAGATTCATCACCACGTTTGAGATATTTACCAACTGATTAGAGAGGATATGTTTGAACATTGATGGCCCCCCACAGCTGGCAGCCCAACCCAAGTTTGTGCGGACAAGGATCTTTTACTCCATTTCAAATGAAATAAATAGTATTCATTTTATAATTAACTAAATACCCGAATGTTGAAATCTGTGACGAATCCGGTCAATCCTATCTATGGTGAAAATTACCAAGGAATCTAACGGGGCTCGATATCTCTCCCTCAAATTTTTGTCTCCATGCAGAATTAATCTGCTATGGATAGGAAAAGGGATGGGGGAGCTAGTGCGCTAGTCAATCAATGAGCCGTATGGTATGATTTGCCTGGATGCAATGGCATTGGAGGTGGGCTCCAAGGCAGCCCCTGGGAAGACTCCTTCCTTGTGGGACTTGAAGAAATCGCCGGCCTTCCTATTTACAGCCAAGTTTACGACGAGTATACTCCTTGGAATGAAGAGTTATACGGCTTCGATGAGATTTCGAAAGAGAAGTACCATTCGGAGTGTGCCCGGGAACTCTTCGCGAAGTATAAATGCTTGGCACTTCGTAATCAATATACAAAAGTACATGGACCAGCAAACGGAGGCTGAAAAGTCGTAATGCGCTAGCGAACAAGCAACAGATCGAGCTTTAGAAAAAACGATGACGTATATCCTATTCCACTTGGAGAAAACAATCAAGTTTATGGTTGTTTTGCGTATAAAGACACCTACTGTACTACTCTTAGATAATGGTAAGGTTGACAGCTTTTGGGGCTCTTTTGGCTATAGTGATCCATTCACTTTGTTTAGGAGGATCCATAGATTCCTGCAAAAATTTTATGACAGCAAACTTGATGGTTGGTTGATGAAGTGTTAAAAGAATGGGAGTGACACCTAAGCTCAAGACGTACACCTAGCTATTGAAGTGTTGCACGGGCGGCATGAACAATAGATTTTGTTAGCTGACAGTTATAAAATAGGTGCATGAAGAAGTTGTTGTTTGGTACGTTGACGCTTTTCACATGAGGTGGGACTTGGTAGCCGGCCTCTTTAGCTTTGCATGAAGAAATAGGCCAAAGGTGTTCTTCACCTTCACAATCTCACTCTTTCTCTCGCGTTCTCCGCTTTAAACCCGCTTGCCCTTTCCTTTTATTAAGTTTCTTTAGTTAAACATGGAAGAAAGGGAACAAGAGGAGAAACAAAGTCTGGTGTGGACTTTGTTCCTGATATTGTGTGATGCTGTGCTTGTTTTGGTTGTTTTGTGAAGGCTGTGGTTTTATTTGATTGTTAGCTCTATTGTTGAGCTTTGTATTCTAGGTTGCTTGCTGGTTTGCACGCTTCCTGATTGTAGTTTCCTTCTGGAACTTTGAATCCAGTTTTGACTGGAGTGTAATTTGCTGAGTCTGGTTATAAAGTTTTTAGTTCATCAAAAAAAGAAGAAGAGGAGAAACAGGGAGAGACGAAGTGAGAGAGAAAAATAGAAGAGCGGAAGAAGAGCGGGAGAGACTGAGGGAGGGAAACAGAGGAATTAAGGGCAAAACAGAGTTGAAGTGGCAAAGCCTTCCTAAAAGACTGACGTCGGACATAATAGTGATTATTCTGTAGGCTATTTAATGGGTAGTATGCAAGGAAGAAAACAGAATAATGACCCCAAAACACTGAGAAGAAATATTATTAATCAAAATAATTTGTTGAAAAACGCCTACAAACCGGACTATTATAGTTGAAAATTGCCAAAAATGGCAAAACCCAAACAACCTTATTAAAACGAAATATAGAACAAAATAAGTCGGCTGCCAAAAATCTGGCCCAAATCGGGCTCAGAATCACCTCCTAATCGATAAACGAAAAGTTAAAATAAAAGAAAAAAAAAATCTAAAATTAGGGTTTTGGAAAGGAAAACATAGGATTTTGGGCTCAAAACGAGGCGCACCGAGCATAGCTCATGGCCACGACTTGTGCGCCAAATAGAGCTTTTCGAATTGGGGTCATATGCGCAAATCCGATACTCGTAGCCAAAGTTATGGCCAAAATACTGCAGTGTACTCGAAAATTGCTCCAATTAGGTTAAATCACGATTTCTTACCAATCTTACGCTGATCTGCCTGCTCCAGGTAATCCAGCGCCATCAATGTGCAATCTGACAACTTAGCATCTTCTGACTCAGGTCCCCCACATCAAAGACCCATTCGGGTAGCGTTTGAGCAAGAGGGATGAGTACTGAGCAAGAAATGGGTTGTAAGAACAAGAGGAGAGGAAGTGTTAGATTTATTTAATAGAAATAAATAAAATTATTTATTTTGGGCAGTTCAATTTAATTATGAAATCTATTTTATATCTAAAGTTTATATTCATTTAATTGAAAGATTTTTCTCTTTCAAGTCGGTTCATAGTTCTGAAGTGTAAGAAGAAAGATTGGTCCCCATTTTTGGCTTGATACAAAGACCCTAACTAGTTTATAGCTTAAAAGGAATCTTCCTCAATTAACAACAAAATGAAGTGATGGAGAAGAGAGCTAGTCACCCACGACATGCGTCACATGCAAGGGCTTTGGGCGCTATGAGATATACTTTGCACTTGAAGTTGATTATACTAGCTAGCTAGCCTGGACCAAGGCTCGGTTGACTGAGATGATGATGCATCATGACTTCCATTCAAAAACTCGAGACCTTTGGTAGAAGGATCATGAGAAGTTGTTCCAGAAGTGATAATAAAGAAAAATTTGAACGTTTCTATCACCGTTGGGAATGGTTAATTCGTGATTTATATGGTGTGTATATATTAAAGTGGATTTAGGGATTACATTTCGTGGCCATTGGATCAAATGATATTAAAATCACTATAAATTTGACCATTTGATCGTAATATTTTGTTACAATAAATGAATGATGAATGTTACACTCTTAATGAAGTTCAATAATTCTGTAAGTTCCTACAATAACAAAGACGGTAAAAGGAACCTCACATATATGACTATAAGAAGTGAGACAACTTTGAGCAAAAGTTTAAGGTTTTAGTTTTGTAAATGTTAATGAAAAACCAGAATGGAACATGCACATGGATAAGTACAATTAAATAGGTGGGTTTTTTTGTTAAAATAAGACAGAATCATGTCTGTCGTAAAAGTCTTTGTTTAAGTTTAGGCCACCATTGACTTTGTTAGAAAATTGAAATGCTTATAATAATTGAAGGTTTAAATTGAAAGATACGTTCTTGTATGCCTGCATGAGAATATCAGTATTTGACTGGCAATTTAAGATCACAATTTAAATGAGGAATTGTTATAAACTTTGTTAGATTGTGATATCAAATACGTACATATGATTTGATGGCTCAATGGTAAGGATAAGTCCTATGGAATTAGATGCGATGGTTTCAAAGCCCCTTACTTGCAAAAGCACTCCGGTTTTCTTTCTTATAGAGGAGAGCTCACGGCAAGCGTGAGCGTGGAAGTAGTGTGCGCGTCTCACACAAGAACTTAGCCCAAGAGGCCCATTGTTTAATTCTCAATAAAAAAGAAGGGGGTGCATATATATAATGGCGAAGGGATTTTCAAACTAATATTGGTCGGACGAGATAAGGTATAACTGTTAGGCTAGCTGTTATTTTCTATTCGAATTTAACAAATTCAACTTCTAAATCTTAACTCACATTTAAGATTGAAAAGTTGTGGTTTTTCGTAAGTGCTCCTTCAAAATCTACAAATAGGAGATCTATCATACGAATTTCACATATTAATTTCTCATATTCTTTCAAGTTAAATATACAATTTTGTAGATAAACTCTTAAGAAAAAACTTCATAATTGCTCTATGTAATTGGTGACTATGTTGTTTCTTGAAAGTAAATTTTTTTGTAACTCGGCAACAAACTCCTTTTAATAGGAGCGTAAAGATAATATTCATACGCGATTCAAAGACATCAATTTTTGGCTCAATTTTTCTCAACATCCCTGTTTGCTCATTCTCTTGGGTCAGGAAATAACACAAGATCCATATTCGTAAACAATCTATCTGACTTTGCGTGCATGCAAATGAGACCTAATTATATTAATTTATTTTGTAAGGCGGTGGATAATAATGAAGAATAACGTAGTCAAACCATCATTAACCACCCATCTTTATTCTATTTGATGTGGATTGAAAAAAAAGGCCTTCTAACCTTGTAAATCACATCAAGATTCAAGAAACAATAAAATAATAATAATAAAAAGGCCCTGTAACCCTGTCAATCACATTAAGATTCAAGAAACTACTAATTTTCCATGTTAAAAAAAAAAAAAAAAAAAAAAACTATCACGGGTCAATAAGAAAAACAATGAAAGATCCAACTTTTTACGCAAATTTGCATGATAGATCAATATTGGGAAAACGATATATACTATATTAATTATTCCTCTTTCTTTCACGTTCTTCCAAATTTCATCTTTGGCTCTGTATGTTGCGAGTCAATGGCTGAGACCACCATTTGTCAGCTGGCAGAGACGGCCAGAATACGTTTAATGTCCTGCAAATGCCATCTCCTTCTCGGCCGCAATTGCCTGCTCCCGGAACTTCCTGTAAATGTCACTCTGATAATATTTCCTTGTCCTAATCACCAGAATGATGGAAACAAGCGCGCCCAAGAACGTCACGGCAGCAATTATAATGAAAGACAATTTGAAGCACACAACCCCAGCACAATTCAAAGCCTGCCCATCTTTCCTGGTGAGACCTAAAGCAGCCAGTTGCTTTCTCGCCTCCCTATCATATAAATGCCCGGTGACAGTCACGTTGAGTACATATAGCCCGATCGGGCTAGCCACCGACCCAAAATTGTATAAAGTAGAGTAGTACTTTAGGCCGAAAATTTCTGAAATTGTTGTGAAAACTATTGACCATTGTGCACCGAAGCAAAACCCGATGATTACCGACGCCACGTAGAGGCCGCCGGGGGGGTGAAATGCAACGAGAAGGTGACCCACACATGCAACCAGAAGGATTAGGGTGAGCATGAGAGGGCGAGGGAACTTGTATTTCTTTAAAAGAATTTCAGAGACCAAACCGCCCATCACCCGTCCGAGGTAATTCCATATGCTTACGAGTGACACGAATGTGCTTATGCTACGTGGCGCGTACCCGAGAGAAGCTCCCATCTGCCCCAGATTGTCTATCGCCGTTAATGTGCCGCCGACGCCAGAAATCACGGTGAAGAAGAGTATCAACAGGTCAACGCTGAAGAGAGCTTGGAGTATGGTATAGTCCTCTCCTCTCGGTGGGGGGTTAAATACATTTTCCCAGCAGGAGGAAACTTGCACCGCCTTTTCTGTGCTTGAATCAATAAGGGAGTTTGTTGGGGCAGGAGATGCTTCTGGTAGAGATGGCGGAGTAGTTTCTTTGATTGTTTTCATCTGGACAGCTTCATTTTGTGCTGATTTCTTGCTCTTCCAAATCTTGTGCTCTTCCATGATTGCCACACCAAGCGGGAGAAAGAGCAAGAAAAGCATAACAGCGGCACTACCGCCATACTCGCTCTGCGTGAAGGCAACCTTTTGCTCTACAATTATCATAACCATGAGAAACCCCGCGAGGCCTAGTGTAAGATAAAGGAAATTATAGAACACTTGGAGCTCGTTTGGCTGGTGGGGGACCTTCATTATCCGAATAGTACGTGCGAAAGCCAAGCAAATGGCGGCCGGAAGCCATCCCACAAGCAAAATCAAAGACTTGGAGTCATTATAATAGAAAGCACGGTATAGTTGTGTGAGTATAGCGCCGCTGAGGCCGACATATCCCTTGAGAAGCCCTAGCACGACGCCGCGGCTTCCGGGGAAGTTCTTGATGCAGGTGACCATTGCTGCGGTGTTGGCAAAAGCCGTTGAATTAGCGCCGAGGCAGATGTACAAGCACATCATCCATACTTTTGGCTTCGCCATTTTTTTTGTCACGGCCAGCCATATCATCAAGTACCCGACCATGTTAATGACTGATCCAGTTGATAAAACAAACCACGGCGGTGTGACCTCCGCAAGGAAGCCCGAAAGGACGCCGACGTTGGTGCCGACGTCCTTGAAGAAGCTGACCAAATTAAGGGTAGTCTGGTCGTAGCCGAGCACGGACTTGAGGACGCCGGAGTATAGTCCGAAGGCATACGGTGTGCCGGCGGTGGACATGATTAGAAAAGAAGAGATCACCATGAACCATGGCCCACGGATGAATTGGAGGATGAAGCTCTCCTTGATTTTCTGCATATTTCTTACTCTCTATGCCGTCGCTAGGAAGACGCTTAGGAGTACTTTGTTATGGAGTTTGGAAGGCATGTGATCAGGTAACAATATATATATAGACCAAGAGAGGAAGGAGAGAGGATATGCTTTCACATGCATCTCTCTTTCCTTTTTTTTAGTTCAATCATTTTTCCTTGTTTAGTTATTTAATTCTGATTTTCTAAATTAATTAATCTTCTTAGGTAGACTGAAATCAAAGCAAAAATATTATGGAGCTTTGACTTCCATTATGCATGATTAGTCCACCTTCTTCCCGGCCATAACTAAGCGATCAATATCGATTCGGTAGTTGATACAACGATGATGCCATGGTTGGACTTGGACAACGGATCTTATAGCTATATAATGCCGGGGAGATCAATCAAATTTACCATTAATGTTTTTCGTTTTTTTTAAATATCATACAATAATTTTCTTGCAAATTGATGTAGCAATTAATTCATATAATATTTATGTAATCAGCTTACTAAACTATTAAATTTGATTATGAATGACGTATATGATAGTGTCACATAAATTGCCATGTCAGTTTATAAGTTCGTATGACACTTACCACGATAGTACTAAACAATTAAATTTAATTGTCAAAGACATGGCAATGCCCAAATGAATTGCCATGCCAGTTTGTAAAATGATTATAGTGAAATTTATAGAGAAATGATTGTTGTACAACCGTAAACATAATTCTTGTTCAACTTTATCTATATGACAGTTTATTTTTTATTTTTTTATTTTAAAAAAAAATACTATAAGGAAAAATAAGTCATTTTCTTGAAGAAAAAAAAAAAAAAACCCTGCAACATAGGCAAAGTTGGACATGAGTTGTAATCATATCTCAAATTTGAAGAATACTAAAACTCTTTCTAATGTCCTTCTGGGGTCCTTCTGTGCTGACATGGCACCCTATATTTCTTAACAAAAACTAACGGTCCGCCATGCCACGTCACTGTCACTTAGCACCACTAGCTACACGACACCCTAGACTGGCTAAGAGGGTGGCTCAGCCAACCCTCTTCTTCTTCTTCTTTTTAATTCTTTTTCTATTTTATTATCTTATTATTTTTAATTTATTTTATTATTTTATGTGGGTGCTAACATGTCGCAAGTGACAGGTGTCGTGTTTCTAGTGGTGCTAAGTGGCAGTGACGTGGCGGGCCATTAGTTTTTGGACAAAAAACTTGACTGAGGTACCAATTTGGTCTTTTCTCAAAACTGAGGTACCATCTGTGATGCAAATTGAAACTCAGGTGCCAAAAAATAAAGTTTTCAAAACTCAAATACTAATAAGGTATTTAACTCTTATTAAAAACATGGCGTCATGTCAGTATAGAAGACCACAGGAAGACACTAGAAAGAGATCTAGCATTTTTCCTCAAATTTATATGGCTGCATGCCCTTTTGTAAGATTGCCACGCAGATTCTCTCTTCTTTATTTTTATTTTATTTTATAAATATGTTAAGTTTCGATATATATATATATATATATATATCTTCATTAATTACGGACAGTAATGAAAATTCCATTACGACACATGCAGAAATTAGATGATCAGTACTTTAAAATCCAAATTTCCTAATAAGTGATTCGATTACAGCAAAATAATCTGCTTTTTTATTCATGTTCCTATGATTTTTTTTTTTTCTCTACACGTCAAACTCATGCTACAGGCGTTTGAATCCATTAATTAATCTTTTAGGCACGTTGACTAATTTGTGTGTGGTCGATATGGAGCCACAAAATCCGTGACAACATTAAAGGTAACAACTCACGTCCCATGTACACTATGCTGTCAAAATAATGGATAATTAAAAACTACTAGCTAATTTAATAAGTATCCTGATCGATCTCTTTTCTAAAATATATAATTACAAATAGCAGATAGTTTTATGTCCACGACGATTTTCTATCAAGGTGGTCGTGACGAAGTGTGAAAGGGGACATCGACATTTTATACATGCAAGCAACCTCCGTAGACCTTGGAGGCAGCAATTAATGGAACTAACAATTTAATTTTAGGCATTATTGGCTGTTCAACTGACTCTCTCTTTACATGTGACTTCTTTCATCTTAAAAGATGATTCTCTTGCAATTATTCTAACTCTTCAACATACAGAAATCACTTAAGACTGACGCATTGCTTTAATCATATCTTATATCCATATAATCATTCCACCCACTACTAGCTGGTTAGCTAGTTATGTTAATTGAAGTGCAAATTTTTGTGCTTATCATGTGGTATTTTGGGCTGCAATCAGACTTCATCTAGCTAACTGCATTCTCATTCTACCCTTTTTAGCTAAATCCTCTCCTACCTGTTTTGGAAAAGAATCATCTGCATCTTTCTTAATTAGTTTCTTAATTTCTGTTCTTTTCATCTTGTACTTAAAAATAATAATAATAATAATAATTTTAGGGGTTGGATTAATGCATTAAAAACTTTTTAGGGGTTAAATAAATTTTTTTTTTTTTTAAAAAAAAAAAAAAAAAAAAAAGACAAAAATTATATTTTTTAAACAAAATGAGAGGAAGGTTCGGTCCGTCTCTTTATAGATCGACGGGTTGTAATCATTCGCCACTCGGTCAAGGAGCTAGGATGTGGGCGTGTTGGCATGGAGGGTATGGAGAAAGAAAGAGTGCTAGAGTATTGATGGATTGTAAGTTGTTTGTCGTTCAGTGTCAAGTTGTTTTAGTGTTGATTATATGTATGAGATGGAATGGATTGGTTGAATATTTTAATTGAGTCGTTTGGATACCAACTAACGTTGAACAGAATTGAGATTGTTCAAAGATTGAGGGCTATAAAGGGTTATAAAGTTTCTAAGAAAGAGATAAAGTAGCGATTAAAAAAAGAGAAAGACCATAATCGCTCCAAAAAGTAATGTTGAGTAGACAATATGTCTTTATATAGGCGCTTTCTAAGCAAAATACTTAGAGAAAAATAAAAGTACAAAAATAACCCTAAGAATTAGAGACAAAGCAAAAAGATATTATTAAAAAAAAACAAAAAAAAATCCTTAAAACTTATATGTGAATGATTCTTAATTATAATTCTTGTGTTGATCTTGATCTCTATCAAGATATTCCAACGCAATTAATTAATTTAGTATTTGACAACTCAGTTGTTGATTTTCCTGTATCAACTCTTCAGTTTATTCTCCATTTCCAATTAAAATATGTCATATATATATATATATATATGTTGTTTAGCCTAACATGTGAGCATCAATGAATATATATTAAAAGATTTAACTAAATGATTAAATTAACATTTTCAAGACTACAAACTATTTTGATGAGTAACAAAGTTAGAGAGACGTCAATGGACATTTAGATCTTTGAGAATAATTTTTATAGGATCATGATACAAACCAAATGTTTTGTGTTCTCCAATAAAAAATGGGCATGTCAGTTTATCACACCAACTGAGTTTAGGACGAAAACACGTAATTTTATTTTTTTTTCCCTCGTCAATGGAGGAAACCCCTTTAATTTCCTCAGCATTCAGTTTATATTTTTCTACAACTTTGAATGAGATTTCACTTTAAATAATAACGAACGACTTGTCATAGAGATTGATATGTTGTGTAGAATCCTGTAGATCTCAATAAAATTTGGTTTAATTTAATTAGTTTTTTCTTTCACCATTTTCCTAGCATTGAAAAGTCGTCTGTAGATGTTTGATGGGATCACGGCGCTGTTTATTTTTACGTGTGATAAAGGAGAGGATGGTGACTAGATGGTTGGACTAGATCAGAAAACAGAAAAATAAAATAAAGAAGAAGAGGAAGAAAAGAAAAAAAAGAGATTAAAAGAAGACATTTTTTTGACGTATGAAGTACTTTGCCTTGAATATTCAGAATTGACAATAAAAAATAATTAAGCCATAAGGATGACAATGCTAATAATATACAAAGCTTATCGTGGCCTGATGTAGGGATGGATACCGACTCCGTGGAAGTTGGAAATGGAGTTTTCAGCTTTCGTCTCCACTTGAATTGGAGGCATTAGAATATCTTTGACTCTTTTTTTAATACTCCTAATTTAATAATTTTCAAGCCGCCTCCGCCTCTTATGAGTTGAAGCTTAAAGTTGAGCTTGACTTTATTGAGCTTTTGATCGCGGTGGTTGTGGTGGCGGTGGTGATGACAATGATGATAATGATAATGATGATGGTGATGGTGATGGTGATGTTGCCAAATTTTCAATTCTCACTACTACACCATTGTCTTTATCACATTACCATCATCATAAAAAATAATTAGAAAAACACAAGAAATCCTTATCCGGATCTCAACGGCGGTGTTGTAGCGGAACAAATAAAGAAAAACACGTAAAAAAAAATAAAATATAATAATAATAATAATAATCTCATGAATTTCAATGACAGTGGTGGGGACGTGGTGTAGCAATATGGTGATAATGAAATGAATAAGATTTATTTTATAGTTTAGATATATTATATTTTTTAGATTTAACAATGTATAAGTATGTCACGAAATGAATATATTATCACATCATTTAAATAAAGTGCCATTAAAAATGAAAAGGATCCTGTTCCATAAATGCTGGGATTTTATTTTATTTTTCTTATTAATCTATGCATTCATTTTCATCTATTTTATTAATTTGCCACATGGTATAAGTTGTCTCTTGTCGTTTGATTAGGCACTGGTTTGACTATGTCAATTTTTATGCATATTTTTATAGTACCGTAACTGCAACTGCACCCGCAATTGCATCATATGACTGAAAATCTTAAATAAAATAAATAAAGAACAAGAATTGACAGTAAAGATAATTAACCCAAACGGAAAATCCTTCTAGGCCCATATGCATGCGTGAACACCAAAAGGATTGCCCTAGACTCCACGGTTGACATTTTCTTTCTTTTCAGTTATCCTACCATATATATATATATATATATATATATATATATATATATATATATATATATATATATATATATATGATTTAATGCGTTAAAGGGGGATGACGGGATGACATCAGTGGCGGAGTCAAGAATTTATGTTTAAATGGAGCCGAACTAAAGCATAAATTCTTAACTTTGTCAATAAAGGCACTTGCTTAAAAATTGGTATATGCAAAATTCTTCATTAATACGGAAATAGTAACACTATTGTCACTTATTCAACTACTTTACAGTCTACACGTTTTAAGCTACAAAATTAAATTCATATTACACTATATGGTAAACACATTAATCACATATCCCATAACACTTTGTTTATGCAATCTAATATTAAGAATTATCATCTAAAAAAAATTAAACAAAACTATAAAGGAATAAAAATAAATAAATAAATAAATAAAAGAAAAGAAAAGGCATCTATCATTTAATTGGAAGAAAATAAGTAGACTCCTTTTGTTTTTAACGCTAGTAAGACTTTGTTTACACCATGTCCAATCTTCAAGAATTTTGTTTTTTTTTTTCAACTTTAGATTTAAACTTTTCAATAAAAGAGTGAAACAAGCAAAGTTTTGTGAACTTTTGTTTGGAGTCATTTCGAAAGGGCAACAAAATCTGTAAGAGCCTTTAACTCTTGCATGGGATGAGCTCCCTAAAATATATATATATATATATTTCAACTATTGCAAGGGCCATGACCAGTGGTGGAGCCACTAAGCCCCCCTAAGCCCCAAGGTTCTAAATTATACCCCTAATTTTTTTTTATTTTTTTTTTTTCTAATTTTGGCTCTCTCAATTTTATTTTTCAATTCTCCCCCCCACCCCCACCCCAAGTTGGGGAGGGTGGCTCCGGCCCTGACCATGACCCCTGTTGGCCTATAAGTAGCTCCACCACTATATTAGATAAACAAAAACCCCCTTATTCTTTGAGAAAAAAGTGAGAAGGTTCTCCTGGTATTTCAAAACGGTTTAAAAAATCCTCAGACCCCACAAAAAAAAGAAGAAAAAACCTTGTAACACTCCCAATTTATTTTTTAAATTCCCAATCTCGATCAAACTCTAAAACAATACATAATATGTTAAATGAAAAAAATAATTAATCATTATAATATTTAGTTCAACTCTCCCAAGGATAGAGTTCTAGCTCGTTCCACTACCGAAGAGACAGTTAATTAAAGAATAGAAAAAGGAATTATTCAAAGCTATACATAATTTCTTTTAATATTTTATATAAATATATGCTTTTTATAGGTCATTATTAATGTAGGATGCCGGCTCTCATTGCCAGATTAGGATCCACAAAAATCGCCGTGAAGTATGTAGACAGCAAGATGGACAATTTATTTATTTATTTATTTTATATATATAATAATAATAATAATTTATTATATCCCCTTGAGTGCCAATATCCTAATCGTCCGGTTTCAAAAGGTGTAGAATTATAGGGAAAAATAAACCCTCTCCAAATTTGAAATAACCAATCATTAACCATTATAATTTTTACCTGATTCTTTTTTTCTAGGCAATGACGAAAAAAGTTTCAGCCTATTTTGAAAATTAGTGTGACTTTTAAAATTATTATTGAATTTTAAAAATTAAAATTTTTAAAAAAATTAAAATAAATAAAAGGATGAGACGTAGGATATATTACTCCCTCCTTCCGGTATCCTCAAAATTAATTGTGATATGGCTTTAGACAAAAATAATGGCAGAATGGGTATTGGGTTGGTGATCAGAGATTCGAACGGAAAGGTTTATACTGCTGCTAGTCATGTGGTGGATTTTTTAACTGATCCAGTTATTGGGGAGTCCATGGCAGCTTTGAAAGCTGTTGAATTTTGTAAGAACAGGAGGCTGGACAGGATTATGGACGAAGGTGATTCCTTCCAAGTCGTAAATGCTATCAATAAACCGGGATTAAGTTGAGAAAAGTATGGACACATTGTGGCGGATATTCACGAGTGTTCTTCGGTATTTTCAAACGTGGAAGTTGTGTCATACGCCAAGAGAAGCGAACTCAGCGGCGCATATGCTTGCAAAAGAGGGGATCCATCTTGCCTCATACCATGTTTGGTTTGATTGTTATCCGGTTAGTATTAGAGGGATTATAATTTCAGAGATATCTAATCTAGATATTTAAGAATATTTTGCTCTTGTTGTTTACCCGCTTGTGAATGAAGGAGGAATATTTATCAAAAAAATATATTACTCAATTTTTTTCCATGTGTTTTATTGCAGTAATTCGTGATTGTGTTCCCAATTGAAGGTTTGAGCATAATTTGTAAATTGCAGGGAATAAGGAAGAAGGTTTTGCCACTTACTAAATTGCCCTTTTTGTCAGTGTCTGATCCGATAGGGTGCAACAGGCAACTAGAGGACAATCAAGTCTTGTTTTGTTGGATAAGGATTCACATTAATTTTCCATATGAATTAATTTGTTAGCAATTTCCATTACTAATACGAGAGGTCTCACATGAAACTCATATGTCCGGATAATTCAAAAATATTTGGACATGTGAATCATATATGAACTCTCTGATCACATTACAGCTCAAATTGCTAACAATTCAATTAAGTAATTATTGTGATCCCAGTCCCATTTTGTTACAGTAGCAACTATTACACAACATTTTCGGTCCATTCGCTATCCATTCTTTTTGCAAATTAACTATTGAATTTGTAGGGACGTCCTACAAATTCAATGCTTAAAATTTTCAAACCAGTTGTATGGAGACGTACATTGGATGAACAAGAGAATGATTTTTGTCACTTTTTCTTTGCAAAATATATTAGATATTGAGAAATGTTACACACATTTTTACTCTCACACTATCAAATGTAAATTTCTTGACATGACAGGAAATAATAATTTTTACTACCACGTAAAAATAGTACGCAATTAAAAATGTGAGAGTAAAAGTGCGGTTAGCATTTATCATATTCAGAAACGTATTAAACATTTAACAATTAACAATATACCAATTGTCTACATAAAATAAAGAGAAATGATTCTTACACTTATTTCTCACAACAACCCCATAACAAGCTAATGTGGCTGGTAATATTTTATTATTTTTTTACAAAAAGAAAACAAAACGAAACAAAAAAAAAATTAATAAAATATTACAAGCCACATCAGCTTGTTGTGGGGCTGTTGTGAGAAATGAGTGTAGAAATCTTTCTTCCAAAATAAATGTTATCAGCATAAAGTGGCATCAATAAATGCTTTAACATTTATTTCATGCAGGCATGCAATTGGTATATTGTGAACGTTAAATATAAACCATGGATAGAAAATCGCAAATTTTTTAGGGATCTGATCTCATCTGTACACTGTACTTAGTATAAAAATGTTGACTAGTTGACTGTGATTACCCACGTACATGCATGTCACCTAACTGCATAACAAGAAGTCAACAATCTTGTAATGCTACAGTCTATTGAGTACTGATGAGTGAAAGACCTTCGCAAAAATCAAAAAACAAGAAGGAAGAAATAAAGAACAGATCAGGAAGTGAAAGTGAGAGAAATGGTGGTTCCTCGATGCTGTTGGGCGGACATGAAGGGCCTCACCATCCAAGTTTTGAAGGGGCGGAGGTTCATGATGTTCGCGTCTCTTTTAATCATGAACACGGCCGGCTTGAGCTACATCTTCGGCCTCTACTCCAACGACATCAAGTCCTCGCTCGGATATGATCAAACCACCCTCAACTTGATCAGCTTCTACAAGGACTTGGGAGCCAACATCGGCATCCTCGCCGGGCTAATCAACGAGGTCACGCCCCCATGGGTTGTCTTAGCCATGGGTGCATCTTTCAACTTTTTCGGCTACTTCATGATATGGCTTAGCGTGACAAAAAGAATCGCCAAGCCCCATGTGTGGCAAATGTGCTTGTACATATGCCTCGGCTCCAATTCACAACCTTTCGTCAACACTGGAGGCCTCGTCACCTGCATAAAGAACTTCCCAGAAAGCCGTGGAATCGTTATAGGAGTTTTGAAGGGCTATACGGGTCTAAGCGGGGCAGTTCTTACACAGTTGTACCATGCTTTCTACGGTGATGACTCCAAGTCTTTGATTTTGCTCATAGCTTGGCTTCCGGCAGCTATATCACTGGCTTTTCTTCCAACCATGCGGATTATGAAGGCTAGTCTTGGGCATCCAAACGAGATCATCAAACTCTTCTATAATTTCCTCTATATTTCGCTCTCTCTTGCCGGGTTCTTGATGATCATAATTATAGTAGAGAAAAGGGTGGCGTTCACAAGAGGCGAGTATGGAGGGAGCGCCGCCGCCGTGCTTTTCTTGCTGTTCCTCCCACTCTCCGTCGTTGTTAAGGATGAGTATAAGCTTTGGAAGAGCAAGAAAGAAGCCATGAATGATCCTCCTACTCCTACACCATTAAAGATTACTGCCGTGGAGCCAAACCTAACTGTTCCAACAGAGCAAGTTTCTTGTTGGAAGACTGCATTTCAGCAGCCGGATAGAGGGGAGGACTACACCATTCTACAAGCACTTTTCAGCATTGATATGTTAGTGATATTCTTCACAACAATTTGTGGCCTCGGGGGCTCGTTAACGGCGATAGACAACTTGGGTCAGATAGGAAAATCCTTAGGATACCCGAAGCAGAGTATAAGCACTTTTGTGTCACTAGTAAGCATTTGGAACTACCTCGGACGCGTTGTCGCAGGTATTACCTCGGAAATTTTCATAACAAAGTACAAATTCCCTCGCCCCCTCATGCTCACTCTGATCCTCCTTTTATCATGCGCCGGTCACCTCCTAATCGCGTTCAATGTCCCAAGCGGCGTCTATGTGGCATCGGTGATTATTGGGTTTTGTTTTGGCGCACAATGGCCGTTGCTCTTCGCAATTATTTCTGAACTTTTTGGGCTTAAGTACTACTCTACACTGTTCAATTTCGCGGCAGTGGCTAGCCCGATTGGGTCTTATTTGCTCAACGTGAGGGTCGCGGGGCATTTATATGACAAGGAGGCTGAGAAGCAATTGGCAGCTTTGGGGCTCCAGAGGAGGGCTGGGGAGGACCTAAACTGTACAGGGGTTGAGTGCTTCAAAATGTCTTTCATTATCGTCACTGCTGTGACCTTCTTTGGCGCACTTGTTTCACTCATTTTGGTGTTTAGGACAGGGAAGTTTTATAAGAGTGACATATATAAGAAGTTCCGAGAGGATCATGCGAATTTGGCCCTCACTGAAACAGGGATGTCTGGAAATGGTGTCCGAAAGGCTGAGGCACAAGGTAACTAGCAATGAAGAAGAAATGTGGGATCGATAGCCATTGATTTTTATGCCTTTATGGCTGATTATGGAACTTTATTTGTAGGCACCCTCAATTTTTTTTTGCTAAATTGTGTGTATTTGTTTTATAAGATTCCTGGTCTTTTTCTTTTTCCATATGAGTTAATAACATTATCTCTCTTTCATACCCAATTTTACCATGCATCAGATATATATTGATGCTAGCTAGCTCTGAAGAAATTCATCATTTGTATTGAATATTCTATATTTCTTGAAAAATAACAAAAGCTTCAATTCAATTTTTAGGTTCGTAGATTGAAAATCTATACTTCAGTTATTGTGAAACGGGGCAATACTAGCTAATGGAAACCCTGAATCCATAGTACAAAGACTTCAATAGAAGTTACTTCAATTGATGAGTGGATCTTATCTGGTTTTTCTTGCCGACTTCTGTTTTGGGGTTGAATCACCTGATGGGTATTTCGCATGAGCATTGAGTAATGTTCCTTGCACACTTAATTTGAACACAAAGTGTGGCCAACGGTAAGTTCAAAAAAAAAAAAAAAAAAAAACTAACACATTTTGTACACAAAGTGTGTAAGAAACATTACTCTTTCTGCATTGATTAGTGTTAATGATGCCTTGGGTGGTGGGCATTCGCGGTGGCGTGTACACCGGAGGTGGTGTTTCTTTTCTTAGAGAATAGGGAGAAAAGGGATGTTGACGTTGAGTGAGAGAGAAATAGGTTATGATCCTCTGTTTTCGTCTATCTTCTCTTTGGTGATCCATGGTAACTTGTCACTCTCTTATTGAAGGGTACAAAGGACTTGATTTGTGCCAAGTTCTTATAAAAGTTACTCTCTAATACAAAATATGTTCTTATTTGTAAGAAAAATGTTGCAACTAAATATGGTGATCTAAACTAAATAAAGAAGAGAACCAATGATAAGCCTATAAGAAAAGGAAATAAAGGGAAGATGGAAAATATATATAGGAAATATTCTAACAAAATAATCCAAGATGTTGCCAATTAATCGGGCCGAACGTTATTTGATAAGAAAAATCAAGAAAATAAAATAAAGAGTACTAAAATGCTACTCTTCGTTTTCATTTCACGACTGACATATCAACGTGTTTTAAGAGGCTTTTTTTTTTTTTTTTTTCTTTTTTCAAATAACTAACATGTAAAACTATAGAGTAGCATTGCACTAAAATAAAATAGAAAACTTAGAGGGCAGAGCATCATTTTAAGGCAGGATTTCCATTTTTAACATTTTCGAAGACCTCAAGGAAGATCTCTACAAAAAAACAATGAAAATCCCACAATGTTACAACATTTCGCATTACAATAAATGGGACTGTGTGGCCCTTTTTTCTTCTTGAAATTATCCTTTCCATCGGTCTCTTTCTATTTTTTTTTTTGGATGAATATCCATCTGTCTCTTTCTTCTAACATCTATCTATCTTTCCTTGTTAAAGTCAACGGCTGTCGCCACCATTTGCCTCCAAGGATCCAATACCGTTTCCTGCCACCGCCATCTCTTTCTCGGCTGCCACAGCCGCCACCCGGAACTTCTTGTAAATGTCACTCTTATAAAACTTCCTAGTCCTAAGCACCAACACGAATGAAACCAGCGAGCCAAACAAAGTCACTGCAGTCATTATCAAAAAAGACAATTTGAAGCAGTCAACCCCATCACAATTCAAAGCTTCCCCAGCCTTCCTTTCGAGTCCCAATGCAGCCAGTTGCTTCTTAGCCTCCTTATCGTATAAATGTCCAGTGACTGTAACGTTCAGGATATACAATCCAATCGGGCTAGCCACTGTACCAAAATTGTACAAAGTAGAGTAGTACTTTAGGCCAAAAATTTCAGAGATTATTGCAAAAATCAACGGCCATTGTGCACCATAAGTAAACCCGATGATTATGGATGCCACATAGAGACCGCCGGGAGGGTTAAACGCGATTAGAAGGTGACCAGCACATGCTAAAAGGAGGACTAGAGTGAGCATGAGAGGGCGAGGAAACTTGTATTTTTTCAAAAGTATTTCAGAGACCAAACCCGACATTACTCGTCCAAAATAATTCCAGATGCTTACAAGAGACACAAAAGTGCTTATGCTTCGAGTTGGGTATCCGAGCGAAGCTCCCATCTGCCCCAAATTGTCTATTGCCGTTAAGGTGCCTCCGGCGCCGCAAATTGATGCAAAGAATAGTATTAACATGTCGATGCTGAAGAGGGCTTGGAGTATGGTATAGTCCTCGCCTCTCTCTGGCGGCCTGAATACGCTTCTCCAGCATGATACTTGGTTTTGTCTGTTTGGCAGCTCAGGGACCAAAGTAGTTTTGGCAGAAGTTGACGGTGGAAGAGATGGTGTAGCTTCCTGTTAAAGAATTTTCAAAATGAGTACGTGTGTATATATATATATATATACATTCTGGTCTGGTACTGTTTTAAATTAAAGGTTTTAAAGAGCTTGAAAGAAGAGCAAAGTCAAGTTGACATTTAAAAGCCCAACGTACACTATGTTTGAGTGTATACACTTGTGTGTAAATATGTAACAACAAAGTTTTTTTTGGGTTATTCGGAGAAATATTTACCGTAACTTCTTGCATACCAATTCATCATAATCTTAAGAGAAAAATAATTTTTTAAGAAAACGATACAGTAACGCACCTTAGGAGTATTTCGATTTCTGTTTTCATCTTTCTTTTCTAACACTTTCGTGTTCTGCTGGTCAGTGATTATTTTCAGCTGGGAAGAATTATTGTTCCTTTTCCAAAGATTGTGCTCTTCCATGATTACAACAAGAAGCGGGAGAAAGAGCAAGAAAAGCACGGTTGCTGCACTACCCCCATACTCGCTCTTCGTGAATTTAACCTTTTGCTGGACTATAATCATGATCATAAGAAACCCGGCGAGGCCAAGTGACATATATAGGAAATTATAGAACACTTGGAGCTCGTTCTGCTGCCGATTGACCTTCATGGTTCTTATAGTCCGGAGAAAAGCGAAAGATATTGCAGCCGGAAGCCAGCTTATGAGCAAAATCAAAGACTTTGAGTCATTTCCGTAGATAGCATGGTATAGTTGCGTGAGTATAGCGCCGCTAAGGCCAACATATCCCTTTAGAAGTCCTAAGACCACCCCACGGCTTTCTGGGAAATTCTTCACACAGGCGACGAGTGCTCCAGTATTGGCAAAAGCCGTTGAATTTGCCCCAAGACAGATGTAGACACACATCATCCACAGGTGCGGCTTTGCCATTCTTTCGGTCACGGCTAACCATATCATGAAGTAGCCAAAAAAGTTGATCACTCCTCCCAATGATAACAAAAACCATGTGGGTGTGACCTCAGCGATGAGGCCGGAGAGGACGCCGACGTTAGTACCGATGTCCTTAAAGAAGCTGATAAAGTTCAAGGTACTCTGGTCATAGCCGAACTCCGACTTGAGGACGTTGGAGTATAGGCCAAACGCATATGGTGTGCCGATGCTGGACATGATTATAAATGATGCGAACGCCATGAACCACGGCCCTGTCAGTACTTGGATTATGAAGCTCTTCTTGCTAGCCACACCGCCACCGCCGGTATCACCACCGCCTCTGGGTCTGGCAGCCTCCATTGGTTTCACTCTCTCATACATATATCAAACTCCTACAAGTATTTTTTATCTGGTAAGAAGAACCGGTTCCTTGAAGTCATTATATATATATAGTGTTTGTGTGTGTGAATCACATCCATTGTGGGTGGGTGGGTGGGTGTATGTGTGTGTGAATCACATCCATTTTAGATTGAAAGAAATTAATAAAATTAATAGACTGATATGATCAAGTTAGTAGAATAAATTGAAAGAAATTATTAAGAAATTCATCGACAAATGTCAGTTTAATTCTTCCAACTCAATTTGAAGGAAAAATTTGTTAAAAAATTAATCATTTAATTTCAATACTTGAAACTCTTTGATTTAAGTATTTAATTAATAGGAAAACATTTGTTGAATATAATGTGACGTCCCACATTGCCTGTGTGAGAAAGGGGATATGCTTATGTAGAGCATGCTCTCTCTAAATGGTATGAGGTATTTTTGGGTAAAATTCAAAAACAAAAAAACCATGCGGGCTTGGCTCAAAGCAGACAATATTATATCACTTGAAGCAGGCTATTACAAATAATGACTTCTATTACTCACCAGAGTGGACTGTTAGATATAATGACTTCTATTATTCACCACTAATATGATAGTGGAACTTAAAAAAAAAAAAAAAAAATAACTTAAGTTCTATGCTTATTATGAGTTTTGAAGGAATGCAGAGGAGCAAACCCACTGGAATTGAATTTAATTTTAAATGGTTCTTGAACTCCTAAACTATACCTTGACAATCAAATGTATCAATTGGTAATTAGTAACCCTAATTTAGTTGGATTGAGCCTAATTAAGTTGAATTCAAATGTGATTTTAATTTTAATTTTTCTTGTTTTAAAGTTCGATATATAGAGGTTGAGGTTGGGCGAATCATTTTTCAGTGGACTGTGGATAAATTAAATATGAACGTACTCATTGTATTTTCAGTGGACAAGGGATAAATATGAACGTACTCATTGTATTTCAGTGGGCAACTATGGATAAATATGAACTCGTTCTATTTTCAGTGGGCAACTATGGATAAATATGAACTCATATTGCATCACATTTCTACCAACTTAAACAACCATATCTTAAAGGAGAGGAGACTTACCTTGATAGCGAGAGTTTGGAGTTAATTATACAATCTAGCTTTTATATATTTGATGTAATATTGTCATCAGCCCGTTAGGGTTTTGTTTAATTTGTTAACTTGTTCTTTCATTAGCACAAATCATTATAAAGTTGATAAAAAATAAAATAAAATAAACTAAAAAAAATTTAACTAAATGTTGTAATAAATGCATGATAAAAATGGCATCATATTTAAAATTTCATTCCATGCAGAATAAATAGTATGATTATGATGATAATAAAAATTCCCTTGTTGCACAACTGAACTTTTATTATTATTATTATTATTATTATTATTATTATTATTAAAGATAAAGAACTAATTTCATGACCATATTGTGTATTGATCTTCTAACCCAACATTCCGGCATCTATTCTTTGCTCGTAACCTGAAAATAAACCATAAAAAGTGGTGAGTGAAAAAGGATTTGTAAGTGAAATCTTGACGCAGGGTGACATAGTGGGTTCACAATAACAAACAACAATAGAATCACAACTCTTCTCAAATTAAGATTCTATCAAGGATACATAAGCTAGAGGCTAAAGCCATCTTAGAGCACTCCCAGTGGTTTATATAAATTTTTATCTAGAATAATTAACGAAAACTCACTTTTGCTAGTTTAGATAACCGCTTTTCAACACCTTCTTCCATCAGCTTATCTAAATTTCTTCTCTATTTTATTAAAATAATCAATTTTTATTTTTATTCATTTTAATTAAAATCACATCTTCACCAAAAACACTAAATAAAACACCAGAAAATTATACACACACCCAGCCCACATAAACTTCTACACAACCATCACCCCCTGGTTTCCAAGCATAGCAGGAAAAAAAAGGGAGTTGGATCCTCATCTTCCACGGCCAAGATCACACCTCACTCTGCCGTTAATTTCCTCATACACAAATACAGACCAAGCCCATGGTTCTCAAAACACAATGAATTTTTCGGTGCTTAACTGTGGGTACCGGCAGAGGGTCGACAGTTTCGGTGGGTGCAGGGTTTCGGGAGGGTTTCTGGGTGACTGTCGGCAATCTCTGTTGAGGTGATCTTCGGCGATTTGTGGGTGACAACAGTCAGGTGGTCTTCGGCGATTCGGGGTTCACTGTGAAGGAAGCGCAGGTGGGACATTCGGTGGCGTACGAGTTCAAGATGGAGAAGGGAAAAGCAAAAAAGAGAAGGAGAAGAAGATGAGAGAGAGACGCGGAGAACAAGAAGAAGTGAAGAGCTGAAAGAAAAGATGAGGAAAGTGTGTGTGTGTGTGTGTGTGTGTGTGTGTGTGTGTGTGTGTGAGAGAGAGAGAGAGAGAGAGAGAGAGAGAGAGAGAGAAGGAGAGAAAAGGAAATAAAAAAGAGAAATCCTTCCTTTTCGGAAGGTGTAGCATTTGTGTTCACAACGCTTCATGTAGCGGCACAAATTACGGAATTAGGAAAAATGTATTCTAGCTTTTTGTTTAGATAATCCAATGGAGTGTGTTTTTAACATTTTGTTTAGCTATTTTAGCTTGAAGTTGTAAATAGATAATCCATTAGGAATGCTCTTAGGCTTATATAATGCCTAAACTCAAAACCCTAAAAAAAAAAAAAAAAAAAACTCTGCAGTACAAATAATACAAAACTACAACTTTTGCCTGGTAAATGTTAGAATTACAAAATGTTCATAAAGTACAAAATTGTAGCCGTCTGAATAAGCTTTCCAACGCTACTAAGTTTGTCTCAATCCGATGTCAAAATTAAAATATATGATTTTTTTAAGAAAAACGGGTCTAGCAAAGTACTAATAAAATTGGCCCGTATCAAATCTCCAACCATGAAAACAATCTAGTTAAATTCATTTTTCTTTAAAACAACATGTTTAAAACTCTTTCTTCTTTAAAAATTACATGAAATCATATTTATCATTTCTCAGTATTTAAATATAGATATAAATTCATTTCTTAAAAAAAAAAAAAAAAAATCTACTTTTAGTAAAAGCACATTCATTTTTCTTTAAAACATATGGGCATTTACTAATAACTAACATTTACATGGGCTATGTACATTATTACGCCATGTGTATTGGGTTTTGTTATCCTTGTGACAATGGCATCGCCTATGGTCACAAACTTGCTTGTACACTAATTAACCAAGTTTCATTCAGTG
The DNA here is from genome assembly GCF_958979055.1 of Alnus glutinosa. Taxonomy (NCBI): domain Eukaryota; kingdom Viridiplantae; phylum Streptophyta; class Magnoliopsida; order Fagales; family Betulaceae; genus Alnus; species Alnus glutinosa. The sequence continues at coordinate 31,407,813 of NC_084888.1, forward strand.
TGACATAGCGATGGATTACCACCTTCAAGCTAGCTTTCTTCAATGATTGTGCATCCATCTTAAACAAGAGTACCAAGCCCATACATCTTTAACATTATGGTGCAAAAATTATCTCCTACACACGTGCATTCATCTTAAAAAGCTTTTCTCATTCATTTTTCTTCTCTTAAAACATCTTAGGGCAAGGTGTAGAAGGATTCTTTAAATAAATGGAAACATTTATCGCCTTTTCATCTTCCGGTGCCGCTTAGATTCCGACGATCGACTATTGCTGGATTCTGAAAATCGGATATTAAACGTGCATGCAAGGACAAAGAGTATAATTTTGGAAAACGATTTATGGTTTTTAAAACCATAAATCGTTTTCCAAAAATTAAACAAGCTTTTACGGTCAAACCGAAAATGATTTTTGTTGATTACTATTTTCGTCCCTAACAAAAACCCTAAAATACCAAAATTATTTTTCAAAAATCATTTTACGCCGAAACAAACGGAACATTAATGAAAGTAAAACGTTATTTTAAAACAATGACCTTTTGATTTAAAATTCGTTAGGGAAAACATTTCATGAGAGTAAATCAGTTAATAAAAATATGCGAAATAACATACATTTGCATACATTTATAGTGTAGTGAAAGCAATTGATGAAAAGGCATGCAAGGAAGTTACACTTAAAAAAGAGTTAGGATTGTCTAAATTACCTCGATAGTCTTCACAAGTAACTTCGCAAGAATTATTGTAAGAAATTTGCTGGTAATCTTCTCCTTTTGTTGTTTAGACCAGAAGAGAGAGAGAGACGCAAAATTTGTTGGAGAATGGGGAGTAGCCAAATGGGTAGTGTTAGGCGAGAGAGAGAGAGAGTTTAGGAAAAGAGCTTTGAAAGGAGAGAATTTAAGAGGGCATTAATGTGTCCTGTAAATAAAAGAGTGAAAGGGGAATGAATTTTCTTTAAATAGGGTTTTTTATATACATTATATATAAGCTCTTTAAATAGGGTTAAATGAACGGTTATGAGAGTGTTTGTGGGTTGAGTGGATAGTTATTTTAGAAAGTGGCTTAATATTAGGGATTTGAGAGAATCTTTCAACTTTAAAGAAATTGTAAATTCTCATCCATAACTATAGGTTACCTGGCTTGAAAGTAGAGTTTGAAACTAAAAAGGGTGTGTTGATTGTTGACCGTACGTTACATAAGATTGACTTTGGGTTTAGCTTAGGATTAAAAAAAAAAATTAAGAAAATTAGGGAGAGAAGAGAGGCCGGTTAAATATATTTCTAAAGAGAGCTTTAAAGGAACTTGAATTCTTTTTCTTATAACGAAAATAAAATCACTTTAAAATCAAAATATTTATTTTATGCTTTTAAGGGTGTTTTGATCCATTCAACTAATATAATTCAATCAAAAACACACACACAAAAAAAAAAAAAAAAAAAAAAAAAAAAAAAAAAAAAAATTCAATCAATCATACAAATGGGCATGCACAACTATGACCCCATTTATCTCGGCTAGGCCTACAAATTACTCTAGCCTAAAATTAGGGTAGTCCCATTTGTATCAACATCAATTTTTAATATTTTATCTCTTTTAATTAGAAAAATATAATTTGTATATCTCTTATCAAAAATATTTGATTTCATTCTCTTACACATCTTTTATCCATCTTCATACAAAGAGATGTGCAAATCTATCATTGAATCTATAAGACAACATGTGAATTTCACAAATTCAATGATAAATTTACAAAAAAAGACGAACAATAGATATGCAACAAAATTACACTAAACACATTTCATAAAACAAAAAAAAAAAAAAAAAAAAAAAAAAAAAAAAAAAAAAAAAAATCCATTTTGCAATCTATATACTTCTCGGCAACTTTTGTGAAAAATCTCGCTAATATCCCACAAGGTTGAGAGCCGACATCTCACATTAATAATGAGCTATAGATAAGTCTTATCCTTTTTTTAGAATTTGAATACTTTGAAAGTCTTCCAATTATAGATTACATATTAAATATTAAAAAATTAAATTATGTATATCTTTTACTAATTCCACCTAACAGAAATTGAAGATGAAGTTTGAGAAGAACAGAACCAGAGAACAAGAAGAACAAACTCAAAGAGAACAATGGGAGAGAAAGTCTGCGAAATTTGTATTATTAAAGAAATGGAACAATTACAATTGTTTTTATTCAACTTGAAGAATACTTGAACACCAAGTAAATCTGTAACTAACTTGTGAAGTTAAGGCTACCATTCTGATTACTTCTAACTATCTGGAGTTAAATTAAAACATGTGCAACATGTGCAGACATGAGTTGTCATTGGACAGCTTGCTCTTGATCCATGTCTTGCATGTCTTGGTGATCCAACCGTTCATCATTGTTAACTTGCTTTAATCTTGGTTTCAGTTGCTTGACAGTAGATTGATACCCCCCTTTTTTTTTTGTTAATTTAACTCTTTTTAGCAGTGTAACCAAAACTTTTTTAGAAAATCAAATCGAACTAAAATATTATAGAACATTTTTAATAGACTCATCAAAATAGTCAAATTGGTAAGCCAATTTATTGAAACGGTCCAAAATAAGATGATGCACGTGTGCTACATGTCATCACCGACAGAATGATGACACATGTCACTATTAATAAAACAAAATTAATATATTAAAAATATTTCATCTGTTTCGGAGTACTCAAATATTTCAGTCTCAAATATTTCATGATGCTTCGGAGTACTCAAATATTTCAGTCTCTGGTGGAATATTGACGACAGGCTAGAGTTGATAATTGGTGTAGTCTTGAATTTCCATTGTTAATTAGGTGAATCAATGAATGAATCAAAGTAGTGCTTCACGATAAAAACTGCAGATTATTTCAACACAGACAAATTAAACCCCGGTTTTGGCATATAAATTTAGTCATTTGATCATTTCAATATATACTTAAAATTCTATATTTTAAGTGGCGTTACGTACAAATGATTCTGCATTCTTAATTAGAAGCTTTTGTAAGATTTGATTTTAAGTATTTAATTAATAGGACAACATTGTTGAAACTGTGATGAAGGCAGTTGTTCATGAAGGGGGGACTTCAAGCACCCTAGTACAATGCTACGGGATGCCAAGGCCTCTCTTGAGGAGTTTCACAAGGTAATTAAATACTAAGGTTATAGAGGATCAAGAACCCCTACATGAAATTCAGCCAATTTTATAGCGAGTACCGCGATAGGGAAGGATCAAAGTTAGTTGGGATGCGGCGATAGATAAAAAGAAGGGATGTATTGGCTTTGGAATTATTGTGAGGATTCTATTTTGGAAGCATGGAGTTCGTCCAAACTCATTTGCGTTGATCCAGTAAGGGCCGAATCTTGGGCAGGCCTCCATACTGTTATTTTTTGTTAGGAAATTGGGTTGTTTGGTATTGTTCTTGAAGGAGATGCTCTGCAAGTCGTCAACGTGATCAATTCGGCCAATTCAACTTTGAGCAGGTTTGCGCATTTCATAGATGGCATCAAGACATAATTAAATTCCTTTGGATCCTTTAGTGTTGTTCATGTACGAAGAGAGGTCAATTCAATGGCTCACAATCTAGTTAAAGCAGTTGTAACCCATGTTATACATTCAATATGATTAAAAGAAATTTCATCTATTATTTTTTACATTGTTTATGGGGAACTTGTTGTCCCTTCTTGATCTGGATCTTTTTCATTGAGATTATCAATAAGATGATAATTTTGTTAAAAAAAAAAAAAAAAAATCACTATGGTTCTGCTACCTCAAAAGAAGATGACCCCTTCATTCATCATAATCTTGATCTTCTTCGGTGATCCATGTCATGTAAACTCTAATTAGTTATCAAAAGGCCTACTTTATAAAGGGTAAATCGTATCATTTTATTTTGATGAAAGATGGACAACTTTTCGGGATTTGACGTATTGGCTTGGCTTATCAAAAAGATATTTGGGTTTTAAAAAGTAGCAAAATTGATACATGTAGTTTACAAGTAGTAATTAGCTTGTGGGGGAGAATTACTTACTAAAGTCATGTTGCAATTAGATTTATTTTAGTCCACTAACCCTATATTTGATACAATGATTATACATGTTGAATGTCCAATGTCGAAAATTTGCAAAAAGTCTAAGGGTCATAATGGCACATCAAAGGTGACGGCCAAACCATATATTATGTCTCTGATTCTTAGTTAAGTTAGTGAGAAAATTCGATAGGGTGTAAACAAAATGAAAGCAAGAAATGTGAAAGAGCTTGAGTACCTGTGACGTGGTCTATTTCATCTTTTGTAGATATTTCTTGTCCTCAATTGGCAAGTGGGCTCAATAAGGCAGGCACCGACGGCTCTTCTTCCTTACCAAGTGGGTTTAAGGTTCGCACCATGTTTTCCTTCAAGAGAGTACTACCTCCAGCTTTTTTCTTTTCTCTTTTTTCTTTTTCTTTTTTTTTTTTTGAATTATGACTCTTCACAATTTTATAGAAATGGTAGATTCTCAAATTATGAAATTTAAACTTTTTTTTAGGCATCAAAACGCTTATAAAATGCTACATATTTAAAAATGTGGTATGTTATCGAAGCAACCAAAAAGAATTTCTTTCTCAAAAGGCTTTTTCTTTACTTTTGCAAAGACGCTTCTTATTAAAAAAAAATAAAAGTCAATTTTTTTACAACATAAAGAATAAGAATCTGGTGAAAATATACTCAGTTTGTAGGAAATTTCCTACAACTCACATATAAAATTAACATGTCTCTTAGCATGTGAGAATCACATGTTTTAACAGCATGTACTTCTCACACGCTTTTTTAATAACATCAACATTTAATTCTCACATATTTAAAGAATACATATTAATCTTATATGTGAGTTGTAAGAAATTTCTTATAATTCAGTTTGTAAAAAAACTTTATTCCCTTTTTAATAAGTAATATTTTTTAAGCGTTTGGATGTCAAAAACGGATTAAATTTCATAATTTCAAAATCGATAATTTTTATCATATAAATCTTAGATTGGCAAGTTAATAAATAGGTAGATACCATTTTTTTTATAGGATTTGTTTCCGCTTGGGACGTGTGCAAGAAGAATGGTTTCAATGTATCGCGTATGTATGCCGCTTGGTGAGCCCGAGCCGTAGGCCTTTCTACATTTGGCTACTTCACCGCACCTATGACCTATCATAAGAAAAAATAATATATTCCATCACGCACCCAATAATTGCTGTTAGTCAAAAACGACTAACAGCAGCGCCGTTTTGGTTGCCTCTCTCTTCCCACTTTCCCACTTTACTTGTCGTTTGCTTATTCAATATATCACATTTTCTTTACCCAGTTCACTTTCATTTTTGCTTTTCCTTTACTGTTTCTCGCTCTGGTTTCCTCCATTGCAAACCAAGCTTCCCGGCCAGCTTGCGGAAGTCTCTCTCTCCTCCATCTATAAACACATATACAAAACCCACCAACCATTTTACCCACCTTGAATTTTCTGTCCTTCAATCCACCACATCTCTCTCTCTCTCTCTCTCTCTCTCTCTCTCTCTCTTCAACCACATATTCAAATTCATGTTCTTTTGCTCAGCTATCTCAGTAACAAGAGGCGGAGAAAATAAAAAAGTATAATGCACATACACCCAAGAGAGGTGAGATTTTCAGCTAAAAAATCTGTGCCTAGAGGATTTGGGTCATGCAAAGACTCACCAGTTTATCCGCCTGAAATGCAGGGGAAAAGAGAGGAAAGAGAGTGAAGCGAAGGCGGAGGGGAACGAAAGCTACAAAGCGAACAGACCCATCATCCCACCTACCCACAGCTTCAACCCAACTACCATCACCAAGAGAAAAAATAGGAGTAAAAATGGTTGAAGTAGGGAAAGGGGAAAGTGAAGAGAGAGAGAGATGGGGTGAATTAGGACAGAAAAGTAAACTAAAAGTCTAAAAGTAAAGTGGGAAAGTGGAGAGAAAGAGAAAGTCAACCAAAACGGCGCTGCTGTTAGTCGTTTTAGACTAAGAGCATCCATGCGCATAGAAGCCGGATCCGAAGCCGGATCCTACATATTCCATCACTACCAACTTGTCTTGTCAAAATCGGTGCTATTGAGCTATTCCCCAATAAACCACTTGACGGAACTCAGTTGGATTCTCGAATTTAGCCCTGGCCCAAAAATTCGACTAAACATTTGGGCTAAAATAAATCGAGCTCAATTTGCCGTTTATTGGCTGTCGGCTGACCTGCTAGTTGCTGAACCCTCATTTTAATTCTTTTATTATTATTATTATTATTATAAACATAAACAATAAAAACTTAAAGATATGCCTGTTACAATTTACACGCATTGTTGTTAATTATGATACGTTTGTTTTTACCTATAATATTTTTCTATAAAATATTTTAAGTAACAATTATTATTTTTTTGTATTTGTTTGAAACTTCAAAAGTTAACAAGAAAATATTTTTTAGCGTTTGTTTCATGTTAAAATTCATTAATATGTTTATATAACCTTATAAAGTTAATGATTTTATTAAAAATAAAATAAAATTTGATGCATAGCTTGTATATATATAGGTATATATAAATTATAAATACAACACACATATACATATACTCGCACATAAATGCATACATACATATACTTATATTTGTACTTATATATTAATATATGTACATGAATATGCATATATACATATAAAAAAATACTGCACACACTTTCACTTTCACATTTTCTTATATGACAGTGAAAATCATTATTAAATCTAAAATTTAATAGTGATTCATTCAAAATTTAATAATGATTTTATCTGTCACATCAAAAAGTGTACAATTGAGAGTGTGTAACATTTCTTGTACATATATGCATGTGTATTTGTTTGTTCTAACTCATTCCTATTTCTAAAGCAACGATCATTTCATGTAGCAAATATGCCCTTAATTTTCAATTAGCAATGCATATGCTAATTTTATGCTATTCGCATGAGCTCGATCATTCCAAGTCCATCCATGAAGGCTTAGAAATTAAACTACCCGATTTTTTTTTTGTTTTCCCTAAAAAAATGAAACTACCGCTCCATTAAGTGCATTTATAGAAGGTGCTAATTAATTACCCAAAAAAAAAAGGGTGCAAATTAATAAAATTTTCAAAATTGAAGGCCTAATCGAAAGTCCAAAATGATAATGAATTAGTAAAATCCAATGGGGATAAAGTGTGACACCTCACAATTTTATCACCAGCAAAAGAATCGATCATATAATTAAACTACGTACTGAGACAAAACTTGGAAAAATTGGAACTCTCCCCATAGCAATGCATTGCCTACAAATTAAGAACAAAAAGGGAAAGAATTTTTTTTTGTTAATTTGGAAGATCAAATATCACAAGACAAATGAATACACTTTTATTTCTATGTATTTACTTGATTATAATCTGTCTACGTACATGATGTAGTATTTATACAAGAAACTTGGATTATATAGTCATTGTGAATTAATTTCGTGATCTTTTATACATAAAAAAATATTTACATAAAAGGAATGTGGATATTGCTGGCCGGAAATCTTCCTTTCTCAAATGATTTGGAACCGTTGCTCATATTTCTTTCCCAAACAATTAATTACTTCATATTTTCGGTAACAATTAAAGGCTAGCTGCGTTCTCTAAATTTCTCAAATCCGAATGAAATCGTTAATCTCCAGTTCAGGAGATTGAATTGGAGAGATCTTTGTCTTTCTTTGACCATCTCGATTCTCCAAAACCCTTTTTATTTTATTTTTTTCCCAATAAATTTGGGCTGTAAGAGGTAGTTGGAATTAATTTGAGCCGGACATATTTGACTAGTTCTGGTGTCTTTATCTCTGTTTGTACGATGTTGTCAAGCTGGCCCATTTAAAGCGTAAATCAAAGAATTAAGAGCGCCAAATCACGAAGAAATCAACGGGAAAAGACTAATTGGTGGGTCGTTTACTATTTAGAGAAAAATTAGGAAATATACAATAACAAGAAAACCAAAGAAAACAGATCAAATATTGTACCTATAAATCTATCATTTTCGTTTGCTTTCTCTAAAACTGTATCCGATCAATCAATATCTACTATCTAGCCACCTTTGGCCTCCGCTGGTCCAGCACCATTTCCGGCCGTTGCCATCTCAGTCTCGGCTTCCTTAGCCTGCTCCCGGAACTTCTTATAAATGTCACTCTTATAAAACTTATTTGTCCGGACCACCAAAATGAGTGAAACAAGTGCGCCAAACAGAGTCACTGCAGTAATTATAATGAAAGACAGCTTGAAACACTCTCCCCCGGTACAAGTCAACTCCTTCCCAGACACCCTTTTGAGTCCCAACGCTGCCATTTGCTTCTCAGCCTCCTTATCATATAAGTGTCCGGTGACCCTCACGTTGAGCAAATACAGGCCAATTGGGCTGGCCACCGACCCAAAATTGTACAGAGTAGAGTAGTACTTCAGGCCGAAAAGCTCCGAAATTATTGCGAAGAGTAACGGCCATTGTGCCCCGAAACAAAACCCAATTATAACCGACGCTACATAAAGTCCGTTGGTGACGTTAAATGCGATGAGAAGATGGCCGGCGCATGATAATAGGAGGGTGAGAGTGAGGATGAGGGGGCGAGGGAATTTGTACTTTTGAAGAACAATTTCAGAGACAAATCCTGAGACTACCCTTCCGAGATAATTCCAAATGCTTACAAGCGACACGAATGTGCTTATGCTCTTTTTTGGGTATCCATAGGAAGATCCAATTTGTCCCAAATTGTCTATCGCCGTTAAAGTTCCCCCAACGCCACAAATTGTTGACATGAAAAGAATTAACATGTCCACGCTAAAAAGCGCTTGGAGTATGGTATAGTCATCCCCTCTGACCGGCGGGCTGAACACAGTTTTCCAGCAAGAAACTTGCTTTTCTGTGCTTATTTCCGTGAGTGAATTTGTTGTAGAAGATGATGGAGCTGCCAACTGGTCTAGGTTCGGCTTCTCAGTGATTATTTTCAAGGGCGCCGCCGGCGCTGGGGAATTCATATTTAGTACCTTCTTGTTCTTCCAAAGTTTGTGCTCTTCGACAAAAACAACACCAAGTGGGAGAAGGAGCAAGATAACCACTGCCGCGGCGCTCCCACCATACTCACTCGTTGTGAAATCAGCTTTTGTTTGTACTATAATCATAATCATCAAAAACCCAGCAAGGCCGAGTGAGATATAGAGGAAATTGTAGAAAACTTTGAGTTCGTTGGGCTGCCGAATGACCTTCATGTACCGAATGGTTCGAAGAAAAGTCAAAGATACAGCAGCAGGTAGCCACCCAATTAGCAAAATCAGGGACTTTGTGTCATCGCCATAGATAGCATGAAAGATTTGTGTGATTATAGCGCCGCTAAGCCCCACATATCCCTTCAAAATCCCCAACACAACGCCACGGCTTTCAGGGAAGTTCTTTACGCAGGGAACTAGCGAGCCAGTGTTGGCAAAAGACTGCGAGTTCGCCCCAATGCAAATGTACAAACACATGTGCCAAACTTGGGGTGTTGCGATTCTTTTTGTTACGGCCAACCATATCATGAAGTACCCGAAAAAGTTGAGGAATGCGCCTATTGATAGCACCACCCACGGGGGTGTGACCTCATTGATTAGGCCGGACAGGACACCGACGTTAGCGCCCAAGTCCTTGAAGAAGCTGAGCAAATTGAGGGTTGTTTGGTCATAGCCCAGAACTGATTTGATGTCTTTGGAGTAGAGGCCGAACATGTAGGTGGCACCGGCGGCGGACATGATCAGAAATGAGGCGAAAACCATGAACCACCGCCCTGTGAGGACTTGGAGGGGGAAGCCCTTCATGTTTGCCCCCCCACCGCTGCTGCCGTTAGCAGGTCCAGCAACCACCATCGCTCTCTTTGTATGCAGCAACAGTTAGAAGTTTTGGTATGGAGTTACTAGAGGTGTGGGACGACTGACACTAAATTTATAGCCCACATAAAGACTTTGAAGTTGACGGGTTGTGTGTTTAGGAAAGAAGGGTTGAAAATATCGAGTGTGAATTTATATTTGGGTACGACGGTACGTGCATATTTATAGAAAATAGATTTTTTACTCTCACTTATTTATGAATATTTGGAGTCTGATTCTTAAAAAAAAAAAATATTATTAGACCCAGAATAAGAATACTTCCTCAATTCGATTAGAAGTAAGATTATTTTAGACGATTAAAAAAAAAAAATTCCTTGAATAGATATCCTTTGATCTAGGATGATATTTGGAATCAATTATTGCGAAGAAATTTTAGGGAAGGCAGGCTGTCTATGATCTTATCCAAAAGAAAGTTCACGGAAATAGAGTGCTATTGATTGTGTGATGAAGATTTCCTTTTTGGAACCGATCGATTCCAATGCCTTTGGAATTATCGTAGTTGGTTGAGTAGGCAATATTGAAGTTTTAATTTTATGTCGACGATCGATGTTTACGTATACGTTGAACGTGAGGCCAGCCACCAATTTGGACATGCCTTAATCTATTTTCTTTTTCATTGACGTTGCTTGCAAATTGCGACTTTCTTGTCCTTTCTTGTTGGCCAAATTAATATAGCTAAAGAAAACCCACCGTTTCCCGGAATTTAATTATTGGTAAAAAGAATGATTTTCAAAGGCTAAATCATTGGAACACGTATAAGAAATTAAACAAATCCAATAATTAGTTTAAAAAAAAATTTATTAGAGTTGTACAAAAATTATGTTATGAATTGTACAACGGTTATTTTTCTTTCACTAATATGTTGTGTTTGAGGGAATAAGATTATCTTCATTTCAAAATCAATTTTATGGTCAGGATTTAAAGTTAATACATCAAATGATGTACATAATTTCACATTATTTAAATTTTTTAACAGACGTACTAACATTAACTTTATATATATCATTAGATGCATCAACTTTAAATCATGACCTTTCATTTGAAATTGAGAGAATCATATTCTAAATTTGAGAGGATGTTAAAATCCTGGTGCTATTATTTCCTTATTAGATACTATCATAATCTTATTATTATTATTAGAATCCGATCATTCTCACATAATTATCATTCCTATTATACATTCATATATCTTATAAATAGGCATTCTCGATCACTGTACAATTAAGAAAAGTCAATTGGATAGAAAAAGAAAAAAAAAAAAAAAAAAAAAAAAGGGTCAATAATTAATCAAGATGTAATCTTACTGGAAATTACCAATGGTAAGTGTAGGTCTTTAAAGTCGAACCATGCAACTCAAATATTTGTATTTCTCTCTCTCACTTCCTCCTCTTCTATTTTATTTTATTATTTCGAAACACTCTACTTATTATTTTTACCATTATATTCATGCTCCAAGCATTTGGTCATCCTTTTACATTCAAGGTATGCAATGCATGGTCGTATATTCATTACATTTAACTCTCTCTCTCTCTCTCTCTATATATATATATAATCCAAATCACTGAAATTGATTTGTTTAGAAATTGCATTTTTTTAAAATTGCGATTTGAAAATGCAAAAAAACTAATTTTTCAAATCACAGACAAGGATGTGTATTTTTTTAAAACGCAAAATTTTAAAGGCTAACATGCGATTTTAAACGTCAAACTGCGATTTTGCCAAACGCTTAACTGCGTTTTTAAAAATTAATTTTTCAAATCGCACATTTTAAAATTGCTATTTTTAAATCGCAGTCTTAAATGCACTCATAATATATATATATATATAGGTGCACCAACCGGATGAAGGAATTCTAAAATATAATTCCATTGTGTAATACGTACATAAGTTAAGCTTGTTTGCCTTCATATTCGTGTCAAACAAGTATTAAATTGGTAGAGACATGTATTAGAAATACTAAATATTATAATTCTATTCAATATTTATCAAATCAGACTGACATCACACTCTCAGCTAATCCTTAGATATTAGCTTGTTAAATAAAAGAAAGATCTAATAGATGGTTGATTTGGAGTGCCAATGGCTATAACATCATATGAAAATAAAACTCACAATTAGACAAATTACTTTTAGCAGAAACACGTACATATGTGTTGTCGCTAAAGCTTTTCAGCGATATTAGAAATAATTCTACTCGGACCGGCCCATTTAAAGAATCATGGGCCTTCTGGTCAGTACCGACTTAAGGAGAATTGGCGGCCATAAAACCAAGACAACAGAACTCCCGGATAATCCTATATCGAGAGATAGACATCAGGTAGTCATCCCCATAAAAGTCGTTTCCAAGAATACGCGACAGAAGGTCCGAATTGAGTCCCAGGAATGTAGACATCTCAGAACTGAGAGTTAACTCAGCCAGCCAAGGTCCAAAATAAGCATGTTCAAGGGACTCAGGTATCAGCCGCACCCAAGGATATCCGGATTAAAAGTCACAAACTGTGTCCAATCAGGACTCCTCAAAGAACCCGGTCAACAATCATACTCCAAATTAAATTTGGATAGGACTCCCGGTCCAATTTTAATTCCCGAAAATCTAGGATTAGAATCATACTTCAAAATGAATTGAGGAAGAATCACGTACACTCCAAGTTTATTAAGGAATTCGAGTCCAAATCAGACTCTGTTAGCGCTCCTAGGTCAAGTAGAAACACAAAACCTAATTTAGGTTGATCTTTACCTCTTTATTTATAAATAAGCTCATACCCCAGGTTTAAACGACGAACTGATTATTTTATACATTACGCATACTTTTCTCTCAGAATCTAAATTAAGTATTTGAGTGAAACTCCCAGAAGGGTATCTTAATTTGAGTTGTTTTGCAGTATTCTTGGAGAGCGTAAAAAAAACATGCAGTTCACACCGTATCTAGCTTAATAAATAAATAAATAAATCTTGCACAAATACAATTCTTACAAATTCCAGTCTCACATTTTTTCTAACATGTGTCTAAATTGATAAAAATGAAGCTTAACTTGTTATATATGTACACGCACCCACGATGTTTATTAAAAAAATATGATCATATTTGTATACTTATCAATCACACCTCAAGCCAAATAGCCAACAGTCAACACCGTCCAACCATGAAAAGAAGAACTGAAGAAATTTGGTGGTAAATGAAAGCTGCAGCCTGCATGCATGGTGGTCCTGCTCGCATGCGTGAGATGAAGTATGGGAAGATCGAGTGCCGTATTTGGTTGGGTTTAGATCGAATAAAGGATCATCATAAAATGCATATATATATATATATATATATATAATTTAAGAAAGCCAAATTATATGTTGAGTTATGAAATTCTCAAACATCTATATATCCTACCATGATCATAAACTTAATTCCTATCATTTTAAAACGGAAAAAATATATATATATATAAATAAATAAAAAATTATATATATATATATATATATTAATTATGAATTCTTAAACTAATTGTTATTTCTGGGAGTTTCTGTTGATAATAAATTACAAATTCATTGGAATAACGAAAATTTGATGGTGACTAGTAAAAAGGAAATCTCTTCACCAATTTGCATACTCTCAAGAGAAACTTTAATTTTAATGGAACACGACAATGGAATGAAAAACTTGCACTTATGTATGTAATGAATGATCAGCATGCAGAAATGTCAGAACACGTGCAAATTAAAATTAATAGAATATATACAATGTCAATGCTCTTTTATATATTAATATATATTACTTTGCAATATATATGTAATATTATGTATTAATGTGATTAAAAACACATGCACACTATTTCTGCCACATGTCTCTCGAGATTTTTGTTATAAGCAAACGAAGTTTATCAAAAAATAAAGATATAAATAAAAGACAAAATAATAATAATAAAGTTGGTTTACGTACGAATCTTTTCTGGCCATTAACTCGATGACAAAGTTGTTTCGTCATCTGATTACAACCACAGAAATTGATATGACGTTGATGATCAGTAAAATACAAAAAAGGCCTTGAAAGTTGAAAGATCGTACAGAGCCTGGAAAATTCTTCTTGGCACTTTGTTATCGCAGCATCACCAATTTACCATATGAGAAATGCTAAGGATGAGACTCTCATCTTTTCTTTATCACTTTCTTTTTCTTAAAAAAATTGATTTTTATTAAAATGTTGTCTCTGATGTCACATCATAGACAACTTTTTAATAAAAATCAATTTTTTTATTATCAAAGGGGATGAAAGGAGGATGAGAATCTCATGTGTAGAAAGACTCTTATCAGATCGATCAACTGCTAACCTTTAAAAACTTTTTTATTTTATTTTTTTTAATAAAAAAGGATAATACTATGTATATATTTAGTGATGTATTAAATGAGCATCGAATAAAAAGAGTTTCACATAAAACAAAAAATGGACCTAGATTCTCTTCAATTTAAATAAACGGGAGAGGAGCTAGTTCATGTAAACAAAATAGTAAATTTGTCGTTTCACTTTTTTGGACAATTTTGCCCCTATGTTTACGTGAACCAGTTCCAGAATTGGAGAGGATCCAAATTCGAAAAAGAAAAAGTCAAATTGACATTAAAAATGCCCAACCCACTTCGAGCATTTGCTTTAAAGTAATGTTTTGGTGTATGCACCTATGTGTATACTCTAGTACGGTTCGCACCAAACGCACACACGTGCATGTGGTAGTGACAATGGGATATAGGGCACTAGTGGCTCCATGACGACACACTTGGATAGTCATGATCATTCGATCTGGAACATATATATGTAATCCTTTTAAGGTAGATCCAGTAGGTAAATTTATTCGATCATTAATAAAGTCAATTGTAAGAATAAATAAAATTTGAAGTGTCTATTAAAATAACATTTTGTTACTGTTAGTGACAGTAGAATTTACAATTATTTTCAACTTTAAGTGATTATTAGTGAACAAACATAAATAACACTATACTTGTCGAGCATGAGAACAAGGACATTTCCAAGAACTACACCAAACTTGTGGAATTTGTTAAAAAATATAGGCATATGTATAAATGAATTGTTGCTCGAACTAATGTAAATGAGGATTACTCTTTAGGGTTATTAGAGGGCATTTAAGAGTCGAATATAATTGCAGAGTGTCGTTGCTTAGTGGAGGAGGAAAGTAAAATTAAGGAAGATAGGTATGTCGAAGGAGTTGGAGAAAACACTCTGGTTTGAGCATATTCTTTTACTAACAAAGTTACACAGTGCAACTAAACAATAGGTTTACAGACTTCATTATATCCTAGAAAAATATTTTGCAAATAATTTTTTAAATAAATTAACCGAGCATTTTGATTTTATGTTTTCTATTACGTATTCAAAATATATAAATAAAGTAACTATATATTGTAGTCATTATTTTTGTAGGCAAACATCTAGAAGGTTCAATATCTATACTTTATGTCATATTAATTGCTGGAGCTTCACATGTGGTGTGGAATCTAAATACTTTTCTTTTCCATAAAGTTAACTTATCGGTTAAAGAAAATGAGAGAGAAGCTTAAAGTCAAAAAGAATACTCAAATTTTCGTTATGTTCTTCAACAAGTCCAATAACATCATTATCATTATTTATGTACTTAATTACCAAACTAATATCACTTATTGACATTTATTTTCTTTAAAATTATCACCTCCCCCTATATATCAACCATTTTTTTTCCTGCGTCACTGATTTTTTTTCTGATGTTAATTTAATCCTCGAGTCTATAATTTTAGCAATTAATTAGCTCTTTAGGTTTTATATTACTTTCAAATAGGTTTTTCAACGAACATGCATGTTGTCCAAGTAATTGATTGCGTACCATGTCAAACCACTAAATCGATAACGTACATGTTATATACCAACTATATATTTCACACGGTAAGTTTATTGTACAAAAATGAATAGTTATAAATTTCATTATTTTTTAAAATAAGTAATGCTATATATCACATTTTTGTTTCACCTTACTGATATGATTCTACCAATAAGTTATTATATATATATATCAACAAGGTATAATAAAAGTGCGATAAAAATGTGGTATATAATATTTCTCTTTCAAAATGAGTAATGCTATATACCATATATACTTTAAGGTGAAAATGCAGGCGGTTAATAACTGCCTACTAACCGCTAACTGCTTTTGTAAGCGGCTAGAAAAAACTGCTAACCGTGTAGAGCGGGGTGGTTAGCAATTATAAGGGTAGGTGCAGTGAAGGTAGTTACTAATCGCTAGAGGCCTACCATATATATATTAGTATATGTATACATACACACAAAAGTCGTCATTTCATATGGGGTTTTAATTGATGACGCTATACATTCAGCGAAAAAAAAAAAAAAAAAAAAAAAAAAAAAAAAAAAAATCTGAAATAAGCTGAAAAAAAAGGTACAATAAAGACTCAACACCAAAAAAAAAAAGACTCAAAATACCTAAATTTAAAAGTGATTATGCAGTGCAATTATAGTTTTAAATAACCGCTGATTGGCGGTTATTATAACCGCTACAATAATTTGAATAATTTTAAATTTAAAAATATAATAAAATCACTAAACTTCAGATAAACAAATCCCTTAATATCACAAAGAATTTTTATCCTTATCATATATTGGATGGGACCTTGCGAGAGAACAGCAAAGCCTTTAGAACTGATCTTCTCTTTTCACTTATAGATGTAAGTAAGAGCATTTCTAGTAGGCTCTCTATATTTGCCTTTACTCTAAAATTTGACAAAAAAAAACACCATATAAACAAGCTCTTTAGCCAATGTTAAATGTTATATTTATCATTGGTCAGAATTCATCTTTAAATGTAAAGGCCCAAAAGACAAAAGTTAACTTTTTTTTAATATTATTTCCTTCCTATGCACACTTAGGATTTGAATTAAAGTTGCAAGTAAAAATATATTTAGAGAGTTTGATATTTAATGAATTTGAAAAGTTGTTAGTTTAATAATTTTTTTGAGATATGATCTTTTGCCACCTCAAGACACAATTCTTGACCATGTTGTTCATGTGGAAAGGTGATCCTTTAGTTAGCTTTAAGATTTTTTTTTTCGAAAAAAAAAAAAAAAATTGCCCCATAAGCAAAAGTAGTCCGAAATTATGTCTTTTGTTTGCAATGTATCATATTTCTAATTTTTTAGAGTTAAATTTAGAGAAAATTCTAAAGAGTAAATTCAAAGTTTAATAAACTTTATCCATCCAAAAGAAAATTAAAGAAATGCTCCTCCAATTCAATCAAACTTTTTTCTTTATGTATGTGCACGTGTGTTTACCATTAATTCTCTTACTCTTATTTGGCAATACCACCCATGCCCCTACCGACGCAAAATCTCTCTCTCTCTCTCTCTCTCTATCTCTCTCTCTCTCTCTCTCTCTCAGTTGGAAAATGGGATATTTGTTGAATATATAAAATGATGAGAAGCTGTATGAGTTGTTAATTAATCATATGTTATTATCAGGGGACCAGGGTAGCCACTTGCACAAGACTGCCAATCTTTCTGCCAACTTCGACATCAATCCTTTGAGCTTCTAGAGCTGCCTTTCCCACTGCAGTTTATTTAACGAAACTAAACCTGAAAAACAGTCCCAGAATGTAACGTCACATAATTTAAGAAAGAGATAAGAATAAAAAAAGAAAGACACAAATAAGGTGGTTCGACTTATAATCTATATTCACACGATAACGCCCTTTTTTTTCCTACATCTTTTCTTTATTATAATTTGTTTGTATACAAGACTTTATTTATTGATTAAAAATATGAACGTTACACACGTCTTTTCCACTTCTACATTAATAACAATAAATTTAATTTACACGAACCATATTGTAACTCTTATCTCGATACAGAAATGGAATCCCAAATGTCTAACATCTTTAAGATCTTGTTCACATTGGCCAAGTGGACAGAATTTGATTTTTAATTCTTATGTTTGGAATAAAGCCAAGTTTATCTCCACTCCACCCCACCCCACCCCCACATAGCTAGCTAGTACTCAACAACCCAACATCTCCGGCATCTTATAATTTTCAAAAAAGTGTTGGGGTTGAAAAAGGGTAGGAAAAAGAAAATGAAAACCAAAATATAATAATATATATGCTTTTTAATTGGCAAGCAGAGTCTAAGAAGAATACGTACTAGAGAAAAAAAAACAAAAGGGTACTGAGAAAGCAAGTCAAGCAAAGCACACATAGGCTACTGTATCACGCCAAGTTTCCCACGCAAGCAAGAAATCCCGGTGATTCTGTTTACACGGAAGAATCGTAATCAGGAGGGGAAAAGAAATACCCCCCCAGGTCCCCCACGTGCATTTTCCAAATAATTTAATCAAATGAACAGAGTCGATAGTATTATTGAGTCCAAAGGTTGACGACGACTTTCCGATCAACGATTTGGACAATATGTGCCCTATTACGTGTACTTCAAATCAACTCTCAGTACGTACTGTCCATGTGTTTTGACTTTTGGATCAACTTAATTATTTGATCGTCTAATTAAAATAAAATCATCATATAATATTAATTAATTAACACGACTTGGAGGGGAGGTTCTAGATCGAGTCTAGACTCCAACTCTACAAAGCCGTGGCATATTCAGCGAAGACAAAACTCATCCTTACGACAGCTTTAATTATCATGACATATTGTTGACATTACGTACGCATTCAGACTCAGACTCAGACCATTAATTCGTCGGTCAATGTTAGGCCTACCCATTAAATCATAATGGAAGTTACTCTCAGTCGATCATATTCCGGCCCCTCGCAACCTCTTTTCATTGATTTTATCACTTTTTGCTTATATAATATATTATTATATTATTAAAAGTAGGACAGGGGACGGATTGATTTACCACTTTATCAGAAAGCTGATAGGATTCCCCAAAAACTGACAAATTTGATCCACCTGTTTGTTATGTGTACGTTTATCAAAATGATCTTTTCCGACTATCTATCCATCCCAGAAACTATCCAAATTTTCGTCACGTGTAATACATAGAAGATTTTCACGAACTCAAATGCTTCTGACTTCTAACGACGATATTTGTAAGATCCCAAGTAGTGCTTTTTCCTCGTCCAAACGGAGAACGGCAGATATGCATTCATTTGGTTTTATACAAAGAATAAGAAGATTTAACAGACAAAAGCCAAGATCAAAGTGCATCGATCAAACCTGCTGTTTACCCCAACTGCAACATCCTACATTATAAAATAGCCAAAAACCAAGTACCTAACACACAGTATACACCTAAAAGTGTCAAAAGAACACAAGTTGGGGACATTTAGTAGCGGTCAAAGGAAGTTGGGCGCCCTGCCCTCTCCGGGCGGTCATAAGGAGCCGGCCTGTTCCTGTAACTTCTTCCCTCAGTCCGTGCTGGTCCTCCTCCACTTCCATACCTATCACTGCCCCCGCGTGAGCCACCATCCCTATCATAGCCTTTGTCCTTGCCATAACCATTCTGAGGGTACCGATCTGAACCTCCATACCTATCGCTTCCAATGCGATCCCCACCAGGAGGGTACCTGCATGGTTTACAAATAAGTCAAACCACACATAACAAGACCCATCACGGTGACATTTGAAATAAAATGTCACTTGTCCCATTTAATGTTTCACCATTACAACATCCAAAATTATGAATGCCACCGTGACCATAATAAGGGCCGTCCAAAATGCTTAAAGAACTTATTTTTGTTACTGTGGATACTGTTACAACAATAATCTTAAACGTGTCAGATACCTGTCACCAACATGGCGATGATCACGGCTCCCATATTTGTCGTCTCTGCTGTCAACACGATCCCTATCTCCATAGCGGCCTCCATCATAACGATCATCTATGTAGCGATCCCCACGATCCCCACGACCACCACCCCCTCCAAACCTAGAACGTGAAGAAAATGAGCCTCCACCCCCACCTCGGTCACCACCTGCTGAAGGGCAGTCCCGAGCCCAGTGCCCTGGGCGCCCGCACTTGAAACAGTCATCTTGCCCAGCAGACCTATCCCCTCCTCCTCCATAGCTTCCCCTTCCACCAGATGAGTAGCCTCCTCCCCTATAGCCATGGTCTAAATCTTCTCCTCCCATTTTTGGTTGGGCCTTGTTCACTGAAATGACCCTATCACCAAACTCTCGTCCATGCATCTCCCGAATTGCATCTTCCATTCCCCGACGATCTGCATATGTAATGAACCCAAATCCACGCGGACGGCCTGTATCTCTTTCCATCATGATCTACATAAAAACCAAGAGTAAAGGAGCTCACGCCAAGCAAAAGCATAACTGCAACTACTACCAATCAATAGCATAAAGCAACACCAAAAGGTTAGCAATTACTGAAGAAACAATGAGCAGGAAACAAGCCAAACAGGACCTTAAGGACACCATGGCTTGAACTAAGAATGCCTTACTGTAAGAAAGGCAGATGAATAACTACTCGCTCCAAAGGGCCCAGGGAATTCTCTCATGGGATGAATTGGCTGATTTGATTAGCTGGTCGAACTTGCCCTGGTGCATTTGGGGGATTTCAATATTTCTTACTTTCCTAGTGAAGATCAGGTGAAGCCGCTTCAGTCCAGCTATGTTGGAATTTTCAAACTTCATTTTTTAACAAGGGCTTATGCATATTCCCCTTGTAGGAGGTTATTTTACGTGGTCAAACAATAGAGATCACTTCCTAGGCTTGAAAGCCTAGTTTCCTGACTTGACACATAAGAGGTTGCCTAGACTTTGTTCGGATCACTTCCATATCCTTCTCAACTGTGTAGGTCTTCATGGAGGTAGAAGGTATTTTAAGTTCAAGAACATGTGGTTAAAATGTGGAAGATGATGTTGTCGTGACTTATGTGGTGTCTTTGAAGGAAAGAAATGATCGGTGTTTCAAAGACTGTGAACGGATGATGGTGGAGCTAAAGAATTTTTTCTTCAAGGCTCTTTTTTTTTTATAAGTAAATTTTTTCTTCAATTTATCTCTTGACAGCTGCCTTTGACTTGAATATTTCTAGCTTTCATGTTTTTCTCGAGTTTTTTTCTTCTTCTAGCTAGGTGTTTCTCTTGTATACTTCGTGAACTTGGGTTGTGCCTTTTGTGCTTTTTAATAAATCTCGTTTACTTATCAAAAAGAAAAAAGTACTCCAGCAGTTAACTCTCAAAGTTTTGAGCCAGCCAATGACAGCAATTAAGGAATATGATAATTTCGATGAAATGGTTTTTATATAAAGGAAATTGAATTGCAAATAACTTCTTCAAATATAACTGGAACTTTAACCAATATTAGCTTTGGAAAAGGCAATTTGTAGAACTATTAACACCACTTTTCAAAAAGAAAAGGGCATTAAGACAGACATATACAGCAAGGTCATTTACTCACCAGCCCCGTACCTTGAGTTCATGTAAGTTGTTGACTGAGTTAGAGGTCCATTACTTACAAGCTGGCAGAAAAACTAGATGAAACAGTATTCCATCTGACCTAATATGTTTTGATATCACTCATAACTCCAGTAGGAAAGAATATTTGGCTCAGCACATAATCATTGGTAAACCATCAAGAAGCAATTCAATATATTATGAGACAATGTGGAATGAAATGCAAATATATTTTCAGAGATCCGTGGAGCACACAGGAAAAACAAATTAAAGTTACCTTTACAGAGAATTCACTAACCAAAAATAATAGGAAATAATGAAGTCAAAGCATAAGGTCAGCATACAAGTTAGACAAGAAATAATATTAAGCTCAAAACTAAAGCAGATAACTTACTTTGTCATTGCCATTATGGGTAAGGCAATGCAATGTGTTTCAGATTGCAAAGAATTCTTAAACAAACCAGAAGAATCTGCCAGATGGTAGTGTCTGTCATCTGACGATATATGTGATACTGACCTCAAATTGCCCAATCTGAGATACCAGTTGCAGTATAAACTGGTATATAATCCCTCTTAACCCACCAAACAGTCAAAAAATGCATGTAATCACTCTAAAATGATTACAAAATCCCACTAAATCTGGTCAATGGTCACAGCATACTAACAGATACGATTATCTTCCAATCAAGACATCATTAATTTCAACAACATCTAAAGAAGAAAGCATTGCGGGCACCCATCTATCAGTCAAAATCAATCTCTCCCAGATCCAAACATATGGTGGACATCAGGCAGCAATAATCTTCATAACAAGACATTTCTTGCAATTATGAATCTTTCCAAAACCCAGCATAAACAACATATACAATCAGAATATAACCAATCAGACACTGTCTTCATTTTGGAGACTATGTCCTAACTTATTCATAATGTGCTGCCTTCATCAGTGGTTCATCAACCAGAAAGCAAAATGATTGCAAGAATCAGGCAGATACACTGTCAAGCGATGATGGAAACTAAGAACCTCTTCCAACTGACAAAATTGCGGAACAAATATAACCCTAGAAAACAGAGCCTATGCATCCAAGCTACCACTACTATGAAAAACTTTCAATCGACATACCAACGGCTGATACATACTAGATCTCTGTGCACTTCGTTAGAAGATTGTCAAAGAATGGAGTAAATAGATGAAACAATCTGTGAATATACCAGCTGTGAGTACCCAAAGTCCAGATTTGAACAGATTCAGCAGCTCAGGCAGCCAGAAGATGCACTTCGCTACAAACTCTTGTTTTCGTTAATGTTCTGGTCTTCAAACAAGAACTAGGGGGCTCGTTCAGATAATGGAGTCAGTAATCCAATCATTACTACCATGTTATGAAGAATCGATATTTAGTCTAGATGTCAGTACAGATTCAGACATCTGAGCAATCCATCCAATATGAGTAAACATGAAAAAACAGTTTAATATGTTTAGTCAACCAAATGGATAATCTGGAAGTTTCCCAAATACAAAAACCTAATATGAGATGGCAAAAACTGAGATTGATGGTTCAAGGACTCTTCAAAAGAACCATAAAACTTAAATTTGCTTAGACAGTAAAGCCCAAGGTATGATCCATCCACCCAATTCAAGCCATGCTGAAAGAGCAGCGATGAAGTTACCCACTAAAAACGGAGACATTAACTTTACGTAACAGCAAATATATATAGAAGTTCAGACTGATCCAAACAGAACCTCAAAGAACAAGTGTCAAAAGCAGGAACCGTGGACACCACAAGATGCACTAGCAGATAAGAGGATCCCATTCCCATCCAAAAGCAATTACTACCTCAGATAAACTGCAGCATCGTGTATTATGAAACAAAATTTGATTCCAAACTTTCGGACCATTGTAGATGTGACCTCAATCAAATTACAATTAAAATTGAATACATCTCTAGCTGGAAAGCATATTGGCCAGCCAGGAAAATGCTTTTTAAAGGAAGAGAGTTATGTTGTAAAGGTGGCAGATGAGAGTTTTTTTTTTTTTTTTTTCCCACCATAGCTGCGTAAGACTGAGAAGCAAAGAAGATCGAAGGACTAGCTAACAGGTGAATCGCCGATACGAAAATCAAACTGATGCGGATCACCATTGTTTCAAATCCATAAAAGAAAATAAGGACACTATCCAGTAGAAAAACTCTTTTCTCATAAAACCTTTGATATTCAAGATTTAGACTTACTAGTGTAAAATTTGGGAGAACCAATAAATAAACCAGGTGCATCTCCTTTCATTTGGCTAAAACAAAAAGTCCTTCAAGCGAATGAATGAAGATACCACGATCAAACTACAATCATTTTATGACTCCAGTTTGTCACCCACAAAATCCAGAAAGAATTTCTGTAAGCTCTGCAACTGTGCTTCTCAAATTTTGCCACATCATGTGATTTGTCTGCCAGTAAATACACCAATATATCCATTCCAAATTTATGACTGTCTTATGGATCCCAACCGCATATCCAAAAACCATCTTTCATTTGAATACTTCCTGGCTTGGAAATTTTAAAATAACATTCTGATTAATCTAATCACAAAAAATGATATTCAGGTTCAGCAACTTGAATGCAACCACTCTGACCAAAACATCTCTAAAAAGATCCATCTACAATATCTCAGAAGATTGTGACCGTCATTCCCAAAAAAAAAAAAGAAACAAATGAGGAAATTAATATTATGAAGAGAAAGAAGAAGGAAGGAAAATTATTTACTAAAACGAACAACAACAGCAACATAAAAAATCATACATTACTGCTAATAAATTTGTGGGAATTTGGGGCACAGGCATACGATTTATTTCAAAGAAGAATAAAATCATTCCTAAACTAATCTCTCTAATCACCCATCTTAAAATGGGAAGGGGTGCCCAAATAAGGAAGCTATTCACCTAAATCATGACCATGAGTTGCACTAATAGAATCATAGACATGCAATGGCTTAATGCTTCCGAGCTAATCTGAAAAACCCACATAAAAGAAACAGATCTCACTCTTCACAGGCAAAAACACGTTTCGTGATTGTAATGCAACTTCAATCAACCTAAATCCCGCAATAGAGAAAAACACAACCACAATGTTTTACAAGTGACCTAAAAAAAAAGTTTTCACGAGCATATAAGAGATTGCAAACATATACGCTACACTGAGACTAAAAGGAGCAATAATGCAAAGCAATCATCGAAATTTCAACTTCCCCTCTTTCTTCTTTTCTAATAAAACAACTTGGCCACAATTGCACATCAAATTGGAATTCGAAATCCTATCCTTTCGTTTTCCTACAATTTCTCAGCAACCAAACTGAGAACAATAACAAATCACGAACAGAAATCAATAGAAAATGGTACCTGACATTCGACAATTTTGCCGAATCGATCGAAAGCATGGTGGAGCTGTCGCTCCGTGACGTTCCACGACAACCCTCCAACAAATATCCGGTTCTCTTCCTTCCCAGCCATCAATCTCTCTCACGCACCGAAAACAATTGCTGAAAGAACAACGTAAATTCGACGAACATTCAACAGAGAGTGACGTGTAACGAAAACCCTAAGTCCTGTTTGCTTGCCAGGAAAAGAAAATAAAAAATTGGAAGCCGAAAGGGAATGGTGCTCACCTCAGTCTCTGCGACTGTGTCGTACGGATCGACGAGTCGCTCGGTACCCAAATGAAGCGTGTATTTTAGTAGAGTAATTTGTGAGCTTCGACTATTTTGGGGGGTTTTGAACGAAACCCTAGAGACGGTACAAGGACTTGGATCGGGGTTCGCTGTTTAGGTTGCACCTTTGGAATTTTTAAAGTTAATTAGGGGTATTAAAGTACAATCATTGGGAAGCGAAACACAGGTGTCATGCCCAAGAACATGGATGGCAGAAAAGGTCGGTTTACTCGCTTCATCATTCATGGGCCGGCAAAACTTCGGGAAAAAAATTCAAGGGCCCACCAAGCCATAATTTGTTAGGCGCTTGTTAAGATTTGGGAACCTATTCATAAAATTTAAAAATAAATAAATAAGAATTGGAAACAACATTGAATAAATAACAAATTATACAATTTTCTGAATGAGAGGTGATTTCCGTACATCACATGTATAACAAGTGTACAACACCCCTCTCACATGGGGTGGGCTCCACAGTGTGTAGGGCCCACCCCATGTGAGAGAGGTGTTGTACATTTGTTGTACATGTGATGTACATTTATCATTTTCCTTTCTGAATTGTAGCCTCTAAAAAATTATATTTGTCCTTTTATCAAGCACATTTTTTTTTATTAATGTTATTAAGAAAGTAATTCGTCTGTTAGATGCAAACAAAAAGCTCCAAATTTGCTCTGGTTTCTTTCGGCGATTTTTCCTCTGAAGGCAAATATCGTGTGTTTCCTTTGCGGGAGAGGGAGGCTCTTCGTCTCCCTCTCCCGGTGGTGTGTTTCCTTTGTTAGTGGTTAGTTCCTCAGCTTTTAGAGCTGTAGGGTTTTTGTTCCCCCGGTTTGATCCAGTTGGGGTTGTTGTTCACCTAGCCCTTGGGCTATGGTGGTTTGTGATTTGTTTGGCTCAGGCATTAAGCCCCAACGCTCGTTGTTCCGGTTGGGAGAGTGGCCGGTTTGTGTGTCGTAGTCGGAGTGTTTTTGGCCGGTCTCTTCTTGTTTTTATTCTGATTTTTGATGCCAGATCTATGCATGTCCACCGATTTCTACTACACACGCGCCCCTCAGCCGAGTTCTCCGTCGCCGTCTGCTCCTGCTGCCGGTCGCACAGGTCACGCCGTTTGTCGGAGTTCGGCGCGTAGCCTGCACGCGCCAGAGAGTCCTCTGCTCTTTGGTGCGCGTGACGGCCACGTTCCGTGATTTTCGGGCCTTGCACGGTGGGGATGGGGCCTCCGGCTGCTGATCTTCGGCTGGGTGGTACTGGTGATGGCGCGTGTTACCCACGCGCCGTCGTCTTCGGCGGAGTCCTCCTCTGTATTTTCTGCCGGCACCGTTGCGATGGTGTTTCCTGCTTGGGTCTTCTGTTTCGGTTTACCTCAGTAATTTTTAGACATTATGGGACTGTTTGATGGTTTTTTTGCTAGATCTGCCTTTTTTCTTTGTAATCGGTTGTGCTTTATTGTTTAAAGAGGCTTAAAGATTACTTCTTGTAATGTTTATTTATTATTTAGGTAGCTGTTGTTTATGTATATTCTTGATCTTTCTCACAGTCTATCTTATTTGATAGGCTGTTTTAAGTCAGGTTTTCCTGACTTAGTGGGTGGAGTTTCTATATCTCTAGTCACAGTAATGCCTACGGGTAGTGGTTTTTGCCTTCGGGCATGTATGAGTTCCTATTGTATTTCTATTGGCCTTTGGTCAGCTGTATTCCCTTTTGGGGCTCATATTCAGTAATGAAATCTTCAGTTTCTTTTCAAAAAAAAAAAAAGAAAGTATGTAAAAAAACCTATGCTATTAAAAAAAATTGTAATTCCCGTATACTAAGTGATACATGTTCTGTCACGTTTTTAGAGGCTAACCTACAACCCAATTTAATGAAAATTTTCGTCTATAACAAAATCAAACCATCTTTTTTATGCCAATGCAATCCAACAAATCATTTTTAAATAACTGAATTTGGCCCCTCTCTTCACCATTTTACACAAACAAAATTGCCCATAAGAGCATTCTTAGTAGCCTTATCAAATTTTACTCACCAAAGCAGTTAAAAACCACTTTTCTCTATTCTAAAGAGCCACTTTTTTTAAAATTCTTCCAGCAACCTCACCATTTTAACTATTCACTATCACTATTCTATTTAAATAATATTTTTTTTCAATTTCTTTATTCTTTCTCTATTTAATCTTCTTATACAACAAACTACCACACACTTTCATCTTGAGATTAAATCATTACTAAAAAATTCACCAATGAAAATATCGTTTGGTCAATAGAGTTTGGGTTTTGGGATTTTAATTTCTCTCTTGCGCAAGTCACCCACAGGCATGTGTCACGTGACAGGCACGTTACACACTTTTCATCAATATCTAACACACAGATCCCAACTCTAGGGCAAACTCGTAGTCCGGGAGAAAGAGTTGCAGTGAGTCATAGTTGAGAGGTGAAAGTTCAAATGTATTAGTAGTTAATGGGGGCAAGGCATAATTAACCCTTACTGTTTCGTTCAACTAAAACAAATATTAGAACATAAATAGAGGTTCCTTTTTCTTTTTTGGGCTTCAAGTAGAGGCTCCTGAATACAAATAAATAGGCCTCTTCGAACTTTAGAATGGCTCCGGGCAGCATTTTCTCTTGCACAGTATCCGACAAAGTATATCACTGACTGCATTTGCACAAAACAAATGAAATATAGATGTCAACCAGAAGGACAATATAGAAAGATTATTTCATGATGGCTGAAAGAAGTCAACTAATAGGACAATCTATAAAACCTCAAGCTGAACATAAAATATGCGATTCTCAAGCCAAAACCCAAGTTACTTAACATATACCAGAGTGATTATATATATATATAATAGAAGTTACTAAAACCTATATGGAATTTGTTCAAGAAATAGTGAAAATGATTAGATAACTAAGAGTGCTAGAAATCAAACAAAATCCACCAGAAGTAAAACTCCTCACATTTTTTAATCATTTCAGTTCCATAACACATTAACTTCACAATTTTAATTAACGTAATTTTTTTTTTTTTTTTTGATGAATACAGAGTTCCAGACACTAGGCAGCAAACAAAAAATTTGCTCAAAAACGTAAGTTAACTAGTTGCATCAGTAAGATAAGAATTGAAACCCATTTCAAAGCAGAAAGAGCATAGAAAAGTTGGTAACCACACAATGTCAGCATGTTCCAACAATGTATTACCCAACATGGCTCCAAAATGAACAAACAAAAACAAATTCCAACAATCCTTCATGAGGCACCATAAAAAGAAACAGCTCAACTTAAAATAAATAAATAAAAAGGAAACAGCTCATAGCCTCAAATGTCTTACCTAACTAGTTACTCCTACTTCGACCTTGAAGGATTTCCTTTTTGCGTCGCTGATAATATTTTTGTTGCATTTGAGACATGCCCCTTGTGTCCGTCATCATAATTCTTTCTTCCTCTTTCACTTGTTCCAATCGAAGCTTTTCTTGCTTAATGCGCATTTCTTCTTGCATAAGACGAAGCATCTCTTTGTCTTGAAGGTTGAAATCACCCAATAGATCCTCCTGCCTAAAAAGGTTGAAATTTAAGTACATGGTCTAAGATATTAGATAGCTACCATAACAACACATTATGTTATCGCATGAATATGGTTGAAGACGTCCACCCATTCTATAACGATGAGCATATCAAGTTTGGGTAGCCTATATACTTTTTTACCTTCACACAAGGTGATAACAGCATTAGTGGACCTAGCATGGCATAGTTGCTGACTTCCTAACACCCAGCTGATTGGATGCCTTTCAGTTAGTGTAAAAAAGACAGCTAGAAAGTAAACCTTAAGTAGTTCAAAAGCACCATAAGTCTAATGCACAGTGAAAGTGCGAAAACTGAGGAACATGTAGAATTTAAGGGACTAACGGTTTTTTGATAATGAGGAACTACATTTACACTCCTCTAACTACCACCCTATTTACAATATTTCTCAATGTCTCAATTTGCATTGTCCCTCCAACATACACCATTGAGGTTGCAATGTCCTTCAGCAACTCAAAATGGCAAAAATACCCAGCAAGTATGGTATGAATAATAGTGTTCAACTATAAATGACGCATTTTTGTATTTACTAAAAGCATGAATTACAATTTCAAGGCCAAAAACAATCATTATCTCATATGTGGATAGTATTTAATAACCATAACACCCGCATGAAAGCGTATAATAATCGAATGATGTAGATGCAGATACCTAAAAATGATAACCACAATATGCGGATGTGAATATTGCTAATAACCACATCCACATCCACATTTTCACCACTACCTAAAACTACTAATTTTCTAGAGCATGCACATGTTATATCTTACATAAACCCCTTCAGATCCTTTCAAAGCAAGCTGAATTACCTTATGGTTGCGGGTAGCCTTGCTTGACTTTAACAACAAAAGCATCCACAGGTAATTTTGACCATGTGACAAAGTTCCTTTTTTTTTTTTTTTGATAAGTTAAAAAAGTTTTATTAAAAAGCGTAAGGCGACCCTAAGTACACAGGGAGTATACACAAGAACAGCCAAAACCAGCCCACAAAAAGAAACTCAAACAAACGCACAAGGACCCTAAGCGCTTAAACTCAAAGCCCACAACAGGCACTCAAAGCAACAAAAAACCCCGAACAAACCCACAAGACCTACCCTTAAACCCGAAACCCGTAAGGAGCACTCCACGTTATAGCACCTAAGCCTTTCCTTTCCTACTCCTAGAGGGCACGCTCGCATCTCCATAGTTGATGGAGCTTTTCAGATTCAACACCTCTCTCCTCCCTTTAATCTTAAGAAGCTTACCCATTTTAACCCGATAGAAATCCTCATCGATGGCATCCAACAACACGAAGGACGTATCTTCATCCTCAACACCATCCGACACCCAATCCAAGTGCATGTTGGGAGGATAGACACCCAAGGGTAAGGGAAGTCTCCTTCCTCCCCAACCCAAACCTCATCCTCCTAATCCCACACAACAATCTCCCCAGATGGGACAAAACTTACCGGCCACTTTTGAGATTGGATCAAGCCATCCGACCTAAAGATCACACCCTAATCAGCAATCGGAGAAGCACAACCACTCAAATTGAATGGAACACTTGGGAGAAGGAATTCTCGCCGAAGAAAGCTAGACGGCGGAGACTTACAGACCACTCCCCCACCTGGCTTCAGCGAGAACTGGACCATGGTCCCACCCGAGGCTTAAGAAGAAACACCCAAAAACGGCATCGTCGGACCACTGAGAGCTGTCACTGCCTCATCAAACATAGAAGTGTCCATCTGAGCAGATTTTGCCTTCGATTTTTGGCAATATCTCAAAACCGATTTGGACTCAGACAGGTAGATGGGAGCCCCACTTTTCGACATCACCGGAAGAGAAAAGCAAAGCCTATCTCCCAATGCAGCCACACCCAAAGAAGAGACCAAAATCTGACCCAACTTCAGAGAACTCGAGTGCTGGAGAAAACCCCTTAGAATCCAAAACCGAGCCCCCAAAGGGAACACACACTTTTGCTGGAGGAGAGGCAGAGGAGGCTATCGCCAAAGGGGACACACCTAGAAACGCAAAAGCTTGCACGAGATAGGAGGCGCACATAGAAGAAACCGGCCCAAACCCTACCGGCAATAGAAGAGAAAGCGCAGCACCCTCAGAAGCAGAGAGATCAGCGGCCAGCGATGTGATCAAGCAAGAACCAGCGCCTTCAAGAGGAAAGTAGAACTCTTCAGCACCTATAGACACCTCAGAACTGGTCGGATCAGACAACCCGCCACCCATGTCAACCACCGTCGTTACCTCTGGCCGTTGAAGACCCGATGAAGACCCAAAACCCACAGAGATCTCAAAACCCACTTCAGGCTCCAAAGGGAGCCCTTGACCCGTAGCTCCAGATCGCTTCTTAGGTCTAGGCTTTGTCAAAACCCGCCTCCAAATCGCTCCTTTAACCCAGTCATCCTCCTATGCAAGACCATAGATATAATTACCGGCAAACAAACAGCAGCAACCAAAGGAAAACACTCATATTCCCCTGGGCCAATTCTTTAAAATGAACTCTGCAGGCACCTTACCAACAAGACTACCCATCGAATTATTCAACTTTATAATCTCAACTGCATTCAAAATACCATCGATTGCATAAGGATAGCTCTTACTCGAAGGCCCTACACTAACACTCAAAGCCCCTGAACCATCTCCATCAACCACAAAATCCACATAGAACGGAGAAGCCAATACATAATAATTCATAACAGATGACAAATTCAAATCTTTAATCGCCAAATGGCCATTAACATACACATAGAAATACAACAAACCAAAAGAAATACAACCAATATCACAAAAATGCAACCGAACAAGATACTTAAACCCTGCCATCACCGGAAACAGCCATGTAATATTGACATCAGGCATTGAAGTATTCCTACCACTAATCACTCGAGCTGTATTATACCAATTATCAAGAGCAACCTCACGGCTCGCCCCCATCATCTCCCACACGAAACACATAGATGTAACAAATTCATAACTCGTCACAAAGTCTACCAATCATTGTCACTCGAGGTCCAAAATTCACCTTCAAAACATAAACATTAAATCACGTTTTTTATTATTCAGTAAGGTTTCCTCTTAATCCTCTAAAACCCACCTCCAGAATCAAACACCCATCTCAAGAAACCTCGCAGCAACTCAAAACCAACCTCGTGATCACAAGCTAAACACATTGAAGAAGCAAAACCTATAAACCGAAGTCAACCGAAGTAGACCAAAACACAACCCCAAAATCATTACCGCATTATCTCCAAAACCCGCGACCAAAAAAAATAAAAACCACATGTCAAAACCTCAGAAAGTTAGCTCCAATGGCCTTCAGACAGAAATCAGAAAGCCCAAATTCTTCTCTTTTTTGAGAGATAAACAGAAGAAACCCAAATGCTGGATAGAGAAATGGGGGAAATCTCACCATTAAAATCCTTCAGTGGAGAACAAAAGATGCACATATACATATATCAAAAGATGCACATATACATATATCCACATATCTATGTGTAAATCAAAAGAATGAGATGAGAGGTTGAGAAAATTTAAGTTAAAGAAAGAGAGCTCACGAGGGAGAAATGAACTTGGGGCTTGCCATCGGTCCACTTGAAGAAGGAGAAATGAACCTTCTCACAGGTGAGGGAGCTTCTGGTGAAGTACGCATCTGGGTGTAGGTGCACAGGAGATAGAGAATGAGAGCGCGTGGGGGAGAAGGAATATAAAATAGCCGAAAAAAGAATTGGTGTGGCTATTGTTGGGATCAGTGTAAGCTATTTCATCTTATTTTAAACAAGGATGAGGAAACTATTGATCATCTTCTCATCTTGAGAATACCGGTGATATCTGGCACTTAGTTCTTAACAGCTTTGGGGTCTTTTGGGTCATGCCTAGTAACATCCTTCAGCTTCTACATTGCTAGAAATATCCAGGGCAGGGACATCTCAAAAAGGCTATCTGGAAAGTTTTTTTTTGTGGAGCATTTGGAGAGAAAGGAATCGTCGACTCGTTGAGAATAGCGAGACCATTGTGCTTTTCCTTAAATCCTCATTTCTGAGATCTCTTTCGGATTGGGTTATTGTATATGTTCCCAATTTTCCCTAAGGGAATCTGATAGATTTGAGTTGTTTTCTAGATTGTAGTAGCAACTAAGGCCTCAACTTTCTTTTATACTCTTCGTGTACGAGGGATTTACCTTTTTTTTTTAATAAAATTATTATTCATAATTTTTTTTTTATTAAAAAAAAACAAACAAACAAAAAAGAAGCATAAGCTACTTCAATGCAGGGGGTGAATTTTAAGGGGGCTGGCTAAAATTTGGCTACAAAGTTGTTTTAGCTAAGTCAATGTGAAATGCGAATGCACTAATGTACACCATTACAATATTCAAAACTATTCCCCAAAAAGTGAATGGCCATCATGATAAAAAAAAGGACCACCCAAAATGCTTAAAGTACTTATTTTTGTTACTTTGTTACTATTTTAACAATAATCTTAAATGTCAAATACCTGTCACCAACATGGCGATGATCACGGCTCCCATATTTGTCCTCTCTGCTGCCAAAATGATCCTTATCTCCATAGCAACCTCCATCATAATGATCATCTTTGTAGCGATCCCCACGGACACCACCCCCTCCAAACCTAGAACGGGAAGAAAATAAACTCCCACCACCACCTCGATCACCAACTGCTAAGGGGCAATCTCGAGCCCAGTGCCCTGGGCGCCCACACTTGAAACAATCATCTTTCCCAGCAAACCTATCTCCACCCCCATAGCTTCCCCTTCCACCAGACGAGTAGCCTCCTTCCCTATAGGAATAGTCTAAATCTTCTCCATCTGCTAAGGGGCAGTCACGGGCCCAATGCCCTGGGCGCCCACACTTGAAACAGTCATCTTTCCCAACAGACCTATCTCCTCCCCCATAGCTTCTGCTTCCACCAAACGAGTAGCCTCCTCCCTTACAGCAATAGTCTAAATCTTCTCCATCAACTAAGGGGCAATCCCGAGCCCAATGCCCTGAGTGCCCACACTTGAAACAGTCATCGTGCCCACCAGACCAATCTCCTCCTCCATTCCTTCCCTTTCCACCAGATGAGTAGTCTCCTCCCCTAGAGCCATGGTCCAAATCTTCTCCCCTTTTGTGTTGGGCCTTGTTCACTGAGATGATCCGATCACCAAACTCCTGTCCATGCATCTCCCGAATTGCATTTTCCATTCCCCGACGATCTGCATATGTAATGAACCCAAATCCACGTGGACGGCCTGTATCTCTTTCCATCATGATCTGCATAAACACCAGAGTAAAGGAGATTGATGCTTCAATGACTATTCAAAAGAAGCATAAAACTTAAACTGGCTTAGACAGTAAAGACAAAGGTATCATCCATCAACACAATTCAAGCCACGCTCAAAGAACAGCAATAAAGTTACCCACTAAAAGTGGAGATATTAACTTTACGTAACAGTAAAAATATATAAAAATTCAAACTGATCCAAATAGAACCTCAACGAAAAAAAAGGTCAAAAGCAGGAACCTTCACCACAAGCTGCACTAGCAGATAAGAGGATCTCATTCCCATCCAAAAGTAGTTACTAGCTCAGACAAACTGCAGCATTGTGTATCATGAAACTAAATTTGATTCCAAACCTTAGGACCATTGTAGATGCGACCTCAATCAAATTACAAATAAAATCAAATACATCTCTAGTTGGAAAGCATATTGGCCACCCAGGAAACTCTTTTCAAAGGAAGGGTCCTATGTTTTAAAGGTGGCAGATAAGAGCTTCTTCTTTTTTCCACCATAGCTGCGTAAGACTGAGAAGCAAAGAATATGAAGGACCCAATATTGGTTCAAATCCATAAAAGAAAATAAGGACACACTATCCAGTAGAAAAACTTTTTTCTCATATTTCGTTAGATATTCAATTTAAGACTTACTAAAAACTTTTTTCTCATATTTCGTTAGATATTCAATTTAAGACTTACTAGTGTAAAAGTTGGGAGAGCCAATTAATAAACAAGGTGCATCTCCTTTCATTTGGATAAAACAAAAAGTCCTTCAAGCGAATGAATGAAGCTACCACTTTATCAAAATACAATCATTTTATGACTCCAGTTCGTCACCCGTAAAATCCAGAAAGAATTTCTGTAAGCTCTGCAACAGTACTTCTCAAACTTTCCCACATCATGTGATTTGTCTGCCAGTAAATACACCAATATATATATTCCAAATTTATGAGATTCTCTTATGGATCACAACCGCATATCCAAAAACCATCTTTCATTTGAGTACTTCCTGGCCTTAAAATTTAAAAATAACAACCTGATAAATCTAATCATAGAAATGATATTCAGGTTCAGCAACTTGAATGCAACCACTCTGACCAAAACACCTCTAAAAAGATCCATCCACAAGATCTCAAAAGATTGTGACCATCATTCCCAAAAGACAAAAAGAAGGAAGCAAATGAGGAAATTAATATTATGAAGAGAAAGAACAACAATAACAGTAACATTAAAAACCATAGAGGACTGCAAATAAATTTGTGGGAATTTGAGGCACAGGCATATGATTTATATTTCAAAGAAGAATAAAACCTTTCCTAAACTACTCTCTCTAATCATCCATCTTAAAAGCGGAAGGGGTACCCAATAAGGAAGCTATTCACCTAAAAAATGACCATGAGTTGCACTAATAGAATCATTTGATACATCTATAGACAATTCAAGAGACTGAACAAGGTCAACTGGAAAAATGGATAACCAAAAAAGGGAGCAGCGGGAGAGGGGAGTGAGTGACATACATGGAATTCAATCTCCTATATTCACACATCTGTATTGCCTTCATAACAAGCTTACTTTCAAAACTGACAAGCTTCCAAAAACATTAAGAAAAATTTTGCAATTTCCGTTACAACACACACACACACAAAGAGCCTCATCAAAACTGTAACGGACCTTACATGAAATTGAATGGGTAACCTATGTAAATATCATGCAATAGTGCCAGAGGAATTTGATTTCCGGCACTCACAAATCTGTAATGCCAATGGAATTTTTAACTTGACCTTTGAACAAAAACCATTACTTGCAAAATCAAATGCTAATAAAGACATGAAAAAATTGCAACTTCAAAAATTATTAAATAGTTTTACTTGTATTCTCGCTTGACATATGTTTAAACTACTAGTAACTATTCACGTGGCTTATTTTTAAAAAAATTTCAAGTGATGAACCCATATGTATTTCTTCTTGACGTGCATAATCCAACAAGAATAATGCCTATGTAAAACAGAAGGAAAATCAAGCAAGCACATGTGCAATTGCATGCTTCAATGGACAAAGACCAATCCACGGGCAAAGAGGATACACGTAGACATGCAATGGCTTAATGCTTCCGAGCTAGTCTGAAAACCCACATAAAAGAAACAGATCTCACTCTTCACAGGCAAAAACACGTTTCGTGATTGTAATGCGACTTCGATCAACCTAAATCCCGCAATATCGAAAATCACAACCACAATGTTTTACAAATGAACTAAAAAAAAAAAAAAGGTTTTCACGAGCATATAAGAGATTACATATACGCTACACTGATACTAAAAGGAGCAGTAATGCAAAGAAATCATCGGAATTTCAACTTCCCCTCTTTCTTCTTTTCTAATAAAACTACTTGGCCACAATTGCGCACCAAATTGAAATTCAAAATCCTATATTTTCGCTTTCCTTCCATTTCTCAGCAACCAAACTGAAAACAAGAACAAATCGCGAACAGAAATCAAGAGAAAATCGTACCTTACATTCGACAATTTTGCCAAATCGGTCGAAAGCATGGTGGAGCTGTCGTTCCGTGACGTTCCACGACAACCCTCCAACAAACATCCGGTTCTCTTCCTTCCCAGCCATCAATCTCTCTCACGCACCGAAAAAAATGCTGAAAGAACAACGTAAATTCGACGAACATTCAGCAGGGTGACGAGTAACGAAAACCCTTAGTCCAGTTTGCTTCCCAGGAAAGGAAACTAAAAATTAGAAGCCGAAGGGGAATGGTGCTCACCTGTCTTTTCGACTGTGTGCTTTACAGACTGTCTTTTTAATAAATATTGTGATTTTAATCGCGATTTTATCAGTGTTTTTAATATTTAAAGGAAAAAATATATCTTACCTCATATTTCACTATTTTTTTAATTTTGCCTTTAATATTTAAAAATTAACAATATACACTAATTAAGTTTATAAAATTTTTAATATTGTCAATCTATTACTTAAATCTGTTTTTTTTAACGGAAATAAACCAATGTGTGACACACATAGATTTTTAGAGACAAATGTTTCAAAAAAATTAAAAAATAAATAAAAAATAAACTAAAACAAATTTCTTGAATTAAAAATAAAAAAAAAACCTTGAAGGCGGCGAAAACCACCCCTAAAGGGTTTGGGAATGACTCGGCCACCCCCTAGCTAACCAAATAGGGGTGGGTGGCTCGGTTTAAAAATAATTTGTTTTAATTTTTTAAAATATATTTTGAAAATATTTGTTCCTAACATGGGTTGGTTTCTGTCAAATAATACGGACTTAAGTAATGAATGGGCAACATTTAAAATTTTCAAAATTTAGTTGAGAGATATTATCAATTTTTAAACATTGAATGTAAAATTAAAAAAGTGTTAAAACTTTGAAAGAATAAAATGTAGTTTTCTCATTTTTAAACATCCCGTTATAGAATCATTAATTTAAAATTTCATCAGCGAGGTCGATAAGTCGCTCGATAATGAAATGAAGCGGGCATTTTGGTAGAGTAATTTGTGAGCTTCGACTATTGTGGAAGTTTTGAACGAAACCTAAACGGTATAAGGACTTGGATCGGGTTCACCGTTTAGGTTGTACCTTTTGAATTTTTAAAGAGACATTTGTGTACCATTTTATTTTTTACTATTTTTTTTAGCATATGCTTGGATGTTATTTCAACCCAACTCAATTTTAATTTAGGAAAAATTATATCATTAATCCATGTGATTAGCCTAAATTATAAATCACTCTCTCTGGTATCAAAATTAATTTAGAGATTCATGTGGTTAACTTAATTTACAAATTACTCCCTATAATTAAATTTCGTTAAAATTGTTGACAAATTCCATCCGGCGCCACGTCGGCACAATTAAGATGGTGATAAATGTCGATCTTAATAAAAATATATAAATCTATTACAAATATAGATAAATAAAACTTTAAAATTTATATTAAAAAAAATTGAAAAGAAAAAACAGGGTGGCTGTCGGTTGGGACATTTATTTGGTTCATTCCCAATAGTTTTTATTTCACTGTATTGGTTATATTTGAAAGTTTCTAAACCAAATCGTTATTAAGATCAAATGTCCAGATCACACAATTTTCATTCCATTTTTGGCATTTGGATCATTTACAATTCCCAAAATACTTTACCACGTTCGATTCATTAACTTGGACGGGAGTTGGAGAGAAAAATGAAAAATAAAAATATAGAGAGTAGATTTTAAAAAAATATTGATGAAGTTAGATTGAAAGTTATACAAAAGAAGGAAAAATAGCATTTATCTTTAGTTTGCAGAATGATTATTCCATTAGAAAAATGAATAACTATTTCTAAAAATAAAAGGTGAAATGGAATGGAATGGTTATTCTTAGTTTGGTAACAACTCATATACATTAATTGGAATACAATCAAAATTACTAAAAAAACTTCACATTATATGTATTTTAAAAATAAAAAATAAAAAACTTAAATTATAAAATAAAAAATAAAAAAACAAAATTTGAAAACTATAGGGTGACCGACCACCCCCACGAAATATCCAGGGGGTGGCCACCAAAATCGCCCCGGGGGTGGTCGCACCACCCTTGGAACACCTCGGGAGTCCACCATGAGGCATTCCGGGGGTGGTGCGACCACCCCTAGAGCCATAAGTGACTGGCCGACCACCCCTGTTAAGGGGGTTGGAGTTTTGATTTTTCCTCTTGTTTTTGAAAAAAAAAAAAATTGAAAGAAAATAAAAAATAATAGTGTTTTTTCTGAAAAATCTAGTATATTTTTATTGGAATAGCTATTTCTCTCATTTTTTAGAGGAATAAGTATTCCTCTTCGTAAGTGAATAGGTATTTCCTTATTGGAATAACTATTCCAATGAATATATCCATACCAAACATAAGAATGACTATTCTTAATGAATAATCATTCTATTCTAAGGGTTTATTCCACAAACCAAATGAGCCCTAGATGAAACAGTCGAGATTTTGTTACATTAACATTTACGAGTTTTACCAACTCAACATTTATCTCTTTAGTATTTACCATATTTTACACAATTTAAAAATTATAAATGTTCATGATAAAGTATCGTCTCTTTAATTTTAAAATAATAGTTAAAATTTTAAGAAGTTATATAGGTTAAATAGGTGAAAAAATGTAAGGTTTTGTGATTGATCCGCATGCTGAGCTACGCAAGCAAGATTTTAATATCTTTTTTAGAGCAAGGATTGAAGAAATTTCTTAGGGCAATTATGATGTTGTAATTTTAAAACAATCTGCTATTGTTTCATAGAGTGTTAGGCTCTTACTTTTTTTTTTCTTTTTTTTTTCTTTTTTTTTTCTTTTTATAAGTACAACAGTAATCAAGCTTACAAGAAGAATTCAAGGAACTTTAAAAGAGAAAGAAAAATCCATTCCAAAACAGGGAGGAATGGACGAACTAAAAGAATTAAACGATGAAACATAGGTGGGAATGCAGCTAAAGGTAAATCTAGTCGCGGCCCAATCAGCCACATAGTGGGCGCAAAAGTTTGCACTTCGGTTGATGTTACTAGCAGACCAGCTAGGAGTGGATGAAATAGTTGAAAAGAACTCCGATATGATGGATGAAATACGCCAGTCTTGAGTAATCGTAGGATTATTGATTGCAAGGTTAACTGTCAAGGAATCCCCTTCAAATGTTACATTGGACAATCCCATAGATGAGCACAAAGTAGCTGCAAGAAGAGCTGCGGTTGCTTCTCCATACAAAGGGGTGCATAAAGGACTAATTCTCGTCAAAACTTGAATAATAGCACCCGTAGAATCTCTACAAACGGCTGCCTAAGCTGAGAAATTCCTACGGATTGCTGTATCATAATTAATTTTGAAGCAAAGAGGAGCAGGCTTAGCCCAGATCTGACGAACAGGAGAAATTTTATTTGACCAAGCCCGGAAGTGTGTCCGAGATGTATGGTTAACATCAGCTGAGATTGATAAAGCATTCGGAATCCAACCATCATGATGAGCTTTGTTTCGAGAGTGCCAGATACGATCACAAGCTACCATTGCAAATATTTGGAATAGATGAAAATCTGCAGGTGGAATACCTATTGTTCCCGGATGTAGAATAACATTTAGCCAATCAGAAATATCAGAAATACAGAGGGCAGTAATATCCAATGGCCAGAAAGAGTTCCTCCAAATGACCTTCGCAATAGGGCATGAGAAAAAAAGATGAAGTTGTGAATCTGTTGAAGCAGAACATAAAGAGCATGAAGAATCCCTTTGAGAAGTTACAATAGACTGAGCAATTCGATCCTTGGTGGGGACAATGTTCCAGGTCATTTTCCAGAGGAAAAGTTTGAGTTTATGATTGAGCTTCAGCTTCCACAAACCTTTCCAACTGCTAGGAGTAACAGGTGAAACAGGGGTGGATCGAGAGGAAGAATATAAATGATGGGCTGTCTTGGAAGAGAAAACCCCTGAAGCCGATGCAATCCAGATAAGAGAGTCAGACATAGCTCGAGTCGAGACCTTAAGAATTTCTGTAACTGTTTCAGGAGCAAAAAGAAAGAGTAGTAGTGATACATTCCAAGTTAAAAATTGCGGATGGATAAGATTCGAAATCACCAACGGGTAATCCAAGCAGAGTCTCGAAACTCAAGGCACAGGCTGAAAATTGGGTAAAGTAGGAATCCAAGGCGAATGCCAAATAGCCAGAGAACTTGAAGCATGAGGTATATAACAAGCACCCAATTTAAGCAAAGGAACAACATAAGTGATGCCATTCCAGATATAGGAACCAGTGCTTAGTGGGCAGGAGAGTAGAGTTCCATATTTAATGTATTTCTCCTTAAAGAGGGGGATCCAAAGTGCATCATGATTTACAAGAATCTTCCAACCAAGTCTAGCAATAAGAGAGACATTGATATCTTTCATCAAACGGAAGCCCAAACCACCCTGATCTTTTGGCAGACAAATCGATTTCCATGACTTTAGAGAAAGATTATGAGCTTTATTTACCGAGAAACCCCACCAAAAATTCCTAAAAGTAGCATCTAAACGATTGCAAAGGATGTCAGGGAACATAAAAGAACTCATTGCATAAGAATGGATTGAAGAAGCTACTACTTTAAGCAAAACCGATTTCCCAGCCTGTGATAAAGTTTTAGATCTCCATCCTTCTATTTTCCCCTTGACCTTGTGAAGAATATCCAAAAAGGGATATTGTTTAGAACGGCCAAAAAACATAGGAAGGCCCAAATGTTTAGCAGAATTAGGAGTCTCAGCATAGGGGATAATATCCAGAATACTAGCTTTAGTAGATTCAGTAGTATTTGCACTAAACAGAATATTTGATTTTTCCATATTAACAGTCTGTCCTGACCAAAGACTATATTTAGCTAAACAATCCTTGATAATACCAGCTTCCGAAGAGGTGGCATGTGTAAAGATAATCAGA
Organism: Alnus glutinosa; assembly: GCF_958979055.1. Taxonomy (NCBI): domain Eukaryota; kingdom Viridiplantae; phylum Streptophyta; class Magnoliopsida; order Fagales; family Betulaceae; genus Alnus; species Alnus glutinosa. The sequence goes on from NC_084888.1 coordinate 31,449,101, forward strand.
TCATCAGCAAATAGAAGATGATTAAGAGGAAAACATCTCCTCGAGATCTTAAATCCCTGTAGACTTTGATGAAGGAGTCTGGAAATTACCTCAGTACCTAAAATAAAGAGAAAAGGAGACAGTGGATCACCCTGCTGTAAACCACGAGAAGGCCGGAAAAGACCATAAGGGGATCCATTCAGCAGAATTGAGAAAGAAGAAGTAGAGATACAAATTCAGATCCAATTAATCCAAATTGGATGAAACCCCAATTTCTCTATAATAATTATGAGGCAGCCCCACTCCATTTTATCAAAAGCTTTTTCTATATCAATATTTACAGCCATTAAGCCACCTCTTCCCCTTTTATTCTTGAGAGAGTGGAGCATCTCATGGGAAAGAATAGAATTATCCTGAATATGACGACCCGGCACAAAAGCAGTTTGAAATGGAGAAATAATCTTCGATAAAAGGGGCTTGAGTCTGTTAGCCAAGAGCTTTGAGATAATTTTGTAATTAAATGTTACAAAGGCTAATAGGTCTAACATGATGAACAGCACAAGCTCCCAATCGCTTTGGAATTAAAGCAATAAAAGTATGATTCTGTTCTCTAAGCAAAGTGTTAGAATCAAAAAAATTACCAACAGCCAGCAGGACCGTAGTCTTAATACAGTCCCAATATTTGACATAGAATAAAGCAGTGAATCCATCAGGACCTGGTGCTTTTTCCTTACCCAAATTGATCAGTGAAGCAAAAATCTCTTCTTCAGTGGGAATAGCACACAACAGATTATTGTCAGTGTCTGTAATAACTGGATTAAAAAGGTCCAATAAGGCAGGAGAGAAAACCGGATTAGTGGAAGTGAACAACTTCTTAAAATGTGTGATAAAAGAGATACCAATATCAGCCCGGTCAGAAATCCAGCCCCCACCCGGGGTTTGTAGCATAGAAATGAAATTTCGCCGACGACGGATAATAGTGCTAGTGTGGAAAAATCTGGTATTCAAATCTGTTGCCGTAAGCCATAATTCCCGAGATTTAGTCTTCCAAAGAGACTCCTCCTGAAGAAGGTACTCATCCAGCAATGATTGAAGGTGAAGCTCTTTAGCTAAATTAGCATCCGATGGAGGGGCCTGTTGAACCACATCAAGCAAAAGAAGAGTTCGAACCACCTTAGATTTAATAGTCCCAAAAAAATGCTTATTCCAAAATTTGATAGCCTCCTTTGTTAAAGGTTTACCTCTAACTTTTTCAATTGGGTTGAATAAATATCAAAGTTATAATAAAAAAAAAAGGTTATATATTCAAATAATAATAATAATTAAATCAAGTGGGGTGATATTTCAATACCAACGAGTGTTGTTTCAACATCCTCCTCTGTGTGTAATGGATTCCAACACGTGAGGAAACGGAGCATGTGTTGAATAGAATAATGCTAGATTTTACTTTTATTCTACAATTGTTTTATAATATTGATGTGATACTCCAAATTAATTAGTGAATTTTTATTTATTTATTTAATAATGATTAATCAAAGAGTTAATTGGAAGTGTCCCATCAATCTTATTGGATAAATGTTGGATAGAATTATATTATCTCGTATTTTCGAATATACACATTTATCACATTCATTTGACACCAGTTGACATGACGTATTTAAGTTGCCATCTTTTTTTTTTTAGTAATGTTTATTGCACAACAAATGTACACACTTTGTACAACAACGCTGACGTAGAATTGATTTTTTATTTTTTATTTTTTTGTGCAAAAAAATTACTCTTTTTTTTAATTGTGAAAATCATTTCCAAGCCAACATTGTTGTACAAAATGAGTACATTTGTTGTACAGAAAACATTACTCTTTTTTTCTTTTTTAAGTGGCTGACATGAAGAGTCACTTAAAACACGTCATGTCAGCAACTATGAAATGAGTGTGATAAATAGCATTACTCGCTTAAATTAATTACAATGTTCACCAATATTTCAAGAAGGTGCATTTTTCCTAATAATGTTCTAAGATTGTGGACTGGTTTTCGACATCAACAGTTCTCTACACTAGGAGAACTTCCACTTGATTTCACCACTGATACTGCCTCAAGGAGAAAAGGGTACAGAAGAAAAGATGTTCTTATGATCACCATTTCACTAAAAAGAAATGAATACAAATTGCATTACATATTTGAGAAATGAATGCAGTTTGGATTACTTATTTGACACAGTTAAACAATTACACCACATGAGATACATAATTTACATGAAGTTACATGAAATGGCGCACTTGTCAACCAAGAATTGAAAATGTGGTCATATTATTCGGGCAACAGAGGCAGCCTAGTAACACTTGTACCCCCAGATCTGCCAGTTAGTGATGTAGAGTCCGTTTCTTTTCCAAAACTAGAACTAGATTTATGGGATTTAGAAAAGTTTTTCTTGCTTAACCTTGGGGGGAGAATCTGCAGCCTGGGATTCAGCTCGGTACCCGAGTTCTCAGCAGCCAACTGGTAGCTTTCCACAAGTTCAAGCTGCCGGGCAATTATTTCAGAGCGTCTAGGGAGGAGCTCCACCGGCTCTCCGCCAGGAATCACAATATACTCAATTGCAAGTCGGACCTCCTATCACAAAAGAAACAGGGTACATATAATAAAACAGTTACAACCCAGTACAATTTTCGCATAATACGCTTACAACAAAAGTCAAAAGAGGAGGTTTAGTATATATAGTGACGATGTAAGTGGTGCCAGTTGCAAGCCAAACCTTCCTAATATTTGTAGTTGTAGATTATGTATTTCAACTAGCAATCACTCAAAAGATACTATAGGATAGCTGAATTTTAAACACTCTTGAACGACTGAAAACAAGAATGGAAAATATTAATGGGAAAGGACTTGCACCTCCAAGGCATCAATCTCTTCTAGCGATGGTTTTCTTTTTGGAGCATCATCTTCAACTTCAATGTCAAAAGAATTAGTGAGTGACTGCTTTGACACTGGGCCAAATGATTCCATTTCAAGAATCATGCGAACTGCCTTGACCATCTGTGCCATGGTATTTGACTGCAATAACAAATGTTAAATATTAGATTAATGAAACCTTGATGTGATTTAAAAAGGAAAAAAGCAATCGGGGTTTACCTTAATAACAAATACAGGCAAGTGGTGGAATTTCGCTACACCGCGGATCCATGGGTTCTGCTTCATCTCAGAACTGGATGCCAGAATTGCATCTGCTGTTCCAATGTCGTTAGTTACATCTATTTCATCATCACGCCCCATCACCTTTGCTACTTGTAGTAGATCAGCTTCAAGGATCTGAACACATCCATACCAACCAAAATTAAATAAGAACCTCCAAGTTTTCTGCCTTAGGTATAAAAAATTATGCAGCTCCACAATGGCATTGTGACAAAATTCTTCATACTTTCTGCTTAAATCCAAAATTATATCAAATGTTTTACTAAACACAGGCAGCTTCTGAAACAAGATATAATCCTATAATTTCCATATTATGAATTATTTACAAAATTCCCATCTTACATGAATTTGTGGATTCAATATTTTCCATGTATTCTCGACTAAAGCTTAGAGTAAAAGAATCCTGGAGAAGAATGAAAGAAAATGTAAACTTGAGGAATCTACCTTGTAAGTATAGACACACACTGCTGAGCTCCTCTTCTTTGTGGATCTACTAGTGCTCTGTTTTTTAGACCAACTGGGAGGAAGAACAAAATCTTCCTCATCAGACTCTACATCAGGACTTATGTTTTTACCATCAGTCATATCATATTTTTCTATATGGCTGTTTTCAGGTATCAGAGTAGAATCATTAGCATCAACATCCATGCAACGAACTTCAAACAGAGGAGATTTTCCTATCACCCAATAAATATTCACCATAAGATTAACTGTTGGCCCAAAAACATTAATCTTCAGATAAGTATGTAAACATTACATCACATAAGAATCAATTCAAATATTTGAGAGAACAGGGAGTAAAATACCTGCTAATATTGCATCTACTGCAGCATCTAAACTGTGATGAACACGACACTCAGTTTTAGATATCATCTCAACAGCACATGTAAATGTAGAAGGTCCTTTCCTTTCAAGAATTGTCTTCTGCACTTTCCTTTTCCTTGCTTCTTCATCTCCGAGAGTTACACTCTGAGTTTATATGAAGCACTAGCTTTGATAAGTCAAAATTCCTAATTCAGCCAAGGCTTAAAGTTGGTGATCCCCACACCAAGTAAGGTTGGGAATTTTTTTACTAATATCATGGAACCCATTGAATAAGATTCCACAGTGAGACCAGTTTGCACTTTGTAATAGAAAATGTTGGATTAACCTTAGAAAATATACATCCATATCAGTGAACGTAGATTGAAACAAAAGGAATCACTTTGCACCTCTATGCCACCGACAAGGATCTGCAGAGATGGATTCTTTATTATGCTGTCTATTGTCACTCCATGTGCTGTTCCAACTAATTGAACTCCTCTTTGAGCAATAGTACTGGCTGCCAGTGCTTCAAGCTCAGTTCCAATTTCATCAATTATAATGGATTCAGGCATATGATTTTCAACTGCTTCAATCATAACCTGCACAGTAGTCAAATGGGGAAGATAACATCACTGAAAAAGAGAAATAGTCAAAGCTTTACCATTGAAAAACAACACAAACCATATGATTGAGTTCAACGCTTACATTATGCTGCATATGAACGTTAGGAACTTGCATCCTTCTTGCACGACCTATTCCTGCATGAGGGACATCTCCGTCGCCTCCAATCTCATTAGATGTGTCAACAATGACAACACGCTTCATGTGTTCATCTGCCAACATTCTAGCAATTTCTCTGCAAAAGCAAAGCCTCTTTAGATATAAAACAAGAGTATAAAACGGGCAGAGTAAAGCATAACTTCAACTGCTCAAGAAGTTTGAATTATTTTTTTGTTCTTCTTCCAATGGCAGAACTTGAACACAATGTATTGGAATTCATTATCATGCAAAGTATGCACAGAGTAGTAATGATGGCAAGCTAATGTGGGGAAATCTTCTTCCAAAGTATTTAAAAAGAAATCAAGAAAAAAAAGCTCTATATTAGACAAAATGATTAAGCATAGACAGGATATATAGTGCATTGTCGACAAGGATGAAGAATGGATGATCTGAAATTGCATGCAAAAAGCTATCCTTAAAGCAATTCTTTAAGCAGTTACCAAATGACCGTCAACTCAGTAGCTTGGTTTTACAAACATCGAAAATGTTAGTACCTGATTAACGTTGTCTTGCCAACCCCAGGAGGTCCTATTACTAAGATGGAACGTCCCCCCTCAACCAAGTCTCGTATAATCGCGGCACTTCCAGATACGGCTCGACCAACCCGGCAAGTGAGGCCTATGATTTGCATTTTGCGATTCCGAATGGCACTTATACGATGCAAAGAGTTATTAATACCTGAACGGTTGTCGTCTGAAAATTCACCAACCTAACGAATCAAGTAACTCAAATTAAAATTTCTAAATCTCCACCTACCCATAAATTGTCCAACTAGTACACCATAGTCATGTGATCTGAATATTCTCTTTACTGTTCAGAATTCATCAATAATCAGCACAGACAATCACACAACAAATCACCAACATTGACCATTAATTTAAATATAACTTTAGAGATGTCTTAGCAATATTAATAGCTGAGCGGCTATCTTTCTAAAAGCATTTAAGTCAAACCACAGAAAGTCTAATGCAGTGGCACCCAATGAAATACATTAGATATGAATAATTTTCATGCAAAAATATCGATCACACTCAGTCAATCTCCAAAGAAATGTTCCAAGAAAGCAACACAAAATGACTTTGATCACCTTGGAAATCGCGTGCCGTAGATCTTCATGCTTCACGGGCTCCTCTAAGATCACCCAATCACCCGAGGGAAACCTCGCAAGAGGCTTCCTTCCCAAGTCCATCACAACCTCGATCAGCTTCCTGACCTCCTCGTGCCCACAAAGCTCTCTCTTCATCCTCACAGGCAGCAACTCAAGGAACAGCTCGAGCTCCGAAGCGACCTCCGAACGCGACGTCGAGGCCGAATTCTGAGAACTCTGCGGCGATCCGTTTCCCAAAACGAAACGATCTGACGGCTTCCGGATTTCCGGGGCCTCCGATTTCGACGACGACGCGATTCCGGTACGGGCGCGACGTGTTCGACGAAATGACGAAGAGACTGTGGAAATGAAGTTGGAGTTCCTAAGGTACGCGACGGTTGACGTCGGGACTTGGTTCGCTGAGTGCCATGAGCTGTGCAGGTCAATCAGCACGAGATGGGAATTCAAAGCTCTCATTCTTCGTATTCGTTTGTGTTCTCGTTGGGTTTCAGGTTGGGTAATAAGGAGAAGAGAAGCGAAGATTTGGAAGAAGAAGCAAGAAGATTCGAAGGGATCTCCTATGGGATCGGAGGGAGGGTGGGGGGCCACGAAGAGGGACGACAAGCAACCGAAGCTGAGCAACTGTTTTAGACCGTTGAAGTGGAGGAGGTTGCACCACGTGGCGGCTGCGGGCCACTCATGTTTGGACTTTGGAGAGGAAGAGTTCCTGTTTGCCACTCGAATGTCTTGGCATGTGGCAAATGTTTCGATTTTCTTTGTTTTTTTCCTACTTTTTTGCCCGAAAATTAAGTTCGAAAAGCATTTAGATATATTTTACCGTTAAGATTTTATTATATTATATTTAATGGTATATGTGGCAACTTCAACATTATTAAATCTGTTAAATATAAAATTGATTCTTTTCATTTAACTTGAAATTAATGAAATTATCTATTTAGAAACTTTTCCTAAATAATTCTCCGTCTCCATTTGCCCCAATTTCTATTTTTGCTTGGATTTTATTACTACAGCATCCCACTTGACACGGGTTTTTGGAAGTTTGATTTCTTAATTAAATGAAAAACAATATACAGTATGCGAATGAAATGGAATTAAATCTCAAGTTTTTTTATTTTTTATTTTTAGAAGAAGTCAAAAAAGACCCGGGCTATTACAGACAGTTGCTAACAAAGAAATCCAACCAACAAAATAGTGCATTTGCGTAGACATAAATCTTTGCTTGAATAGAGAGTCGGTCACGTATTTTGCACAAAAACCAATGACCAGGTTAATTTAACTACAAATCAAACTATCAAAAACAAAAATAACATAGAAAAATCAATCAAAGTTGCCATTCGGAGAAGAAACTGCCACCCGAAGAGACGCCCCGACCTGAAGGTTCCTAACAGTAGATGTATACCACAAGCTCCCAGGCGCCACCAAACACAGCAAAATAGACGGAGTGTGGCCATCACGCACATCCCAAGGTATGAAAACATCCTGGCGCGTGAAGACAACGCGGCGATCATGGAGCATCAGCACGGCCGTAATGAGCGGCAGCAAAACCAGTATGCACCTGCGACCCTCTAGGATTGATAATTAAGAATTGTGTAACAAATGAAATCTTAATTTATTTAAGCTTACATATAGTAATAACCGCATTATTTAATCTTACATATAGATTTAGATAGTAATCTAAAACGTTTATTACATGCGAATATCGAATAATAATCGCAATAACCACGCGAATAATAATATCTTGATGCGAAAGGGGAGGCATGTACTTAAAAATGATAACCGCATCTGCCTTTACATTTTCACCCCTATAGCAAGACTTCAGAATTGATTCCAATGGAAGTTAGGTGTTATGTTATAGCAAGCACTGCATATCCTTATAGCAAGACTTCAGAATTGATTCCAATGGAAGTTAGGTGTTAAGTTATAGCAAGCACTGCATATCCTTATATATATAAGCACTGCATATCCTTATAGCAAGACTTCAGAATTGATTCCAATGGAAGTTAGGTGTTAAGTTATAGCAAGCACTGCATATCCTTATATATATATATATATATATATATATATATATATATATATATATATATATATATATATATATATATATATATATATGTATATATATATATATTTATTAATAGAAGATATTTTGGAAATTTTGACATCATTCCATTAAGATTTATCTTAAAATCTTAATAAATAAGTGAAATTTCAAAAGAGTTAAGTAAAATTTCTTCAAATTTTAACAAACAGAGCCAATCTCGTTTGGAATTTGAGGGACCAAGATCTCTACAATTACCTGTTCGAGGGACAAGCATCTCTACAATTGCCCACCCTGATTGCACTGCAATTGGGCAAGCAATTGAGAGAAGCCCCCAATAGAGCCCATGTACCCAAACAAATCTCAAGTTACCTGAATATCTACGCGATCAGATGAGCCTCAAAAAGGCCTCTCGCAATTGCAGACAAGCAGGTCTTGCAGCCAATCCCGATTCATTTTTGGGTCCTTTACATGGATTTTTTAACATAGAATTTCGAACACCAACCCCAGAGCCGACTGGAATGCAAGAGTACCGCAAGGGGGCTTGATAAGAAAGGATGCAATGCTGGTCATATCCGTAGCCCACCATGATAGTATCATAAACAAAATTAAGCAATTAGAGCAGAAACGAGAAGTCTGCATCACAAGCTTAAATTACATGGAGGTTGCAAAACGACTCACCCTTTGCATCTCTTGATTTACAATTTACACCTAGTTAGCACCTCATCACTTTTAGTAGACTTAAAAGGCTAAGAAGGTATGCTGTACAGTAACGGTAAACATCAACTAGATACCATATGTAATTCTACTCCCAACCCATCAATCTATTTCTGACACCCGCTTCAATCTTCTTCCTCGGCAAGGAATGACAGTCCCCTTCGTCGAGAAGAATTCTATATACTTCCCACTCCCGACCGTGGATCATGTGCCTCCCTATCTCCACCTAAGATGAATGAAGGCAAAATGTGGAGGTTAGCTTAACATGTTTGATTATTTATGATACCCTTCACATAAAACTCAAGAAATGGATTAGAGCTAGTACCGAAAAGATGCTTGTGTTCAGAATCTTGAGAGCAAGAGTAATATCATAGAAAACAAGGGGACGACCCCTGCCAGACAGTTCTACAGGGTTGGCTACCAGCAGTTCAGTGTCAGGGCCCCGGCTCACCACAGCCACTCTAAGAGGACTCAAGAGCTCCATTCTCAAGCGAGAGCACAATGCATTTTGCTTGTTGGGGTCAATAATCCTTTTCCCATCTGCTTGCATTATAAATAATTCTAATTCACATCTCCCTTTTGAGCTTGCAAAGAATCGTCCATAAGAAACCTGACATAAAATTTCCAAAAGTCATTACTCAAATCAGATCAGAAATAACCTAGTGGAGTGTTCTTTTTATCTGGTAAAACTTGTAGGATTTTCTGTTCATTGCAATAGTTCACATGTTGCTTCCTGGTTGTCCAAATAACATAGATTGGTACAAAAGATATTTTTTGTAATATTTATTTAAATTTACCTGAATATTGTAATCCTTTAGAGTCCTCATGATATCATAGATAAGACCTTTGTGATCCTGGCAGAGGATTTGAACAAGTGTGTGAGAGGGGCTGAGAGTGTTGTCCATTGTCACAGATACAGGGTTGGATGCAAAGGATCCACTCGGGCGTCCATTTGGCAGCTCCAAACTGAACATGTCTTCAGTTATTGCAGAAGGAAGAAATGGAGAACCCTGTGAACACGCAGTAATTTCTGGGCCAGCCAATTCAATCTCACAACTTATGATGGTATCCCTTAGTGCAGCTTTCAAATGATTGATTGTTTCCTCCTGTCTCCTTTTCGTATGTAGAAGTTCCCTGATGAAAAGTGAATAATTGAATAAAGTATTTTCCACAAAAAAGAAAGCCATAACCATTTCAAAGAAATCTCTCTCTCTCTCTCTCTCTCTCTCTTTCTCTCACAAACACAGACACATCACGTGCTGACACATACTGACGACTATTCCTGCATCCTAATTCCTACATGTCACTTGAAACCAGTAGAAACGTATTCTTTCTAGAAGTAAAACTTTATAGGAATCTGAAGAACATGGAAGGACTGTAAAGAAACTAAAGGCTTCGTGCATATGGTACTAGCCTTCATATCTGCTGCATTTTATAGCAGTTCCATACTTTAATATACAAATTAAATCAAATCCTACAAACCAAAGATTTCTCATCCGTGTGAGCCATAACAAACCAAAATCAATATTTGACCTCTTCCTAAAAGGATATTTATCAAAATTTAAATAGAAATATTATTATATTAAGGAGTCAAGTAAAGAAAATCACGCATCATTTTAAATTTTCAAACAGCATGAGTTAATAACTGCATACTCGTAACAGTCCAAACAAATAGGGTTTAAGTAGTGAGAGATTAATGAAGTTTCAAATATATATATATATATATATATATTTACTTTATTTCTACCTCAGTTTGTTTCAAAGTTTTCAACAAGATATGGAGACTCAATCCGCCTTCTTTTATACAAATTACACTATTGGAAGCTATTAAGTGTGTCAACTATAACATGGATGAATGAAAGAACCAAAATCGAGGGAGCTATAGAAGCAACCACATGCAATATAAAATCTCATAACATGGTTGTGAGGATTTATAAATAAAAAAATAAATAATAAATAAGAAATAAGAAAAAAAGAGGGAAAAATACACATACCCCATTCAAACTACTACTCCATTGTAAATGTGCCCCCCAAACTACTAATTGTGTCAATATCCCCCCTAAAGTCAATAAACAGACAAAAATAACCTTAAAAAGTTTCAATAAAACAAAGATATCCTAATGAATTCGAAAAAGAAAAAAAAAATTTATATATATTAAAAGACTGGGAAAAAAAAATTTAAAAAAAAAAACCGAGAAAAATGAAAATTCAAGGGGGTGCCCCCAAACTAAAAATTATATAAAACAAAATCTAAAAGACCAAAAAAAAATAAAAAATAAAAAATAAATAAAAAAGAAGAAGAAGAAGAAAAAAGAAAGAAAGGAAAACCTTGTTTTTATTTTATTTTTCGTTTTATTTTAAATTTTTTTTTCTTTTTATATAATTTTAAGAATTTTAATAAATTTTATGAAGTGTATTTTTGTCATTGAGGGGACATTGACATTGTTTGGTAGTTTAGGGAAGGACATTGACACAATTGCTAGTTTGGCAATTGGGTAATAGTTTAAGGGGACTTGTACTTTTCCCAAAAGAGAAAGGAAAAAAAAAAAAGGGAGAGAGAGAGAGAGAGAGAGAGCATTTCAAGATGGCAAAATGGAATTGGAAGTTGAAATGCAGATGGAAGCAGAAATCTAAAGGGAGGTAAAGTACAAAATGGAAGCAGAAATGCAGCATCATCATTAAGGAAAAAACAACCACGATCACAAACCTGGTATCTGTTACGAAAAAGAGGTCCATAACTCTCCCATCTGGGGCAGTGGATACCTTCACTCTCTTTATTGTTAGTTCCAGCTCGCAGAGAACCTCAGTTACATCTATAGAAGAAAAGATATAAAAAGTTCAATTTAATAAATCTATAAGTTCTATATACAACATTTTTTATAAGTATTTCTATATACGACATTCAAAACTCAAACATCAAGTTGCAAGTGGAAGCAGAGAATATTTGTAAAGAAAAGAAAAACAAAGACCCAAATGGAAGGAGTGCATTTACTTTGAAACCAGCAAAACAAGATGAGATAAAAATCTGGATCAAGATCTTTTAGAATTCTAAGTGCGTTTGGGTGTTGGGTTTTTGAAATTAGAATTCAATTCTTATTTGGTACGCGAATTTCGAGGTTTGACCTTTTAGAAAAAGTTGAATAAAATATGATTTGTTTTTTAAAAAAGCAAAATCAAAATCATATTCATTTTTTAGAATTCTATTACCAAACACACCAAGTATTCTATCATGTAGATTTCTTTAAACTCAACCGTTGTTTTTAAATAAAACGGTTGAATTTTGTCATAATAGCATTTATCACATCTATCAACTTAACATTTATCACCTAAGTATTTACCATTTTTTTTTTTGGTACATTTTAAAAGTAATAAATACTAATGAATACTGTTATTTAGTAAATTGTTATATGACTGTCATATAACATGGATGATGTGGCAATACAAATCATCCTTTGAATCAGCAGAAGCTTGTAAAATGAAAAATCAATGGCTGATTTCCACAGTCACGACATCCCAGTTGTATAATAGTCTACTAAATATAGCATTTCCTAATACTAATACGGGAAAATCTCAATCTATCCTCTTCTAAAAAAAAAAAAAAAAATCCCTATAATTAGACTATTACAAGAATAAGTGATGCATAAACATTAAAATGGTTTTTCTCCCTTCCCTCCTGCAGTGTTCCAAATACAAACCAAACCAATTCTGGCAAGTTTATCCTATCCATGCTTAAATACTGCTAAAGATAAACTTGACAGCGCCAATGACGAAACCATCACTTTTCTTTGTCATTTCAGAATAAGATGATCAACATCACTTATAAACAATAATCAGCATTTTAAGTTTTGTCATTGATTCCATTAGTGCTACATATCATTTTTCCAATTGGGAGTTTCAAAGCTTAGCACTACATTTTCCACAATAACTCACTCACCATGCAAGAGACCCTTCCTATCACAGGAACACCAAAATTTCAAGAGGAACACGTCTGGTAATTGCCTGGATTGCTGATTTTGCGACTGGTAGTAGTCCATTCCTGACGTTAAAAAATATGATGGACATACCTCCAAAAGCCTTTTCTTCAACAAGACCCACCTTGTTGTTGGTTTACCCACCACCCATAAGACTATGAAGCACCATTTCCCATCAGTTGAAAAATCTTCTCCGGAAGTACACGTAGCAAACATAAACAAACCATCAACGACATATTCATAAAAATTAAAATTAAAAATTAAAAATTAAAGAAACTTCCGTAAATCAAAACTTCTAATTCTATCAGATCTGTTAAGGTTCTAACATTAAAACAAATACACACAGAGCAGGAAAAAAATTAAAAATTAAAAATTAAAGAAATTTCCGGAAATCAAAACTACTAATTCTATCAGATCTGTTAAGGTTCTAACATTAAAACAAATACACACAGAGCAGGAAAAAATATATTGTTTTGCTCCTAGAAATTTTAGAGAAATTGAAGACTACCAAAAAAAAAAAAGCTACAGAAGGACCCATTATTTGTTTCCCTTTGAATGTAAAAATTTCAAGCCATAATTCTAAAGAGAAAACTCGCGAATCACAATAAACCCATTATTTGTTTGCCAAGAAAATCCGATCCCAAGAGCAGAACTTTCCAGGAAAAGATCAGAAAAAGTTGAAAAACCAATAAAATCACAATTGATTGGTCACAAATCCCACACTCCACAGTGAAAGTAATAATAATAAATCCATCACAAATAGCTTAAAACAACCCTTACCTGCTCTGGAAATGCTAAGGCCAAAAAGCAATATAACCCTGCACAAGTCACACCCCAACCCAGTCTTGTCCGGACAATTCACAGTAATCACAGTGGGATCCCCCGGCTTCTCTGCCTCCCTAAAGACCACAGCGTCCTCGTACAGAATACCCATTCCCCTTATTCTGTCTCTTCCTCCACTCTACTCCTCTCTTCCTTTAGTTTCTCTCGAGCAGCTGAGACTCTGACCAGATATTAACAGAGAACAGAAAACCCCGGTGGGGGACTCTGGTTTATCAACCCCTCTCTTTGGATATTGGAGATTCCGCTTGGAGAGTGACAAGAAAACAATAGAAAGAAACAGACAAACACAGGTGTTTCCTTACTCGCTTTCTTGGTGTGCTTTTTCTTTTCTGTTTCGTTTCCTTTTCCGGGATTTTGAAATTCTCGTACTGTTCCTTTTTATTGATGAGACAGAGAGAATCAGAGTGATCAGAGATATTCTACACGTGGTGATATGGTAACTTCGGTAGTAGATGAGCTCGACACCAACTACTTTGCTTTTAGACATTTATCCGCCCGTCAAATCTTTGACACGTGTTAACTTGCGTAATTTTGGGCACGCACGATGAGTTTTTGGTCTTAAAAGTGAATGAATCTCGATACGGGAACTTGCCCAAAAGGCTCATTCATAAAATAAGTATTCGGATCTGCCTCTCGGAATCGGTTCAAGATCCCCTCAAATTCTTTGTCCGAATTTGATACAATTCGGGCAGGTTGTTGTGAGTAAGCATTTATGAGATTCACCTGACCGGATAAGCAGTTGGGCAGCCCAACTTTTATTTGGTCAGGTGGGTCTCATAAATGCTCACTCACAACTATCTGCCCGAATTCTATCAAATTCGGACAAAAAATTTGAGGGGATCTTAATTCCTCGGAATCGGATTGGCTTTGTATGGGAAAATTGGATCATATTTAATAGCACGAGTCGGGTTTGACTCGTATAAAATATGAATATAAGGCTATATATAGGTTAATTTTAATTCGATGAATTAAATTAAATGAGTCAAACATATCTTAATTATAATTTGTTAATTTTGTATCGAGTCTGAATTGTGTCGAAATATAGGTATAAGATTATAAAAGTCAATTTTAATTCAATTTATTTAATTAAATAGGTCAGACCTTTTAACTCTAATTTACTAATGCTAATTTCGTACGGGGTTCATGAGTTGTATCAAAAAGTCTCAACCTTAATTTTCATTTGCTCGATATGTTATGATGTATAATTCTCTACGTCTAAGTTATTATTTTAAAATTAAATATTTATGATTTTGTGAAGTAAGTATGATGGAGTTGTGTCACTTTATTTAAATGTAGTGTCACACCGTTTAAAATTTTAAATAATGTAGTAACGTATATACCATGATATTTGTGAAATCTAATATAAATTATGAAATTAATCTTCTCTATTTTGCTTAAAATGAAAAGTATCCAAAACCCATATTTTGTTAATTATACTAATTTTTAATATTTATCACATTTTAGTACATTTTAAAAATGTTGCATGCTAAATATGATAAAATCTCAATCAATTTTTTTTATTTTATTTTTTATAAAACCAATAGAGTAATGTTATATACCATATTTGTATTTTACAACTATTCTATAATGATGTTGCAGTCACAATCAATTCTTAGGTTTTTTTTTTTTTTAACAATAACTGATGTAATAATTGATTGAGACTGCCACGTCAGTATTGTAAAATAGTTGCGAGATAAAAATATTGTTTATCATTACTCTAACAATTATTAAGATTTATATATATAGTAAATCATGTTAAAAAAAAAAAGAAAAAAAAAAAAGAGTACCTTGAGGTTATGTTGGAATTTCTTTCGTTATGAGCAAAAACTTATTTACCATAGCCTCATAGGTAGTGGCTTACTTGCTTAATTCACATAGTTTTTCTACGTATTTTTATATTCAGTTATTACATTCATTTTATATTAATTGACATGATATGATTTAAGCGACTATCGGCTAAAACTTCTATTTTTTTAACGACTAACATATAAAATTATTTCAAAATTACTTCAAACACACACGTCTAATATAAAATGAAAATGATAAATAGATATGAATAATAGAGAAATCAATAATATTGGGGCCAACCATCCATTTTGTCTGCAACCTCAAGATTTATTGGAGCTACGTACTGAAATCATGCCACGTGGTTGTTAAAAATACACGTGTAAATTGTGTTTTCAATTCACGTTGCACTAATTAAACAAACAAACAAACAGTTTTGATGCTAGAGGATCCTTATCCTTTTTACATGTTCTATAGTGTCCAAAAGTTGACTGTGCTATGATTTTGGTTTTTTCTTATTTAATTCTTTAATTGTATACCTAAATTTGTACATTTTTTTTCTTCCAATTAAATTTCAAGTTCAATCTTTTTAGTTAGATTACTTCACGCAGGTTGTTTTGTTCTTAAAAAGAAAGGAAACATAATTGCAACATGCCAACATGATTGACTTATAGACTGAATATGGCAATTAGACTAGAATCATTCTTTGTTCATCATAAGCATATGTTTGAAATATGAATAAATCAAGTATAATCAATTTCAACTTTTGGTCCTACCATTAATAATTATAAGCTAGTGATGTTAACATGCAGCCATCTTCTTCATGATTTGCTTTTTACTGCAAGAGCTAGGATTGGTCTATCTATTCGAGGCAAGCTTTCTCCGAAGATTACTGGCTCCCTTTCAGTATCTTATCCTCATAAAGCATGTCTTTTTCTTGATTAAGAGCAGGGTTTTTTATTTTTATTTTAAAAAAAAAAAACACTCATGTTATTCCAAATTTCAATGTGTGTTCGTTTGAGTGTTTAATTTTTGAAATTTGAATTGAATTTTTATTTGGTTTGCTAATTTCGAGGTAAATAAAAGGTGTTTGGAGGATTAGTAGAATTTAAATTCTATTTAAAATTGTGTTTGGATGAAAGTTGTATGAGATTGTTTTTCATGGATAACCATGGTAGAAAATGATTGAAGGTATGAAAAGTTGTGTATAATGATTGGTGTTATGAAAATTAGTGTGAAATAAAGATTGAAATAATAATTATTTAATATAAATAAATATGAAAAATTATTATTTAATTATTAATTTATGTAATATCATTGATAACTTGTACCAAGTTTAGAAAAAGCAACCTATTTTTTTCATGCGTCAAACGTACATGGATCTCTGCCTTGGAGTTCGGTTTGTTTTTGAAATCATAGAGGAAATTAGGTATTTTTTAGGTTGAATGCAAGTTCGTATTCAAATTCCCGAATTTGAAAGAAAGAAAGAAAAAAACACCCGGATAGAATTGTTTTTTGGTTTAGCATCCAAACAGACTAAAAGATAATTTTGAAATCCTAAATTACATAAATCATAATCTCATGCTGCCTTTAGTTTATTTGTGTATATATATTTATATACATATTTATATACATACACATAATATAAGATCATTAATATATATATATATATTTTTTTGTTTGAGGGAAAGTTGAACTTTCATTCATACAGACAATATTACAACATTCATCCAATACAACATTCATCCACCCTAAAGGTGTATATTCACTGAGTCAAAGTCTCAAACAAATACAGATAGTTGCTACAAAGAAAATCCGGCCAACATAATGATGCTTCTGCGTTGACATAAACCTTTACTTGAGCAAGGAGCCGATTACACATACTGAGCAAAAGCCAATAACTAGATTAAGATCGTTAATATATGAATTGACGATTAGATTATTTAATATTTGAGTGCATTTATCTAATTATTTAATTAATAAATAGTATGAATTTACAATATATATATATATATATATATATATATATATATATGAATAGCTTATGAACAAGTTCGAACTCCTTTAAAAAAATAAATCAACAAAATGTAAATATATTATAATTTTCAATAATAAACTTAAACTCAGCTGGGGCTAAAAATAAAAATTAAAAATTAAACAAATCAAACTTAAATATTCATATTCAATACTCAATTCAATTACAATAATATAATTGGAATCCTTGTTGTTAGGCGGCTCCAGGAGGTTGCTCGCCTTGTGTGTTATTCACATACGAACTGGATTATGCTCACAAAATATCATAAGATTCTCTTTTCCGGATAACATGGAAGATGATAAACTGGGTACGAGTCTAACCCAAAATACCGACGCTATATTTGGTGCGTCTTTGTTCACCTAACAGCCAACATCGAAATTATCTATTGAGAATTCAACACGTGGATATGGAGCCTTTTTTCAACGTGCTCACTACTACCTTATCCATTTGTATATGGAGCTATTTAAAATTGTGTATTCTTAAATTATGTAAATTTATGATATTGATGTTATTATTAAAATTGATGTGACAGTGATTTTTTTAATTATAAAATTTATTTTTATTGATCTAACAATTAAAAAATTACGTCACATCAATTTTGATTGATGCAACTTGTTGTGTGTATATTATCTCTTATTTTTGCTTGAACTCATTATTTTACTCAAAAGGCTCCCCGTGTGAACGGAAATTTTAATTTTTTTAATGTTTAAAATATTTATAATTAAAGTAACTAATAGATAACAAATCAAAATTATATTATACTAATGTTAATTAGTTAAATAATAAGTTGATAGAATGATTTATTTTAAATTAGAAAACTTAAAAGACTAATTTAAAAAATATTAGTTAATTTTATTTTTTAGAAAAAACCACTCTTAATAATAATAATAATAAAGCTTAGAAATGTTATATAAAATATCTGTATTTCATCCATCAAAATTAATATAGCGTGAATTACGTTACATCAATCATGGTGATGAGCATATACTTATCGTAGATAGCATTTCTTATTTTCGCGTGGATGGGAATTTTTTTACTTTTTTTAATTTATGATATATTTTATAAGCCAAACTAACGAATAGCTAACACATAAGAGTTATATTTATATTAATTGATTTGTTCAAGTGATGATATTTTGTTGATTCATTATATAATAAATTGATAGAATGATTTATTTAAAATTTAATTAATGAAATTGAAATCATTAGTTAAATTTGTTTTTAATTTCTAAAAAAAATTTATTCATTCATTTATAAAATAATAATAATAATAATTAATAAGGCAGGAAGAGTCAGCACCCACTTGGAATCCAAATCAATCAATATTCGAATCTCCGGAATCTTTTCCAACAACTACTTTTAATTACTTGCAGATTAAAAAACATTATATAATACTCTTGAGAAATTTCCACGAAATGGGCCTCAAGTGGAACCGCGCATCAACAAGCCGGGTCAATGAGGTCACCGTCCAATCTGAACATGACGCCAGGCATATGTACGTAATAGAATAACGTAAGATCCCGACAAGGAATATAAAGTAATTTATTCATGGCATTATATATTTTATAATCGGAAGCCGATCAAGATCTACGCAAAATTACGTACATTTTAGACACTTAATTAGTTAATTATCACTTTTATTGCAACATTTCCACCAAAACTTCAATTGAACGATTAAATTATTAATTATTGGAAAGATCCTTGCAACATGTTCAAAGGCGGAACTAAGATTTTTTTTTTTGAGTGAAGTCCGAATTTACGTAAATAAATAAATACATAAATATAAAAATAATATAGTAGAAAGTTAAATCATTTAACCATTTAAGAACATTTCGATGCATTTCCTGTCTCAGGCGGGGAGGGAGATCCTGATCAAAGCTGTGGTTCAGGCAATCCCGATGTACAGCATGAACATTTTCCAATTACCAAAGAAATTGTGCACCAATCTTAACTCCATCATGAGCCGGTTCTGGTGGGGTAGATCAGAGGGGGCAAAAGGCTTGGCCTGGATGAGCTGGAGTCGGTTGGGGGCTGCTAAGGAGAAAGGGGGGATGGGTTTTAGAGATCTGGAGATCTTTAATCGGGCTTTGCTTGCCAAGCAAGGATGGAGACTGTTCAAATTCCCCGAGATGTTGGTTGCTAGAGTGATGAAAGCTAAATACTACCCGAAGGGGGACTTTCTCTCGGCACATTTAGGGAGTCGGCCTTCCTTCGCGTGGAGAAGCATTTTCCAAGCAAAAAGGGTTGTGGAAGATGGGTTACTGTGGAGGATTGGAGATGGGGAAACTGTGAGGATTTGGCAGGATAAGTGGCTCTCGTTCCCCTTAACCTCTCAAATTCCTTCCTCTCAATATAATCTGGATGCTAATTCTAAGGTAAGCAACCTCATTGATAGGACCTCTGGTTGGTGGAATATTCAGCTTCTTCAAGCCATTTTCAGGGAGGATGACATTGCACGGATCTGTCGTATCAGCCCGAGCCCGGACCTAGCCCCTGATACTCCGATCTGGCAGGGGACTGCAAATGGCCAGTTCTCGGTTAAAAGTGCCTATCTATTGGAGCAGCTTCGGAAAAATCAATCCAGGGGAGAGAGCTCGGGTGCTGGCAAGGAGGATAAGTTCTGGCAAAACCTGTGGAGAGTGGATGCTCCGGGGGTGATCACAAATTTTATGTGGAGAGTGGGTAATAACCTCCTCCCAACAAAACTGAACCTTTTCAACAAGAAGGTAATTCCTGCTCCGAATTGCCCCATCTGTTCTCAAGAGCCGGAAGATGCTATTCACATTTTATGGAAGTGCAAATCAGCTATGGCAGTTTGGCAAGAATGTGGTAAGAAAATTCAGAAGATGACTGTTGAGCAAGAGGATGGTAAGGGGCTAATCCAATTTTTGATGGGGAAACTTGAGGGGGAGGAGCTGCTGTTGGCTATGGTGGTGCTCCGGTTGATTTGGTTGAGAAGGAACGCCTTCGTGTTTGAGAAGATGTTCTCACCCCCGGATAGGATTGTCCTTGATGCCCAAAGAATTGTGAGGGAGTTCTCCTCTGCTGTCTCCTCAGCAAACAGCTTCGGCTTAGGGGATTGGATGGCGAATTAATGGGGTGGGGAGCTGGGTGCACCCCACGTGCACCTGGAGGGGAATAGATTTGCTTGGCCTGTTGCCACATTCTGGGTTAGCTGGTGTCTGGGTGGGGGTTTGTCCTCCCCTGTTTCGGATTGTTCATTCAAAATGTTCCCATGTTCTTGATTGATGATTAATGAAGTTCTTCTTTTATCAAAAAAAAAAAAAAAAGAACATTTCCAACCGTATACCTAAACTTTGTATATTAGCTATGTTTAGCTAATATTAGCTAATATAATGAGTTTTTACTCTCCAATAGATTAGGTACAAACTAGGTAAAATGAAAAAATTTGCTACAGTAAATAATAACATATTGAGTAATGTTAAAAATAAGATTTATGTCCTCTCAAAATTAACGTGACTTTTAAAATTATTATTAGATGTGTAATATATCATTATTGGATAATATATATATATTTTTTTTTGATTCAAAGATCCCTTCCAATATAATATATAAGAGACTAAATGGTTTAATGTTCAAGATTACAAAAACTCCCTAATAAACTAAGTCAAAGGCACAGGGAGTAGAGTTTCCTCCACCTAGGCAAACTCAGACTCCAACCATAACAGATCACAGCTGCTATTAAATTACCTAGACAACAAAAGATGCATTTACATTACATAAACCTATGTTTGATTTATGAGAGGGCACACATTTGAGCTATAAAATAGCTTTTATAGACCAAATTTGATCTAAAAAAATAGGGCAGGCTACAAGGGACAACAATTGAAAAAAAGAAAGAAAGTACTATTTCTCCGGCCGACATGAGCACGTTCTCTTGGTTTGAATCCCCATGAGAGACACCATTGCCTTCCCACCTAAACCAGTGGGAGGATGTGAAACAAAATCACAAACTTCCATAGTCGTGTGCAAGATTTGCGAGATAGAAACTAACACACAAGAACTCCTTGCACGATGGTTGCACAAAGGTGAGATCTGGAATTGTCAAGCTGGCCTCGATAGTCGTGTGCAATATTTTCGGGACTGGAACTGCCTCCTCAGTCCTCTCCAAACGCCGAAAACTGTCGCACAGGAACTCCTTGCACGAAGGTGAGATCCGGGTTTGTCGGGATGCTGGCCTGAAACCATCGGACCCCATCATAGTGCCAATCTGATAGTTAAACATAAAGCCCAGCCCTCTAACATCTGTAAGTAGCGGTTGATCTGCCTACCGTCATCGCTATAAGCCACCGTGTGCAACCAAACGTAGAGGGGCCATCAGCATCATCTCTGTAGACACCAAATAGACTACCAGCAAACTTCTCCACTACCTAGCCGTAGAGGGTCCATCAGCCGCTAGCCACCTCCCAAGGGCAAGCCCTAGGATCTCACCACACTGGGACAAGACTATCTTCACCCATGACCATGAAACATTCGTCACAGATTTGGTTTCCTTCCCTGGAGAAACACCACAACAAAAACATAAAACTACATCTCCATCTCCATCCTAGAAAAGGACGAGACAAAACTACATTCTCCTAAAAGGGGACAACGTCGCCCTAAGAGAAAAAACACCCTACCAATTTCTAAAAATGCAAACACAAACACAAAACACCATGGGAGGAGGGAAGCCTCAAAAAACAATGCTTTTTTTCTTTGTTCTCTCTCTCACAAAATAACTGCTACATAACCCTTTGGCTTAACATACCTCTATTTCCTTTCATTTTTTGGGTATCATTATTGGATTTTGATTCAATGGCAATTTTAAAAGCCAAATAAATTTTAAAATGCAATAGTGAAGCCAAATAAATAATGGAAAAGGGTATTTATTCCAAAAATGCAATAGTGAAGCAACAAACTTTATGGTGCTGCTGGTGGAGATGGGGAATAAACTAAGTAAGGCCAATGTGGAATTAATGGTGGTTACTGCACGTCGTATTTGGTTTCGGAGAAATACTTTGGTCTTTGAAGGTGTGTTCATAGATCCAAATGAAGTCTATGCTGAGGCCGAGGTGTAGCTTGAGGAATTTTAGATATGTAATATGCAGGAAATGCTTCCTTCGACTGGGGGATATGACCCACGTCCGGCTAGGTAGCAGAAATGGTCCCCTCCTCCAACAGATTTGTTTAAGATTAACTAGGGCACAACTCTTAACATCAACGAGGGGTGCATTAGCATGGGAATTGTTGCAAGGAACTGTATGGGAGAAGTCCTGAGAGCTAAAAGTGTGATGAGACCAATAATGGTTGACCTGAAGATAGCGAAAGCAATGGAGGCACTGTGGGCCATTTTGTTTTGCAAGGAGGTCGGTTTCTTCAATGTCATTATAGAAGAGGATGCAGCACAGGTGGTAAATGAGATAAACTCTCCTCCTTCATATCTCTCTAATACTGGGCATTTCATTGAAAGTATTGTTAAGGAAATAAATAGGATTCGTAGTGTTAAATTTGGTCATGTTCATAGAGAACTAAATGGTGCAGCACACGTCTTAACTAAGGTGGCGATAGAGCAGAAGATGAACATGGAATGGTTATAAGAGAGTCCTGCATGTATTTGTAGTATTATTTGTCACGCCCCCGTTTTGGGATATAAGGGAAACGTGAGTTTGAGTACTAAAATCATATAAATGGAAGCGTGCATTTATAACATATAAATTTAAAACTCCTATTTTATTAAACCTTTCTATTAATAATTCTTTACAAAGTCATGACCTCCAAAAGGAACAAAACATACTATACAATACTAGGGTTTGGCCAGTTCATCACGAACTATCGCTCTCCGCAAGGTCTACGCCCTTACAAGAAAAAGACTTCGTCTTACAGTTGTCATCTGGAAATGGGTGGAGGAAAAAGGGGTGAGTTCGACAACTCAGTAAGGAAAATACAACACTAGGGGAATAAAACATGTGATAAACCTTTATGCCATAATCTTTAGTCATGCATAATGACAGATTTATTCTACTCACTAATAAGAATTATTTTCACATATGATGAATTGCATAATGTAAATTGATTTATAACCTAAACCAATAGTATGTTGATTTTAATTTATTTTAGACGAATTAAGTGTTTTTGAGTATATTATAATTTACGATAATGTTTAAAAGTATGAATATGATATGTGATTTTAGATTGTGTATAAGTTCAAGATTCAAGTTATGAATAGTTGTCTGAGATGTGATATGCTAGGCTGTTTATGTTTTATAAGAAAATACATATTAAAGCATGATTCATAAAGTGAAATGTATTGTTTTAGGACAGGTGGCATGGCATATGAACAATTAATAGAATTTGAAGAATATGAATAATGGTATAAAAATGACAGTTTATAAATGAGAATGATAGTTTATTATGATCCATTATATTCTTTTTATCAGTTTTCTCTTTAATCCTTTCTCTGTGGTTTAACCCTTTATAGACTCTAAACCGCTGTTACCCGTGAGCGGAGCACGTTGGCTTTTGTCACACAGACCTATGGACTCAGCCTGTCGTCACAGGGGAGAGCCGGTTCCGAGTTGGGGATCTTCCCTAGGTGAAGGCCAACATCGGCTGGTAGCACACACCAACACATGGTATGCTTGCCATGCTACCCTATGGGTACCAATCCTAGCTGTAATAGTGCCTCAGGGTTAAACAGTTACTGCACATGAACGATTTTCTGTAATACTGTAGGCTCTGCTTTATCTGTATACTTTATTTCAAAACTGTAAGAGCCGTTTTCATAACTATAGTCATGTGCAGAATTTAACTTTAGAATCTCTTTTCTTTCAAAACTGTATTCTTGAATAGAATCATATACTTTGGAATTCTCTGTAATCATATCTTTCAAATGCTCTCTTTTTCATCATTGTAGGTATGCATAATTCATAACTTTGAAATACCTTTGATCATATATGCATAAATCAAAACTTTAAAATGCTCTTAATCATAACTGTAATTTATGCACAAATTCTTGAATAATAACATATGAGTAATAAAAGCTTGTCATTAAAAATCACATACGTAAATGCTTTGTAAAATCCCCAACACTTTTTCAAAAGATTTATAATAAAATCTTGTTGGGGGTTTTTCGGTGTTGTATCCCCTTACCTGGACTTTCCATTAGCGTCAAGGTCGAGCTTCTACCTAAATAAAACACGAGGATAAAATTTAGCTGAGCGTTCTGAAATTCAGTTTCTAAGACTTTTAATTAGATTATCCTATATGTATATTCTATAAACGAAATCTCTATCCAATTAACATAATTCATAATTATAAATTAGCATCACTACTTAATAAACCAAATCCTTAACTCTTAGAAATTTCAACAAAAATTACAGCCTAAACCCAAAGCCAAAGAATCAACTAAAACTATTTTACCCACCAACTCACCAAATTCCTCAAACAACATCAAATCCATAATATACCCAATCCAAAACCCTCACTCCTAAATTATTTCAGAATCCTTTTAAACACTAAAAAAAAAAAAAAATAATCCTTAACTACAATAATTAATAACAAATCTCCAAAACACTCATCAACAAAGGATAGTATTTCAACTAAGATCAACAAACAGGAACCACAATACCCATACAATCAGTTTATAAATAGAATCCAGAAATCACCAAACATAACACTCACGACTTATCTTACTTCCAGAACACCCCAACAGACCATTCAAATATTCTAACTAACAAATACAATCTTTCCAACGATCAACCCTCAATCTTAACAATAATCATAATCCAGAAAATCATTAAACTCTCAGTAAATCAACAACTATGAATCAAATCATAAAAATTATTTACCTTGATAATTTCCAGTACTAATATTCAAATATAAGTTAATACCCAAAATCTTCCAAAATTTTCAACCAAAAACAAGAATACCCATCACCAAAACTTCAACCAAATCAGCTAAAATTCATCAACAACCCAACCATAATCATTACACCCACTGTCAACTACCCAAATCAAGAACCAATCAGCCAAAAATTCCAAAATACCCAATTAGCCAAAGCACACCAAATCAGTAGAAATCTAAATCTAATTCAAAGTATTTTAGGACTAAATTAGTAATAATCACAATAAACATATATTTATAAATTTCTTCCTAAAATCTCACGGTTTACTGGAAATCTTACCGAAAATTACTACCCAACTGCCGGAAAGATCAACCCACGGTCGACCCACCGGAAAACCATAGAAAACAACCGAAAAGCGCACCTCCAAAAACTGCTGGATCCCCTCTGCCTCGCCGGAAACCAGCCTTCAAGTCACCGGGTCTCAGATCAACGAGTCACTGAGTCACGGGTTCACTGGTATCGCCACCGGAACCGCCAGAAATCGCCACTGGAAGCCACCGGATCTCTCTCTCGGGTTCGATATGGGTTGCGCACACACACACACACAGGTCACGGATTCTGGGTTATGGGTCACGGCCTTGATGGGTTCGGGGTTATGGGTTAGGCCGGAAAACACCTGAGCCCACCGGAAATCGGCTTGTCTCGCCGGAAATCGCCTCCTCCAACGACCCATAGAAAACCCACCGGAAACCGCACCTTCACTTCGCCGGAAATCAGTTCTGCCTCGCCGAAAATCGCGCTCCAGACCACCCACCGGCGTCATCCGTTCTGCCTGCGTTGTCCGTCGACGGATCGGGACCCACGGCTTGGGTCACCGGTCGGTGCTTCTCCCGACTCTCACTCTCGATCTCTCTCTCTCTAATCTCTCAATCTCTCTCGGTCTCTCATCTCTGCTTCTCTCTCTCTCTACAACTCTCTCTGTCGGCATCTCTCTCTGTCTCACCGTGTCTCGGGTGGAAGGAAAGAAAGAAGAAATGAAGAAGGAAGAAGAGAGAAAGAAAAAGTAACGAAGAAGGAAGATGCAGAAAATAAAGAAGAGAGAAAAAAATTTTAATAAACAAGACAACTTGCACGACAAGTTGTGAATTTTTTTTTTTTTTTTTCTACTTATTGAATAAGTTAACTTAACTTACTCCATAAGCTTCTTTTTCTTTTTTCTTTTTTTTTTTTTTTAAAAAAAAAAAAAAAAAAAAAAAAAAACCAATTAAAAAATCTGGGGTATTACATTATTGATAGGGAAAAGTTTTGTCCCTAGATTCCACGCTAGTTGGGATCACTTGTTTTGATGTCTGTTTTTTTTATCTATAATATGATGAGAATTTTCGTTCAAAAAAAAAAAAAAAAGCCAAATAAATTTTGAGATGATTCAAAGATGAGATAGGTATTCTTTTTAGCATTACTCAAACCTCTCGATATTTATTGAAACACACTAGATGAATAAAATAATAATTTTCAACAGTCAATTTTTGGTTGTTCATTGTTTCTACATCGCTGGAGAAAACAAGAGACGGTGTTGGATCCACTCAACACCAAATAGGTATTCACAGTGGATTAAGATTCTCTATAATTAATTGTTTGAATTTAAGAGAATTCGGTTAGGTTATTGTAAGAGACCACTTTTGGAATTCACCTGACCGAATAAGTAGTTGGGCATCCTAATTTTTATTTGATGAGGTGAATTTTATAATTGGTTTATCATAATCACATGTCCGAATTATCTCAAATTCGGATAGAAGATCGTAATCCACCGTCCACTGACCACCGTTGCTAGCATATGGATCTTGTGCCAACACCATGTCGTCTTCAAGGGCATTGGCGCCAATATCTGTGTCCTCGCCGATCTCCTATACTCCACCGCCGCAGGAGATCGGTGTTGTCCCGTCGTACTGGGCCTTGGTTGGGCCCCCTGGGCAATTCCTTCACATATGAGATATTTGGAGCGAACTTCTTCGTACACATCTCGATCTCTCTGTAACTCTTTATACTCCACCATTCTCTTCCACACCTCAATCTCCGCCTAAATATGTGTCATCCTCAGCAAATTATACTTCCTCTTCTCTATTTTGGGTGCGTTTAAGATTGCGATTTCATAGATAAAAAGTGCGATTTTAAACTAAATCGCAGAAAATGAACCGTTTGAGAATTGCGTTTTTAAAAAATTGCAATTTGAAAACGTTGAAAACTGCATTTTCAAATCACAGACAATGTAGTGCTTTTTTGAAAACGCAGAATTTTAAAAAGCTAACCTGTGATTTTAAAGGCCAAACTGCGATTTTGTTAAATGCTTAACTGCGTTTTTGAAAATCACTTTTTCAAATTGCACATTTTAAAATCGCTATTTTTAAATTGCACTTTTAAAAATCGCAAACCCAAATGACCCCTTCCTTGAATTCCAATTTCACTTCTTGGCTGCTCCTTTTGAATAGACCCTTAAAGAACAATGAGGCAATTCGGGGTGGGTCTTAAATGAAGATTCTTGGGCACGATTCTAATGGCGTAACTTGGTGGATTTCGTTTATGGATGTGTAGGAATTCATGGAATTCTCAAGGTTTTTTGACGAAGGGGAAAGCTACCTTCCTGACATTTTGCAACATCCCATCATTTGAGTCACTCCTTAAATTGACGCTGCATTGAGGAAGGAGTTGAGGTTATGAAAAAAGCACTTTGATAACGGTGTTTGATAAAAGTGTTGGAAAAATATAATAAAAAAAAAACAGAAATAATATTTAAAAGGAAATAGAGAAAAAAATTAGAAAATTTGTTTAAGTGTGTATAAATAATAATAATAAAATAATTAAAGTAGAAAATTACACTTTTTGGGTAGGTATTTACATTATGATGTTGGAGAGGCTTTTATTGAAGAAGTTGAGGATGCTATTGAAAAACGCCATCAAGTTGGACAAACATGTTGTCACCAACAAAGAAACCAGCAGCACCTTGTTGCTGCTATTTTAGGTTTCTTTTCTTTTTCGTTTCTTTGTAGAGTTTAAATTTTAAGGTTAAATACGTTTTTGCTCCCTATGATAAAGGCAGGTGGTGAGGTTGGCGTTGCCAAAGATGGGCGGCAGTTGTCATTGGTGGGGGGATGGTCGGAAGCAAGAGGGGAAGGGGGAGCCATTTTGCCCAAAGGGGTTGGCTCCTTCTGATTTAATTATTTAATTATTTAATTATTTATTTTTTAATGCATAGGATATGTGTCAACACCTCTAAGATGTTGACGTGAACTTCCGTCAATTTTTAGACGGAAGTTTAAATTGAGGTATCATCTCCGTCTTTAGTAATAAACAAGTTACCATCTACAATACGAAATGAACCACAAAAAAATAAAAATAGAGGTAATGGCAACAGAGGAGAGAGAAAGACGACGTCAGGGAGAGAAACAATGGAGAGAGTCGCCAACGGCCGTGAGAGAAGATAGGGGTGGTTGTGCCACCACACCCACCAAATTATGGCAGTCACACGGCCACCCGACAAGAACCGCATACCTACACAACCAATCCCAACCAATTTGAGGTGACTGGACAGACACCTTAACCATATAAGATGGAATGCTGACTTGACAGCTTTCTATTGGATAGTGCGAACAACTGGATTTATACTTGGTTTTTATTGACTTTAAACTCTTCTATTTATTATTTTCTCTTTTTACCTCTTTAATAGAAGAAACCCATCTCACTGACACTGGCATCGACACCAACACCGCATGAGATAATGATCATTGTGACCAGCTGACTCTACAAGAATTACGAACGTAGGTTCTTAATTTGGGCCCCGTTTAATAACCCCCCTCCCCTCCCTTTATGGGAGAATTTTTTTGTTGAGTGAAACTAAAAAGTGATTGATGTGATATAAAGTAGAAAGAATTTATATGGAAAAGTAGAAAAATTTTGTATTGTAGTGAGTTTTATTATTTAAATAATAATAAAAAATTGTTGATGTGATATAAAAAATAAAAAAATGTTAAAAATGTTTTGAAATAAATGTTTTTTGGGAGAAGTAGAAATAAGGAGAGAGGGAGGGGAGACGGTTATTAAACGGGAAGAGATGATTTTAGAGGGATAGCTTGAGCAAACACGCATAGGGTGAAAAAGTGCCTGCCCCTCAATTTTCTAATCCTGACATTTCCATTACATGGGCTCCTATAACATTACAGACTGGTTCACAAAAGTCATTATCATTTTTGTTGAAATTTTTAATAAAATGTAAAATATAAAATAAGAGAAGCAAAAGCAAAAAGAGAGAGACAAAAATTTGAGGTGGTTCGATTCATCTTTAGAGGCATACCTCTACTACTAGGAAGACATCGATAAAATTACATCTTTATTGAATAACTTGAATATAATAAACGAGGTGAGTTTGAAAAGGATATTAGACACACAACTATGATAAATATATAATAAAATAAAAAAATAAATAAATAAAATGAAAAAAAAAAAAAATTGGAGGAGCCAATTTTTTTTTTTAAAAAATGAATAAAAATTAATTTAATTTAATTTTTTTAGATTTTTTTTTTTAATGGAGAACCTTTGGCTTGGGGCATGCTAAGGAGTAGCTCCGGCCTTGAGACCAATTATATATAAATATA
Source organism: Alnus glutinosa (assembly GCF_958979055.1). NCBI lineage: Eukaryota > Viridiplantae > Streptophyta > Magnoliopsida > Fagales > Betulaceae > Alnus > Alnus glutinosa. Next base: position 31,478,840 of record NC_084888.1, read on the forward strand.
TATATACACACTAATGAATTGTTTTTTTTTTTGTTTTTTCTCAAATTGAGTTTGTTAAGAAAAATATTAGTTTATCCAAGTCCATCAAAATAACTTGGGCCCAACCGGTTCATCCGGCCCGACTACTTGACCCGGGCAACTGACCCAGGTACCTAGATACCCCTACGCCTGCATGCATCTCGGGATTACCCGAAATTTAAGGGACATGACGCACGATACAAAACTAGATCGTGCGCCCGAAACTTCACCAATGACATGTCACCCATAAAGGATCGTGCGCTCGAGATAGGCGGTCGTGGAACCCGAAATATCCGTGCCCCTGAAGCCACGTTTTCTTCAACTACTGATCCCCGCATATACAAGGAACTATCTTAATTGCTCCTCAATCTCTATAAATACCAGAGTCTCTTCAGATGTTGAGGTACACTCTTGATCTCATTAACATTACTCTCAAACAATACACTTATTTAAGCATTGGAGCAGGATTGTCGGCATCCATCGACGCAGCTTTTACTTGCAGGTTTCCAAGAAGGAGCTATCGGCGAATTATCGATCGACATGTCACCTACTGGAATACTGTATCAAAAGAGTCAACTCATTTTGAGTTGGTTCAGTGATTTGCCATCCTTTTTTTTGGGTGACTGAGTGATTAAGTGAGTTGACTCGCTAAATTCAACCAGGCAATTTGGAATTTGATTAGGCCACTAGCGAGAAGCAGGTGACAGTTGGCAGTGGCAGAAGTGTTGGCGATAGCACTATTGACGCCTTGACAGTGATAGTGGTCAGTGATGACAGCAAGTCAGCAATAGCTGCTAGTGATGGGGCCAATGGTGGACGGTAGCAACAAAGGAGAGGCGGCGATGATAGTGCCTATAGACGATGGGTGGTCGGGCCAACAAAGCGCCAATGGACTGGCCGACTGGGCCACTAATGTAGGTTAAAAAATTGCTTCTCTTGGCTGGCACAATGTAGATTAGGGCTAGCTTGTGAAACTCGTATTAGTGTTTTTATACCAAAATAAGAGCCAGATGCATCAATTTATAATAAAATGTAAATAGAAGGGGAGAAGCGGAAGCAATGAGGGAGACAAAAATTTAGGGTTATTCGGCTGTTGAAAATAAGTACGCTAGTAATTAACGAGGGTCACATCTAAAAGAGTTTTGGGCCGTTGAAAATAAAAAAGAATTTTTAAACATTTTATCAACACAGGCGCTTAATTTTTAATTCTGATTTGTACTTGCAATTTCTTGATAATAATATTAATAAATCGGCAAGTTTAATGGGTTTGTTTGGGGATGAACTTGCCATGAGACGATAACGTGCTGCAACTATTATTATTTTTTTTCACATTTTTTAATAATAATTAACATTAAAATATTTTTATTTTTTTCACTTTTTATATCATATTAATAATTTTTTATTATTATTTAAACAAAAAAATTATTATAATACAAATTTATTTTACTTTATCTCACATTATTACTTTTTATTAATTTTAAAATTTTAAAAAAAAAAAAAAAAAAAACATTCGTCAAACAAAAGTCGGATGTTTCCTTTCTTGTCTTTGTGATTACGTACGTTCCATGGAGCAGCGAAATCCCCAGAAAAATGTAACGTAACACATAGAAAGCATACACGTGTCTATTCAAAAAAAGAAAGAAAAAGAAAGCATACACGTGGACAGGAGATGCCACGCTACGTACGTGCCGGTGTTCCACGTGTTCAACACCTAACACTAGGTCTGCATGCGACCGCTGCCCCATACTCGTATTAATTTACGGAAATATTCTCGATTCCCGATCTGTAGTAAAACCTTAGTGACGGCAAAACCGGAAATAGCCGTCATCGGAGAAAGTATTCATACTCTCTCTCTCGTTGCTCACATCGAGGCCAAGAGCAAAGAGCTAGCGCACTAACTGTGGAAGATGATAAGGCAAGGCCCGACTCTAACATGCACGGCGGTTGTCGCAGCCGTAGCCTGCGCACTAACCCTCTCTGTAGCTCTCCATGACACCGACACGGACACCCCACAAAACCCAAACATATTCCAAGTCACGGACAGAACATTCTTGGACAATGATTTGCTGGGCACCGAGAGGAAGTTCAAGGTTTTCATGGAGGAGTACGAGAAGAGGTATGCTACGAGAGAGGAGTACCTGCACCGCCTTGGGATATTCGCCAGGAACATGGTGAGAGCCGCCCAGCACCAAGCGCTCGACCCCACGGCAGTCCACGGGGTCACGCCGTTCTCCGACCTCTCCGAGGAGGAGTTCGAGCGGCTGTACACCGGCGTGAGAGGTGGGCCTCGCATGGGTGTTGCGGTTAAGGAAAGTGGACCATTGCTGAAGGAGGAGGAGGTTTCTGGCTTGCCCGAGAGCTTTGACTGGCGAGAGAAAGGAGCCGTTACTGAGGTTAAGATGCAGGTGAAACTTGTTAAACCATTGATTATCTCACCAAAAAAATTAAAGCTAATTGTAGAATTTAACAATCTAATTAGTATCTTACATATATAATAAATTTAATTATTTAATAAAAATTATTATACCAATCAATTACACATTTACTAGTTATTTATTTATTTATTTTATGTTTTTAATTATGTTATACACATATATACAAATAATTTAAATATAACCGGAGTTTGATTGTATATCCCGTATATATTTCGATTAAGAACAATTAAGATTAATAAAACAAAAGAAACAAAAATTAACTATGTATTTCTAGAATTGTTTGTAGGTCTTCATTAATTTCAGTTAGTATATAGAGACTTATTGAGAGTTCAAATTATACTATGATTTTGAAATAGACATTATTTGCCAAAAAAAAGAGAGAAAGAAATAGAAATAGACATTCATGATACCACTAAAGATTAAAGGTTTAATTTGAAATTAAGGTTTTATACGTTTACCTTAAATCTTTTTTATTTCATCTTCATTTGGTTAGAAATTTTAATAATTAAAACTTTTATTTTCTTTCTTTTGCTAATTTATCCTTTCGAAACAAAAACATTAATAAAAAATCCAAACATAAAACATGAAAATGTAAAAACAATTTTTACTTTTATATCGCATCAAAATACATAAAAATAAATAAAAATAAATAAATAAAATTAATAAACATACTCAAATGCAACATCCATACTCAAATGCTTTCGAGTTCTCATAATTTCATAAACATTCTAGTCCAACATCAGCCCGTCGTTGGTGGTGTGGGGATCGATATTGGGCTGACCCAAGATTCAAATTCGGAGTGGCTTCTTATGTTTGATCCTATTAAGACCAACAAAATTAATTAAGGTGGTAGAAAGGAAGCAGGGCAGGCAATAATTTATGCTTGTTTTTGTTGATACAGGGTGTATGTGGATCATGCTGGGCTTTCAGCACTACAGGAGCTGTTGAAGGAGCCAATTTCAAAGCCACCGGGAAGCTTCTCAATCTCAGTGAACAACAGCTTGTTGATTGCGACCACGTGGTCAGCTGCTTTTCCTACAAGTTTCTTATAAACTGATCGATCACACGAATATCACTATATTAATGATCATTTTTTAATCTCTCTTTTTCTCTGTTAGTGCGATGCGACGGAGAAGACGGCGTGTGACAATGGATGCCACGGAGGCCTCATGACAAATGCATACAAATATTTGATGGAGGCAGGAGGATTAGAGGAGGAGAGTTCATACCCCTATACAGGGAAACAGGGTGAATGCATGTTTAAGTCGGAGAAAGTAGCCGTTAGAGTCGTCAATTTTACAAACATTCCTATTGATGAGAATCAAATTGCAGCATATTTAGTCAACCACGGTCCTCTTGCAGGTAATCTTCCATGTATTGGTTGATATTACTTTTTTTTTTTTTTTTTTGACCTTTTCCACGTTGTAGCACAAAATCACATAAACTATATGTTAAATTTAACTAATATGGTAAAATTATACTCTTAACAAGTGAAGTTTAACCTATTAAATATTTGACTGAAATACGAAGTAAACTATAAAGTTAGAGTTCAAACTTATGACATCTGAAATAACTCAAAACCTCTCGCGTTCTTATTTTTTTTTTTTTTTTTTTGCGTCTGCTTTTCATCTTATATTTTACATATATCTTTACACCATGGTAGTTTTGGCAATCCCAAAAAAAATTTGAATTTTTTATAAAAACATTATTTTTCATACTATGGCCCCTAATAGGGGCGGAGCCGGCCAGCATTTGGAAGTGGGGGGCCAAATTGGGAAGAAAAGAAATTTGGGGGGCAAAATTAAAAAAACAAAAAACAAAATAAAATTTGGGGGTAAAATTTAATTTATTATTATTATTTTTGGGAAACCTGGGAGCTTGGGGGGCCAGCCCCAAGCCCCTTGGTGGCTCCGCCCTTGTTCTCATCATTGACTTTTTCACCCCAAATAGGTAAATGATTTAGCTTTTTACGGTTGTACGTGTCTATAGCAAATTAGAGAACTTTTATATTAAGAAGAAAAATTATTTTCAAAGATGATTTTATAGATATGTAACTTTTGTATACCGTTATAGTTTATGTTTTAAGTTTAAGACCTGTCGGCTTGATGTTTGAAATTCAGTTGGGTTGAATGCGGTGTTCATGCAAACGTACATCGGTGGTGTGTCATGCCCGCTTATTTGTGGGAAGAGATGGGTGAATCACGGTGTGTTGCTTGTGGGGTATGGTGCGAAGGGGTTCTCCATTCTTAGGTTTGGGTTCAAGCCGTATTGGATCATCAAGAATTCATGGGGCAAGAAATGGGGCGAAAATGGCTATTACCACCTTTGCCGGGGCGGCGGCATGTGCGGAATGAACACAATGGTCTCTGCAGTAGTCACTCAAGTCTCCTAAACACAAGTTTTTTATTTATGAAGTTTAATTAAACAAATACTGTGTAATGTCGAATTATACAGTTTTTGAATTCTGCTTGTTTGGTATAAATGCTGCAAACAATTACATTTATCGAACAAATAAATTTATGTATGCCTTTTTTGTATTGAACGGGGAAACTGACCCTTTTAATGGTGCGTTTGGGATTGCGATTTCGTAAATAATAAGTGCGACTTTAAATCAAATCGCAGAATATAAATTATTTGGAAATTGCATTTTTAAAAATTACGATTTGAAAACGCAGAAAATTTACTTTTTTAAATCACAGGTAAGATGATGCTTTTTTGAAAACGTAAAATTTTAAAGGTTAATTTGCGATTTTAAAGGTTAAATTACGATTTTGCCAATTGCTTAATTGCGTTATTAGAAATTACTTTTCAAAATTGTAATTTTAAATCGCACTTTTTAAAATCACAAATTCAAACGACCATAAATAGGGATTGTCCTCAAAACATTTTATATGAATGGAGCGTCTCCTCCAACCAAACATTTTCTGCCCCTAGACCTCTTTTTATTGGGGTCAATTTTTATATCTAATGGAAGATTAAAGCAGTTTTGTTCAAAAAAAAAAAAAAAAAAAAAACTTAAATGGAATGAATTTTGTTTAGGTGTTAAAAAAAAAAAGTGCATTTTTTTTTTATTAAAAAAGAGAATAAAATTAAATTTGAACAGTTAAAAAAAAATTACACGGACATTTGAAAATTTATATGAATGGAGCGTGTCCCAATTCCATACCACTATACCAGCCCATGGTTTAGTGTAAAGGGTCATTTTAGATTTGAATTTGTCGGTCGTAGCTTCGAAGGTTGGAAAAAACAAAAGAAGAAGAAATTGAAGTTGCAAAAGACTTCCGACCTGCCGGATTCGAACCAGCGACCTAAGGATATCGACAGGACAAACCCACTACAGTCCTCCGCTCTACCAACTGAGCTAAGGTCGGTTTGTTCATTTTGGCGGATATATTATATTTATTTGTTTACACATAGACCAAACCTACCATCTTTGGCCCACTTCATTTATTTATTTATAAATTGAATTGTCAATTTGTCGTAATTAACCGTTACATCTAATTTATTTACATCTTTCTTTGTTTTCCAACAAGCACCTACTGTTATGTCTCGTAGCTCGCTCTTGAATTTGAAAAAAAAAAAAAAGGATTTAGCTTCTTATTCTTTACTAGTGATTGTTAACTTTTATGAATTAATGGTAGGAATTTACACAATTTTTGAGTCTTTTGTCAAACTATAAGTTTGAAAATAATTTATAGATCTCTTCTTTGTTCATTGAACACGTTTAAGGATGCGTTTGAGATTGCAATTTCATAGACAATAAATGCGATTTTAAACCAAATTGTAAAAAATAAATCGTTTGTGAACTGCTTTTTTAAAAATTGCGATTTGAAAACGTAGAAAATCTGTTTTTTCAAATCGCAGGTAAGATGTTGCTTTTTTGAAAACGGAGAATTTTAAAAGCTAATTTACGATTTTAAAGGTTAAATTGCGATTTTACCAAACGCTTAACTGCGTCTTTAAATATTAATTTTTTCAAATTGCACTTTTTAAAACTACAAACCCAAACAGGCCTTAAATAAAAAGGTTACAAGACTTAAACTATAACTAGTACTCCTATTCACTATTCAGCTGGGAATTACTCTGCATGACTTAAGTGTTATACTAAAACAAGGACTCGTAAGTAAAAGATTCACATTTTGCTACTACATGATAAGAAATAAAACTACTACTATTATAATACTAAATCCTAATGTAATTAGACATCTACTACCTACTACTAGTAATTATCATAACACCTACCAAGCTTGAAATTCCTGTTGTGCAAATTCTCATGGTACATGTAGATTGATATGTATGAATAATCCAAAAATTTGAAAAAGATAAGAGATTTGTGAGAGGGGCTTGCTATTTAATATTCTTTTATTTTTTATTTTTGAAAATCAGTCATTAAATCCGTAAGACTTATATATGCATATTCAATAGTTGATTTTAAAATAGGGAGAATAAGAGAAGGATGAGAATATAAAATAAGTTTTGCCTTATATTAACTAAATAGACACAATCAGGGGCGGAGTCAACATCTAAAACTTGGAGGGCTAAATTGAAGAGAAAAAAAAATTAGGGGGGGGGGAGGAAATTAAAAAAAATAATAAAAAATTAGGGGTAAATTTTTAAATTTAATTTTTTTTTTTTGGGAAAGCCAATATAAAGGTTTTAGAGCGTATGGTGAAAATGCTCCAAGAGATAGAATTGTAACGTTCATTTGCTCTAAATAGCTTAAGATGAAACTCCACCTACTTATTAGGCAGGCAACCACTATCGCTTTGGTATTCTCTTTTTATTTTTTATTTTTTCTCTCTCATTTTTTTATTGTCTTTTCTCTTTTGATGGTTTAAGAAAATAATTAAAAAAAACTGAAAAAAAAATATTTAAAAAAAAATAAAGAAATGAATAAAAACTTTGTTTAAAGTTGTATTAAAACAATAATAAATAAAGTAAAAAATTATACTTTTTAGTTAAGTTAAAATGCATGGAGATATCTTAACTCTTAAGACTGTCTGAATTTATATAAATCCAGTCCTCATTCTACATATGCCACTGACTGAAAAAGTATCACAAAAAGTAGAGATAAAATTGGCAATTAGTCGGTCCTACAAATATCACATGCGCAAACGATGAACATCCATTACAACTATAAAAGGTTTCCCATCAATGGAGAATCTATAAAATGACCAACGTACCCACTAAGATCTCTTTCGATTTACGTATATCCTCGTGGTAGGTGGAGGGTAGTCATGTCATTCAGTTCATATGGCACCTAAGGGTCTATGGCCTATTTATCCAAAAAAACACATCCACATCGAGGACAAAGTGGTTCAGAACACTTAGCAAAACATTAAGCAAAGACAAGAGAATACCGCGAACAAAACAAGAAACTTACAAAGAGAAAAGAGAAAATGTCGTTCTAAACCTTATGTTACTTGTTGCCGGTTACCACCCAAAACCATTCATCAGAAATTTGTTGTATTCTCTCTCTGTCTCTGTCTCTGCATAAATACCTGCAACATAAATTCTCCTGTAATATGTGCACGACAAGGTGTAACAAGCTCACCAGGGAGCTTGACATGTGGTTGATGTTGACTGACACGTGTTGGGGTACGTGGATGCTAGGGAAGGAAACTAGTATAGCTCATCAAAGCTTCAAGGCTATATGGAATAAACGTTGCCGTTTATAGTTGTTTGTAAACGATGTCGTTTAGTTTGAATTTCTGTTAAGTGTTCAAATAATTTCATTCACGCAGGTCTCTAGGGAATTTTTATATAAGGGACGAGAGACGTGAGGAATGGGCATTCAGGTTGATTGTAAATCGAATTTGGATCTGGAGGCTGGCTGGCTCCTCGAATTGCCAATTGTTCTTCGTGAACCCTAATTGATCAATTTCAGTTCTTCTTCATTTCTCCATTCTTTCTCTCAATTCTTTCTTCTCATTCTTTCAATTTTGTCCTAATCAGTAACAGACCTTGGACTGTTACAAGTGGTATCAGAGCCAGGTTCCATTGTCTTAATTTCGATTCTGCTTCATTGTTCTACTTCATTGGCGATGACGCAAACTTGATCAACTTTGGCGGAAGTTCGAGAACTACAGGAAGGAATGCAGACGATGCATGTGGTGATTTCAGAAATACAAGCGGATATGCGTCAGAATCAGTCGGATGTGCAATCTAGCATCCAACCTCAGGAGGAAATTCGCCGGATGCAGGAGGAAATGTTCGGAATGCTCAAAAGGCAGGAAGAATAATTTCGGCAATTCAACTCGCACTTGAAGTTCAAGGAGCAGGAGCACATGGAAGCTGCTCAAGGACAAGGAGAAACTAGTAGGAACGGCGATCCGATTGTTTAGACATCAACTACTAGAGGAGATGCGTTCCAAACAAGGCCTCTACGCCTTGAGTTTCCTCGGTTCAACGGAGAGGATCCGGAAGGTTGGTGTTACTGAACCTCACAGTTTTTTTATTATTACAGTATGCCTGATTAACAGAGATTTACAATCTCTAGCTTCAATATGGAGGGAAAAGCCTTAGTATGGTTCCAGGAATTGCGTAATAGCAATAACCTGATCACTTGGAATGAGTTCCTTAAGGCTATTCACACTAGGTTCGGTAGGAGTCTTTATGATGATCCAATGGAGTCTCTAGTGTCATTAAAGCAAATTGGCACTGTGGAAGAGTATAAATCTCAATTTGAATTGTTGGCTAATAGAGTTGTCGGATTGTTGGAGAATTTGAAATTGAGTTGCTTCATTGGAGGTTTAAGTGAGGAAATTAGACTACCGGTTATGATGTTTAACCCTAAGTCTATGACAAAGGCCGATTCCTTAGCTAAAATTCATGAGGAATTAATGTCTAATGCCAAAAAATCTTCTAGGAGTTCTTGGAGTAGCACTCAGCTTCGGAGTTCCAACTTGATTACTAACTCTTATAAAACTAGAGTGAGTCTGCCATGGCAATCTAAGATGTTCCAGAATAATCCTATATTTGGACAAGCTAAGGGAGGAGATAACAGTAGGGCATTAGTGCCGGTGCAGAAAATCTCTTCAGCACAAATGAAAGAAATGAGGAAGAAGGGATTGTGCTATTCCTGTGATGCTAAGTGGAATAGGGGACATGTATGTGAAGGTAGACCGAAGTTGTTTTTGATAGAGGAAGTAGAAACTGAGGAGTTAGAGGAGCTTGATGCAGCTACTTTAAAGGAGGTTGTAGAAGATGAACCTGAAATTTCCTTAAACGCCATTACTGGCACTCCTACACCTAAGACCATGAGAATTGTGGGATGGGTAAAAGGACAACAAGTGATTGTGTTGATAGATTCTGGTAGTACGCATAAATTTCTTGATGAGAATTTTGCTGCTGTTTTGGGAGTTAAACCGAAAGGACAAGAGGCTATTAAAGTGAAGATAGCCAATGGACAGGAAGTTCATAGTCCTGGAAAGTGTGGGGAATTAGCTTTGAAAATGCAAGGAACCGAGTTTTTGGTGGAATTGTACATCTTGCCATTGGTAGGGTGTGATGTTGTCTTGGGTATTAACTGGCTCAGAATGTTGGGCCCAATTTTATGGGACTTTGCAACCTTGTCTATGGAGTTTGAGTGTGCTAATCACAAGTGATGAGTGCCAAAAAGTGTATATTTGGATCCCTTAATTTACATTAGTTAAACCTTTAGCTTTATTACTTTCTGATGTTTTGTTTAGTTTTGGTGATTTTACGTTTTTGCAGGACATAAAGAGAAAAATGGTTATTTTCAAGTGAAAATGCATAAAAGCTGGAGATTTGGAATTGCTGTGAAGTCGATCGATCGAAATTTTCCCGATGTCGATCAATCGATTATAAAATCGATCGATCGAATTTATGCGGAGCTGGAATTTCAGAAACCCTAGCTAACTCTATAAATACCATTCTTTTCGTATTTTTAAGGAGAGAGCCGCGGAGGAGGCCGCTTAGGAGTGCCTAGGGGCCGATTTCACTGTATCTTAGGGTTTTTGGGTTGATTTTGACCTAGAACTTCAATCTTTTGTAAGTTTATTCGTTTTTAATGCATTCTTGTAGTTTATTTATGCTTTCTTTGTTCATGTCTAGCTAATACTTTCATCTAGGGTTGATGATGAAACCTCACCAGTGAATAGAAACTGAGTTTCATGCTATTTGAGTTTATGAGCTTGATTTCTCATTGTTCTATTTCGGTTTTTGAGATTATTTTTGGATATCTCTTGTGATTTCCTGATACAAGTGATGATTTGATATAGTTTCATTAAATTGATGGCTTGGGTTTTCATGTATGTTGGATATTCATTGTGTTTCATTCTATGGATACATTTGATGATTTAGTTGAAACTAGATATCTTTTGTGATTTGTGGAAGAATGGATTAATTGAATGATTTAAACTATTTTTGAAGCAAAAGTAGAACATACCTAAGATTTGCATTTGAAAACCTCAAAATATCTGTGATGCGCATGAGATTAGGTTGTTGTGATTTGGTGAGTGTGGATTCCAAAACCCTAGACCCCTTTTATTTTCATTAATTTTGTTTATGTTTTATTTTATCAAAAACCCCTAAATTTAGAATTAGGTTAAAATAGGATTAGTTTGAATATAAATTAATTTTCGCAACTCAATTCCCTGTGGGATCGACCTCGCACTTGCATAACACTATATTGCAAAACGATTCGTGCACTTGCGAGTATATTAAAATTTGCACAACAACAAGTGTGTGTTAAGGGGGTTACAGCAGGGTAAACCTTGGAGTTTGGAGGGTGCTGAGACTTTCAAAATTTCCAAACAAAATGGAAAAGGAGTTTTCCTTCAACTGCTGGGAAATGATGTTGAGCTAACTGCCAATAAACAACAAACTGGAAGACCTGAAGACTTAGCTAGCTTGGAAGAACTTTTGTGCAGCTATGCTGATGTTTTTCGGGAGCCTACTGATTTACCTCCACACAGGACACATGACCACTCAATCCATTACAACAAGGGGTGCAGCCAGTATCCGTGAGGCCCTACAGATATCCCTTTTATCAAAAGGGAGAGATTGAAAAGATTGTGAAAGAGTTGTTGGCTTCCAGGGTGATCAGACCGAGCACCAGTCCATTTTTTGCACCAATTTTGTTGGTCTGCAAGGCAGATGGGACTTGGAGAGTGTGCATGGATTACCGCTCACTCAATAAAGTCACCATAAAAGATAAGTTCCCTATTCCGGTTGTGGAAGAATTACTAGATGAGTTGTGGGGTTCTAAAATTTTTTCTAAGCTGGATTTGAGATTCGGCCATCACCAGATTAGAGTGATTGATAAGGATATCCCAAAAATAGCCTTCCAAACACATGAGGGTCATTATGAGTTTTTGGTTATGCCTTTTGGCTTAACCAATGCTCCATCAACATTTCAAATCTTAATGAATCATGTTTTCAAGCCTTATTTGAGGAAATTTATCCTTGTATTCTTTGATGATATCCTTTTTTATAGCCAGGATTTTAAGACACATTTATCACATTTGTCTCTTGCCCTAGATCTGTTTAGAGTTAACAAGCTTTTTGCTAAGTACTCTAAATGTAGATTTGCTTGTAATGAAGTTGATTACTTGGGCCACATTATATTTGAACATGGAGTTAGGGTAGACCAGGGTAAAATCCAGGCCATGATTGATTGGCCACTTCCTAAAACCATTAAGTCACTAAGGGGATTTTTAAGACTTACAGGTTATTATAGGAAGTTTATTAGACATTATGGGTCTATAGTAGCACCATTAACATCCATGCTCAGAAAAAACTCTTTTGTCTGGATAGAGGCTGCCGAAGAAGCTTATAAGGTGCTGAAGACAGCAATGACACAAGCTCCTGTCCTAGCTTTGCCGAATTTCACTCAATCTTTTGTCATTGAGTGTGATGCCAATGGTGTTGGGGTGGGTGCTGTGCTGATGCAAAATGGCAGACCTGTTGCTTTCCTTAGCAAGGCTTTGAAGGGCAGGGCTTTGCACATGTCCACATACGAAAATGAGCTCTTTGCATTGGTGACTGCAATCCAAAAATGGAGACCCTACTTACTTGGTCAATCTTTTATAGTGAAGACTGATCAGCAAAGCTTGAAATTCCTTCTTTAGCAGAAGGTTGGAACCCCCTTTCAGCAGAAATGGTTAACCAAACTGATGGGGTACAGCTTCCGAGTGGAGTATAAGAAAGGAACTGAGAATGGAGCAGTAGATGCTCTTTCTCGAAGAGAAGGCTGAGATAAAGATGGAACTGAGGATGTGGCAGTAAATGCCTTACCTCCACGAGAAGGATGGGACCAAGATGGGGATGCAAGTATCTCACTCTTGTCCATTCCTACTCCTACATGGTTGACAAAAGTAAGGGAGCATTATCAGACTGATGAAGAGATGCAGGACCTGCTGTCTAAGTGGAACAACAATCTTCTTGATAGCCAGAAATATGTCTTTAGAGATGGCTTGTTCTTTTATAAGAACCGATTGATGCTGGGAGGGAATCAGCACTTGAAGAATCAAGTATTCCATTATGTTCACTGTGATCCTATGGCCGGCCATTTTGGTTTTGAGAGGACTATGAGGCGTGCTAAGAGGGATTTTTACTGGAAATGAATGAAGGGGGATTTAAAACGATTCATTAGGGAATGCTCAGTTTGTCAACTGAACAAGAGTGATAATACTTCCTCTGTAGGCTTGCTTCAACCACTTCCTATACCTACTAGGATTTGGTCAAACATAAGTCTTGATTTTGTAGAAGGCTTACCGGCTTCTCAAGGATTTATAGTTGTCCTAGTGGTGGTGGATCGACTTTCTAAATATGGGCATTTTATTCCTCTCAAACATCCTTACACGGCAGTCACAGTAGCCAGAGCTTTTAGTGCTCATGTTTTCAAGCTGCATGATATGCCCACCTCCATAGTCTCGGATAGAGATCCCACCTTCACCAGTGCTTTCTGGAAGGAGTTGTTTCGGCTGCAGGGCACCTCATTATGCATGAGCACCAGTTATCATCCCCAATCGGATGGTCAAACTGAGATAGTGAATAAGTGCCTTGAAAGCTATCTTCGGTGCTTCACTCACGACCAGCCTAAGCAGTGGTCTTCATGGTTGCCATGGGCAGAGTATTGGTATAATACAACCTGGCATGCCTCCATCAATATGACTCCCTTTGAAGCTGTGTATGGGACTCTTCCTAGCAGGCTTTTATCCTATGTCCCTGGCACAACCACTGTAGATGCAGTAGATGTTCTGCTCAGGGACAGAACTCAACTCATCACTCTACTTCGCCACAAACATGAAACAGGCCCAACAACGCATGAAAAAATATGCGGATCTGCGAAGGAGTGAGAGGGAGTTTGAAGTTGGACAACAAGTTTATCTTAGGCTTCAACCTTATCGCCAGAATTCTGTGGTGACTAGGCGATCCCTTAAGCTGTCCCCACGGTTTTATGGCCCCTTCATTGTCCTAAGGAGGATTGGATCAGTGGCCTATGAGCTGGACTCAGGGGCGGATCTCTTTTAGGGCCAGCAGGGGCCACGACCCCTACTGGCTGCTAAAACAAAAAAAAAAAATTACTACTTATTTTTGTCTTGCAAACTTGCACTCTTGTAGTTGGCCCCACCAAAGTGCTATTTAGACTTTCGTTTACTAACTCTACTTTCCACCCAAGAGTCAAGATGAGTCTTAGATGTCAAAGCAACAATTAAAGCCCCAAGTCAGAGTCACGTTCAATTTTTTTTTTCTCCATTAGTCCATACAACCATCCGGTCCATCCCCATAGCCATACACCATACTTCTAGGCTCTAGCTTAGCATGACAGTCGACAAGACGATCGGTGGACAGCACCTAAACGGCTCAAGAAGACAAGAAATAAGAAAATAAGAAATGACATATAGACCTCATGAAAAAGAAAAAAAGAAAAGAACTTCTAAAAGAAAAAGAGACAAAGTCACATACTCACAAAGATGAAACATAAAAACTTCTAGTGTGGGTGCAGGGTGCTACTGCTTGTAGTGGAAAAGAAAGTCTCCGGCTGGGAGTGAAATTGTGGAAACTGGCATTTAGTGCATTACAGGGAAGGTTTTTTTTTTTTTTTTTTTTTTTTTGGTTTTGATGTTTGTAGGTGTTGAAGAGAAAAAAGGTTTTTCACCGTTTTTGGACACTGCTTCTCCACGGAGCTCAGTAGACAGTAGTGCTGGTTTTGTTTATGAGGTAATTTTAAATCTCTCTGTTCAAAAGCATATCATGGTTTAAAGTTGTGATGGTTCCACTCAATCAAATTTTTGTTGGTTGTGAAGATACTATATATGATATATTAGGTTAAGGTGTGGAAGACTAGAAGAAATGGTTTTTCAGATTTTTTTAGTTTTGGATTATAACATTTTTTTTTTTTTGTTGTTGCTAATTTGGCCCCCCCAAATTCTTAAGGCTGGGTCCGCCACTGGTTGGACCTTCCACCCTCATCAAGAATTCATCATGTATTTCATGTTTTCCAGTTGAAGCTTAAGCTGGGGTCTTCTCATTCGGCTGCACCAATTCTGCCGCCTGTTGATGAGCAAGGCATTATCCAACCAGAACCTGATGAGGTGCTGCTACGTCGCACCAAACCTAGGAACAACCGTGCTGTTACAGAGTTACTGATCCGCTGGGCAGGCCAATCATCGGATGAGCCACTTGGGAGGACTACTATGCCTTGAAGAATGCTTACCCCCACCTTGAGGGCAAGGTATTTTAAAGGAGGGGGTAATGTAACAAGCTCACTAGGGAGCTTGACATGTGGTTGATGCTGACTGACACGTGTTGGGGTACGTGGATGCTGGGGAAGGAGACTAGTACAGCTCATCAAAGCTTCAAGGCTATATGGAATAAACGTTGTCGTTTATAGTTGTTTGTAAACAATGTCGTTTAGTTTGAATTTCTGTTAAGTGTTCAAATAATTTCATTCATGAGGGTCTCTAGGGAACTTGTATATAAGGGGCGAGAGACGTGAGGAATGGGCATTCAAGTTGATTGTAAATCGAATTTGGATCTGGAGGCTGGCTGGCTCCTTGAATTGCCAATTGTTCTTCATGAACCCTAATTGATCAATTTCAGTTCTTCTTCATTTCTCCATTCTTTCTCTCAATTCTGTCCTAAATCCTAATGTAATTAGACATCTACTACCTACTAGTAATTATCATAACACCTACCAAGCTTGAAAATCCTGTTGTGCAAATTCTCATGGTACATGTAGATTGAGATGTATGAATAATCCAAAAATTTGAAAAAGAGAAGAGATTTTTGAGAGGGGCTTGCTATTTAATATTCTTTTATTTTTTATTTTTGAAAATCGTCATTAAATCCGTAAGACTTATATATGCATATTTAATAGTTGATTTTAAAATAGGGAGAATAAAAGACGGATGAGAATATAAAATAAATTTTGCCTTATATTAACTAAATAGACACAATCAGGGGCGGAGTCAACATCTACAACTTGGAGGGCTAAATTGAAGAAAAAAAATTTGAAGGGGGGGGGGGGGGAGCAAATTAAAAAAAATAAAAAATTAAGGGTAAATTTTTTATTAGAATTTTTTTTTTAGGAAAGCCAATATAAAGGTTTTAGAGCGTATGGTGAAAATGCTTCAAGAGATAGAATTGTAGCGTTCATTTGCTCTAAATAGCTTAAGAATGAAACTCCACCTACTTATTAGGCAGGCAACCACTATCGCTTTGGTATTTTCTTTTTATTTTTTATTTTTTCTCTCTCATTTTTTTATTGTCTTTTCTCTTTTGATGGTTTAAGAAAATAATTAAAAAAAACCTGAAAATAATATTTAAAAAAAAATAAAGAAATGAATAAAAACTTTGTTTAAAGTTGTACTAAAACAATAATAAATAAAGTAAAAAATTATACTTTTTAGTTAAGTTAAAATGCATGGAGATATCTTTAACTCTTAAGACTGTCTGAATTTATATAAATCCAATCCTAATTCTACATACGCCACTGACCGAAAACGCATCACAAAAAGTAGAGATAAAATTGGCAATTAGTCGGTCCTACAAATATCACGTGCGTAAACGATGACCATCCATTACAGCTATAAAAGGTTTCCCATCAATGGAGAATCCAGAAAATGACCAACGTACCCACTAAGATCTCTTTCGATTTACGTATATCCTCGTGGTAGGTGGAGGGTAGTCATGTGATTCAGTTCGTATGGCACCTAAGGGTCTATGGCCTATTTATCCAAAAAAACACATCCACGTCGAGGACAAAGTGGTTCAGAACACTGTGCAAAACATTAAGCAAAGAAAAGAGAACACCGCGAACAGAACAAGAAACTTACAAAGAGAAAAGAGAAAATGTCGTTCTAAACCTTCTGTTGCTTGTTGCCGGTTACCACCCAAAACCATTCATCAGAAATCTGTCGTATTCTCTCTCTGTCTCTGTCTCTGTATCAATATCTGCAACACAAATTCTCCCGTAATATGTGCACGACAAGGTATGGCCTAACTTTTTTGACAATTTCTTTTTTATTTTTGATTTGTTGCTTAACTAGTTGAAGAATTATGTGTAAATCTAACATGGGTTCGTTTCATATTTAACTATTATGGTCGAATGCATTGCGAAAGTTGGAAAGAAAAGCCATGGGTTTTGGCTCTTATTTGGAGTTTTTTTTTTTTTTTTTTTTGGAATTTTCCTTTGTTTTTGGTTGAATCTACGGTGTGTAATCGTGTATTTTTCCATTATTTTTTTTTTTTCCTTACAGAAGTTGTGGCCTTTCACTTAATTTATTTTTAGCAACGTCAATCAAATAAATATTATCTATAATTTGAGAATTTGAGATTCAAGATTACTGAATCAATTTGGTGAGCGGGTGAAGATATATGCTTGGATCTTGGAAGCTAAAAGATGAGTTCTTTGCTCATCTAATTCTTCAATTTATTTTGTAAACCGTGTTTGACATTATGAATGAGGAATTATATAGAATCTTTAGCTCAAAGATATATGGGTACTGTCTAACAGTCTCCTTTCGGGAGAGGGGGGAGGGATAATTTATTTGGTTTTCATATGATTTGGGTTTAAATTTGTTGAGTATTCAGGTCTATGTTGAACAAGAGATGATTGCCAAGCTCTTTTATTGGGCATAGATTGGGGGAGTAGTTAAAGGTTTAGCTTTGGAATAACTTGTGTATTGTGAAACAAAGAAATGAGTTCTTGCAGTTGAATGTGCTGACGGTTGATAGAAGATATAAAGCATTAAAGTTGATGCTCGCATTTTTGGAAGCTCAGATAATGGAGGAGATAGTATGCAAATTGAATCTTGAAACTGTTTGGAGTTGGCTTGTTGTAAGTTTAATAGTTTACTATTTAGGATATTCATCTGCCACAGAGTCATTTTCATAACCTATTTGGAATTAGATGAAAATCAGATTATAATTTACAGGAATACCTGATTCAATGGAAGTTATTATTGAAAGGAGAAACCAATTTCAAGTACAGTAAATGAAGAGGGAATCAGTGTGAGAGGGAAAACAAATGAAACTTTGCGAAAGAATATCTTTCAAAGAGGAGAGTGCCATCAACGCATCCCATGGCCAATGAAAGTGTAAAAAAAAAAAAGTTGTTGGCGTTGGCATTTTATTTATTCGGTTCTTTTTAAGGGTGTAGGGGGGTTGAAATTCTTGGGAGTTTGCCATTAAATTTCGCATTATGGGGAAATTCTAGATGGATGATTAATATGTGAAATTGAATCAGATATGTGTAGTATAAATGCGTTGTAAACTAATGCATATAGCTTTCATGGTAAGATGCTCCGTTTTGTTTTCTTTCATTCTTTCTTTCCTTTACAATGTCTATAGTACCGAAGAGCTAATTAATGCTGAGCAGTAGCTGTTTTGGTTACCTTGCTGTATTCCACATGACGATATCTGTTAATAGAACCTTAGGATGGCTTCTGAAAAGGAACTCTTGTTAACAACCATTGTGTCATTGCAGAAGGGAATGGTCGTTCAGTTCAGGGACAATGGAGGTCAATACTGGAAGTTTCTGTTGTAACGGGAAGCAACCTTTGGAGCATTCTTTGCCTTCTGATAAAGAAAAACAGCCCACAGAAAAAGATTTGAGCACTTCCGTTTTTGTCAATCATGGTAAGTCTCTTGATTTAGGTGATTTGTGCTGAATAATGGATTTGTAAGCACAGGGTAGTTTCGTATGTTTCTGTTTCTTTTTCTTTTCAACTCTTTTTCGTTATTGTTGTAATCCATGCTTCAAATGCTGTTCTCTGAAGAATATTTGGGCTGAATGTATTAATGCAGCTGCAATTGCTTGGCAAGAGAGCAGAAGAAAGTGGGTGGGGGATCAATCTCGGCGACCAAAAAGAAAGGGAAAGGATCCAATTATAAGGTATACACTTTTCCCAAAGCTTCTTAGATACAATGGGATCAGTTGTTCTTGGAAATCCTATAGTTTTTATACGATCTATGTGCTTGGAAACATATTACTTTTAAAGCAAATGGTCATTTAGATTATCAAGCAAATGCTGTAGTTACTAGTTAGGCATGAAAAGAAGCAGCATGGGAATCCTACTGAGACTTGACCCATGTCGGTAACTTAAGTGGCAGCACATGTGTTCTGGCTGCTGCATTTATTAGCAGATGTAGGTGCGAATGTGGTCTATGATTAGAAATTATATATTTTTGCAGCCCCATTCTAGATAGCTTGTATAATTCTGAACTAAAATCTGTGAACTTGCCAACTCAAAAGAACTTATTTGGTCTCACTTCTCAGAAGTACAGGTTTCAGCTTCATTATCAGACCTAGAGTCATAAAAAGAGGATACTGTTGTAGATTAGAAAGAGAAAAAGAAAAGATTGCTGACATACCTTCAAGAGAACATAAATGTGTACAGATATGTGTATGCGCACACACACACACGTCAATATATATTTGCAATTGGTTTGTTTCTGTATTATAATATTCTATGGCTGTCATGGGGTTTGTCCCATGTTCTTTTGTAGCTACTCACTGATGATTGAAAGATAACTACAAAATTTCTCATTGCAGCTGGTCCATTGCATATGAAGATCTGCTCTTGACTAATGAGCCTTTCTCTGAGCCAATTCCTTTACCTGTAAGCTTCTTAATACACACAATGCATGCAAGTCCTTTTGTACCAAACATTTGTTTACTTATAATAGTAGCATAGGGTGCTTACACAGGCACATGCGTTCACGTGTTTGTGTGTGTGAGAGAGAGTCTTGGATTTGAAGCTTGAGAGAGTTAGAAACTTAGAATAGTAGAACCGTTCATATAATTGTTATTCAACTTTTTCTACATAGCATCAAGATATTCGTATTTTTTGTCTTTAAAATGATTCTGTGTTGCTCCTCTCTCTCTCTCTCTGTGCGTGCGCGCCTGTCTCACACAGACACAGAAAGAGACACAAAGCTTGTATAGGATAACCAGTCCACTAGTTCACAATATCATATTATGATATTTATCACTTTTTTACTTTAGTTTGTGATGATGTCTCCATACTAGAGTATGCTTTTATTTGTTATGGAAAAAAAATGAAAGGTGCTTCTATGCGTTATGGATTTTTAATGCTACGGAAAACTGAAAAAAGTTGTTCTGCTTTCATGAAGCATCTAAACACACCCAAGCTAGTTGAATAAATTTTGGAACTAATAGATTATAGTTACAATTTGGGACAGGGTATGTCTCGAATGTTTTATAACTTCCACTTTTAATATTGTTCCTAAGATTTTGGAAGTGCTCATGTGGATCTGGTTGGTTGGTGGTTTGTGCAGGAGATGGTGGATTTCTTAGTTGATATTTGGCATGACGAAGGCCTTTTCGATTAGATAGCTAATGATAATCTTTCAGTGGTAGGATGGAGGCTGATGAGTGATGCTGGATAGTAAAGTTGAACCCTTGACAGCCTGTTACACAGTCTAATTTCTTGTAGCGGATTCTTCCATTTGTTGAATGATGAAAAGCCTTCAATGTACTCAAAATTAACAACAGTGATATAGTCAGATTATCATTATCACTCTTTTTTTCTTCTTTTTTTTTTGGATAATTAAGAGTTATAAGAGTTCACATTTTGTTGAACAGTATAGCTCTCATTTGATTTGTAGTAAGATATTGATGTATCTCATTCAGCTTTAACTTATGAATACCCTTGAAGGCAACTGTGATCGTATTTGTTGCTTCACTGGCATCTTCAGGAAAGAGTCACACTCTCCTTTTGTCTTTGTGGCCTTGTCGTCCTAATTTTGTTTAGATTCATAATTTGTTCCGAGTCATTTTCCTCTGAAAAAAGGAAAAAAAGAAAAAAGAAAAAAAGAAAGTGCTTTGGGATTCTCCTGTTATCTGTATCATAGGAACTGCTTATTTCATTGTCTTCTTATTCTTTGCTGCAATATTGTAATATTAGTATCGTCACTCCATATATAATTTCAACACTTCTTTTAAATGATGTAAAGCAGCTTCCTTTAAATTTTTCTTGGACGCCTCTTGCAAGGGAATTGAGATCTATTCGGGCCCTACCTGCTCAGGTAGTCTCCCAAACAGGTGGGGTCTGAGCTGTTTGAACAAATGGAGCCTGAGTTGCCTCTCACATGAGACTGTGCAATATGGCAATGTATTGCACTGGGATCCGTATCACTAGGAGTCTAAAGCCTTCAAGAAAGGCAACAGGCAACTACAGGCTTCTTAAAGATAGAAGTTAGCATGTTTCTATGGAGCATTTGGTACCATATATTTTAACTTCCAAAAGCATATGCGCTTGTAAAAGGTGGCTTTCCAATGCTCAACCAAATAGTACTGTGCTCCCTCTCCCTCACATCACATGCCTTTTAAGTAATGAAGTGCCATTTCTTTTCTGTGCAAAGTAATGAATGTCTTTTGACAACTCATAAAAACCATGGGAGCATATCCCCTTGATCTACTGTTTACTTTTAGAGTGACAAAATTCTGATTTAGGGTTGGACAATGCCTTGATTTAGCCTACTTATTTTAAGGAAAAGGTTAGTTTTTAAAAATTACGATTTGAAATTAGAATGCGTTTGAGATTGCGATTTCGTAAGTAATAAGTGCGATTTTAAACTAAATTGCAGAACGTAAATCATTTGGAAACTGCGTTTTTAAAAATTACGATTTGAAAAAGTATAAAATATGCCTTTTCAAATCGCAGGTAAGATGATGCTTTTTTGAAAACGCAGAATTTTAAAGGCTAATTTGCGATTTTAAAGGTTAAATTACGATTTTGCCAAACGCTTAACTGAGTTATTAAAAATCACTTTTTTTAATCGTACATTTTAAAATCGTTATTTTAAATCGCACCTTTTGAAAATCACACACCCAAACGAACCCTTAATCTTTGTATGAGGTTGAGCGTTGGAAAGAAGATCAAATTCCAAAGTATATTTCTTGATCAATATCAAAAGTTAATCTTTGTATTACAATTTTAATATCACATAAATGTTTTTTTTATTTGAATATATTGTCTAGATTGTCAAAATTTTATATCCAAAACCAATCTCAAATTATATCTAAGTGAACAAAACACAATTTTTTTGGAATGGGTTCTTTCAAAAATTAAATAAAATTGGTTGGACTATGAACTTTTAAGAAAACTTTTCATTGCAAAAACCTAATAACTATTTTTAGGAAAAAAGAGCATAAAAATCCGTGGTTGTCGTCGAGGCAACCTTCGCTTACGCAGACAAGTCAAACCGTAAACGACATCGTATTACCCAGCCCCCATGACTGAACGCTCTGTCATCTTTTCCACAAAAAAATAAAGACAGCTACTTTTCCTGGGAAACAAGCATGAAAATAATTAGATGCTTTAAGCCTAAGCAGAACATCATCTTCTGAAGTTCTTTTTCTTCTGAATTTTCTTCTTCCCCCCACACCACTCTTTTTTTTTTTTTTTTTTGTGGACTAGAAAGGCAGAGAAAATATGGACAAATTTAAGAGCATTTTGAAGCCCAAACCGAACCCACAAGAGCAATTGAGAGATTGGCAGCGACGGCTCCGCCAAGAATGTCGCAACATCGAGCGCCAAATCAGAGGCATGCTTTTTATTTTTTTTATTTTTTGTTATTGTGTTTTTGTTCTTTTGGGTGGGAGTTCATATAGGTGATGTAAATTGTGATTCTGTGTCATGGGTGCTCGAGGAACTTATAGATTTGGGATTGTCTGATCTGGCGTGTTTATTAATGAATTGTGGCTGAAACATATATATATATATTTTGTTATTTAATGGGTTTCGGGATCTGAGGTTTATATTGATGGGATCGTCTGATTTTGTATTTTGGTGATGAATTTTGTCTTAAAAATAAAATTATGGGTTTTTTAGATGTCCAGAGAGAGGAGAAGAACGTGCAAAAAGCAATTAGAGAGGCTGCCAAGAGAAATGACATGGGTTCAGCAAAGGTATTACCAATTTTCTTATTTTTGTTTCTTTTTTCTTTTTTCCTAATATGGTTAAATTATTCATGTATTGTTATTTTATTGGTTAACTTTTTCGATGTTATGGTTCCGTACCGTTTGTTTAAGATCATTCACAGAAGGAGGGATTTGTTATATTATTCATGGGTTCATATGTTTGATTTCCTTTCAAACATTAGCGATTTTGTGGCTTATTGGGTCGTTCCTTAGTTCATACAGTTCCTCGATCCATCTTCTTTAAACTATTTGTGGGTTACAACGGGTTATGCAATTGAAAAGAAATGCAGTAGGTAAGTGGCTAAGATTTTATCTTATTATTGCAAGTGTATTGTGTGGCCCAGGACACCTGTGCCTGGTTCAGAAAGCCACCAGATTTATGTCCTTTAGTTTTTATCTTCTGTAGTCATTTTTTTTGCCAACTTGATTTTGTAAATGAGTGACGTTTTGCTGTTATGGCCTTGATATATTAGTTTCAATCAGGAATTGTAGCCTCATTTCAAGATTAATGTCAAATAACATCTTCAGTGTCAATACCGATCTTATTGCAAGAGTAATTTAAAGGAGTGATAGGGCATCGAATAGGCGAAGCCCTCTTGCATGTTTGGCTAAGATTAAACCATCATATGGGCATCTGACTTGGAGTCTAGTTTTAGCCACTTTGGATACTTGGATCTGCTCATTACATTGAATGTCTACTACTGTTAGTTGTAATTAACCTGTCATCTCTTCCACATATTCTATGTTCCAATCCTTATATGAGTTAAATTTTAGGCACTTGCAAAGGAAATTGTGATGTCAAGAAAGACTGTGAATCGCCTTCATGAGAATAAGGCCCAACTGAACTCAATATCTATGCACCTTGGAGAAAGTGTTGGTATGATGCTTCACATATCTAAACATTCTTTATGATCTTCATGTAAACATGTGTATCATCTTGAGAAAAATAACATGTTAACTCGTCTTACCTATTAACTTAACAAACCTTGTTTTTGACTGTCAACTCAATGAAAATATTTCCATATTGGTCTCGTCTTTCTTTCGTTCTTTCTCTCTTCTCTTCTCTTTTCTCTTCTTTTTTGAGGACTTGGATTTAACGTAATGGTTCATGTGCTTTGCTCCAGATAATTGTAGGGCTTCAATGTTAAGTTTTCTAAACCAATAAAACTAATTCAAAATAAAATTTAAATTTCCTTTTTCACACTTTATTGACAAAGAAGATTTCAGAAAGCAAATTAGAAAGGAATATGGAAAGTAAGACTGTCGAGTTAAATGTACAAGTATAATTGTTTTGTGGTTGACAGGCCTATAAATTGGACATGGCAGGAAAGTCTGCCATTAAGTTTATTTGTATAATATCTGCAAACAAATTAGTTTTGCTACTGCTTTATGGTTAAAGTCATAATTAGCTTTTTTTTTTTTTTATATTGACTTGACTTCCAAGCTGATTTTTTTTTTTTTGATAAGACTTGACTTCCAAGCTGATAATAAGCAACTGCCTATTTCTGTGAAGGGAGATTCTCACTAATGATTTTTTCTCTAGTTATCCTATGAACTCAATTCATAAGGGAAATCAGTTATTCAACTCTTTTATCAACTTTCTATGGAAATTTGAATGGTCGTATAGATGTGATGTCAGCATTGAAAGCCTTGTCCTATGTGTACTGGTCTGTTGTGATTTTATTTACTCTGGGATTGTATAATGTTCTTATTTCACGGAGTTTTTATTTATTTTTTATTTATAAATTTTATTGCCATGAAAAATCTGAAATATTTTGTAGTGAAAGAGAATTTTTATGTTCCATTGAAATTGCAGCAATTGCCCGTACAGTTGGTCATTTGTCCAAGAGCGCAGAGGTCATGAAAATTGTCAATAATCTCATGAAAGCTCCAGAAATGGCATCCACAATGCAAGAATTCACCAAAGAGATGACCAAGGTAATATTGTTGCTTCACCTATGAGCAACTATTCTTTCATTCTCTTTATTGGTGAGAAAATGACTCGACTTTGTATCTTGTTATATTCTTTTGAAGTTCATTATTTCAGCATACCACTGTTTCTTTTTCGTTTTGTTTTCTCTGGGTGTGGTTTGGATGGCATGTTAGCATATCTTTGAATGCTCATAATCTTGTTGAGTGCTCAATGGGGCTTAACTAATATAGGGCTGTGCAAACCATTGATTTTCCGACTGCCAACCCGGTTCCGACCCGCTTGGGTTGGCTTCCGAGGGTAGGTGGAGGCGGCGTTGGAAACCCTTTCAGGTTTTAGACATTTCCATACCCGACCGGACTTTTATTTATTTTTTAAAAATATGCGTTTTGATGAAAGTCCAAAATGGAGTCGTTTTGAAGAAGCTATAAATTTGTTCGAAACCCTACCTGGCTGCGCATGCACTGTTTTGAGCCCTGTTCTCTCTCCCTCTCTGAGCTCTCTCGAATCTTCTTCTTTGACGATGACGAATCTGGACGAAGATGAAGAGACGATCTCTTTGTATTTGACAGACGAAGACGACAATGAAGAAGATGAGCAGATCTTCGTCGTCTTCGTCTATCGAAGACAGAGATCTTCTTTGTCTTCGTCGTCGTCTTTGACCCTGGCCTAACTCCTACTATTCGACCGCTTCCGACTGACTTTTCGGAGGTGGAGGCGGCTCGGAAATAAACTCCTACTATCCCACCCTTAAACTAATGTTGTTTGGAGTCACTTGTCTTGCATATATGGTTTCCTGTCATTTGGCTGAACTCATCTTCTGTTCTATCCATTAAACATATTGACCGAGAAACTTAAAATCATTTTTATTAGAAGTGCGTCAGTTATTATCCAGCAAGTTTTGATTGTTTTCATTTCTCATCGTTATCTATAAACTAGTAAGAGTGTATGAAGCATTGCTTTTCTATCACTTATTATTTGAAAAGAGGAGTCAAGACACCCCTTAAGTTGGGTCTCTGCTTTTAGAGCCATGTCTGATATTCAGTGGCAGCAAGGGACCCTTTGCATAGTAAGGTTTCAGAATATTCACTGCGTACCACTAGTTTAGGTGTTTTATAAGGAGTAATGTTATATACCACATTTTTATTCTCCAACTATTCCCTAATACTGATGTGGCAGTCCCAATCAACTATTGAATTTGATTTTATTTTTTTACAAGGAATAATTCAAGGGTTGGTTGGGACTGCTACATTAGTATTGTGAGATAGTTGTGGGATAAAAATGTGATTTCTAGCATTACTCTTTTCTAAATACTAGCTTTTGTTAAGGTTCTGTCCTTCTTGGTTCTCTTGATGTAACACTTATTTTTAATTCAGGCAGGGGTAATCGAAGAGTTCGTGAATGATGCTGTTGACACGGCATTGGATTCGGAAGATATAGAGGAAGAAACTGAAGAAGAAGTTGATAAGGTGCTGACTGAAATAGCTGGTGAGACGGCTGCACAGCTTCCGGAAGCTGTCAGGAAGGAAAGGATAAAGTTACCTGCCCAGAGAGCTAGCAGTTCACAACAAGTATGTAGAACTTTACTCCCTTAAAAACTCCTTTTTTATTATTTATTTATTTTAATTTTTTTAAAAATAAACCAAGGAGATAACCTCCGTTTTTGGAATTTTAAAGGAAGAAGCTCTTGCAGAGGGTGTAGACGATGAGGAAGAGCTGGAAGAGTTAAGAGCGCGGCTTGCTAAAGTGAGATCGTAGATTTTTACAGTGTTATTATTGCCTAATCACTCAGAATTAGAGAAAAAGTGAGTGTGTATAAAGTAGGGTTTAAGCCAATTGTTCTGTTTGAGATTGTAGGGCTTCAAACCCAGCATACCTCATTATGATTGAAGATAGTTCGTAGCAAAGTTACACATGTTCTCATGTGTAATATGTCATGCCCTCTTACTAACAACTTTTTTTCTAATATAAATCAATTAGTGAAGTCTATTGATGATTTTTCTTTATTCTATAGCTTCTTGCCATGTTAAATTCATATAAATAGCCTGCCTGTTTTGGGTCAAGCTTAAACTTGTAAGACTTGCCTTGCAAACATGTGTTTGTCGATGCTTCAAAGAAAGGCTATCAACTATATATTTTTTTTTTTGATAAGTAAAGAAAGGCTATCAACTATATAGGGTACGTTCTGCCAGTGCCTGAGTGTTGGATTGGTTTTCTCCTTTATTGTGCTTTTATCTTTCTTTTTCCGAATCCTTGCGGACAAGGGTATGTTTAGTAGGGGGGTTGTTTTGTGAGTTAAATCTTGTCTTGTGGTTGGAAAGTCCTGCTTTTTAATCCAATATTAATAATTAATTGCTATAAATAGTATAAAACACGAGTCTCGTTCATTCCCGAGCTCTCCTTGCAGCCTTGTACAATACACCATCACAAGTGTTAGGCTTGCTCCATTTCTTTCTCCTCAGCCTGGGGGAGAGGAAAGGCCTAATCTTGGCCTTTCTTTGTCCTAACCGGCCTCTTTTTCGCTCCACCATCCCTCTCTCAATGAGTGAGACCCATGCACATTCCTTGGACGACATATCTGAGCTTCTCAAACCCAGATCTGTATCTACCTCCACCTCTAACACGTTCTCCTCTCGCTATCTCTGGCCTCCCTTCAACCCATCCCACTCCTCTTTCCCAGTGCATGTGCCTCTCTACCGTTCTCCCAAATCATTGGAGTGCAAGTGCTTTGTTGTTATTTTCTGCTGTCTACAGTCTCCCCTATTACAAGTGTCTCTCATTTTGCTATGGAGACAAAATAAATCAATGTCCTATGAGCTTCATTTGTCGAACACCCCTCCTGTAGGACATTGGTAAGAAGCTCATTGTTAACGGCTCCAGATTTGTATTTTACAGTGCTTCATTTCCTTTTGCGGACTCCAAGTCCCGTTTTTGTTGCTGCAAATGTCATCTAAAGAAAGCTTTCTCGTGGTCTGCATAAGAAATTGCCTCTCAGGATGGCCTCTTTCTTGGCTTGCAGTCGAAGAAACATTGGACTGAGCCATTTTATGATCCATTTTTAGTTACTTGTTCTTTTCTTAAGCACTATATTTTATGTTTGGGGCACCCACCCCACTTGTATTTTGTTTCCTGTTTTAATAGAGTTAATCTTTGCTTAGAAAAAAAAAACACGTTGATATTGTCATCATTACCTTATATCAAACAATATTAGTCCACTTTGCTGACATGAATGCAGTTCTTCATTTAACATCTTACAAATTATTAAAGGTGCTCCATATAAATTTTTTTATTTTTTAAGTAAAAACAAAAAACGTAACCTATCGCATGTACTATAAGTCTCTTTTACAAACTGGATATAGTAATAATTCATACTGTACTTATCATGTCATCCACTAAAA
The DNA here is from genome assembly GCF_958979055.1 of Alnus glutinosa. NCBI lineage: Eukaryota > Viridiplantae > Streptophyta > Magnoliopsida > Fagales > Betulaceae > Alnus > Alnus glutinosa. Next base: position 31,507,040 of record NC_084888.1, read on the forward strand.
TAAAAATAGTAACGTGACAATTAACATAACATTTATTATGTTTATAATTTAACGTAACAGTTCATGTGACATTTATCATGTCAGTCACTAAAATATTGACTATCACGTGGCAATTCAGGTAATACTCATTTTTATAAAATATAGAACGTCACGTGAATTTATAAAAAAAAAAAATATAGTAAAAACAACAATGCCCCAATAATATTTCTAACAATTATGAGTTGATACGTGAAATTAAGAAAATATCGTGTTTTAAGAGCAATGGGTGATCAAAACCCGCATGACCCGCAAAATCCCGGTTTATTGGTTTTTCTTTTTTGCGGTTACGGGTCCGATACCCGTGAGGGGCGGGGCGCGGCCGCGCGGGTTTAGCATTCTTTATACATCGGATCCCAGCACTGCACCCTAACCGGACCGCTTCCAAAAAGGAACGCTCCTAGGACACAGCACAGCTGCATCAAGAGCAGCTGAACAAATCTGTAACACCAAAGCAGACCAGAAAACAACACATACAAGGCAAACTGCGTCAAACAACAGCAGCCATCCAGCAACAAACCAGAAATCAAAACACTACAAGCTAATTGTAACAAGCAGCAGAATTACAACCCACCGAGCCTATGGTTGTTGAGACTTTCTCTGATTACCCACCTCTTGGTCGTTTCGCCCTGCCGAAACCCTCGTATGTATTTTCGTTTCACTCTGTTTTGCTCTGTGTCTTCGTATTTATTATATGCTCTTTGAGTCTTTGTCTTCATATTTCGTGTTCGTTGGGTGGTTGCTCGAGTGGTTGAGAATGTTTAGGAAGGAAAGTGTATGGAAACTTGTATGGCATAAATCACGTGCATTCTTTTTTTGTTTTTTCCTTTTGGGGTGGGGGGTGTTTAGTGATTAATGGAGTCGAAATGGGGAAGTATGTGAATCCAATTGTCCTGCCATGGCTTCTATAATTTTGTTATACCCTCTTCTTTTCACAAAAAATGTGATCCTTGTTGAAACTAACTATAAATCACAGGATTTACTAATTTTATAGTGGAAATAATATACTTATTTTGTTCTTCTTCTGTATCATGTGTAATGTTGTTTGGTTTGGTTTGGCTGAACTGGAGTTGAATATGGATTGGATGTGTGTTGTGCTCTATGTTGTGTTAATATCCCAAGAACCGTTTGGTTGAGTTTGAGAAATTTGAACAATCTATATATTTACCAAGTCATTTTTACTATTAAATTGCATCCATAGACCTGAATAGCTGATGGTTCTCGAGCCTGCAATTTCACATTTCAATCTCATGTGAGAAAACAAAGATTGTATTGAAAAAGAAATTTGTGTAGAGTTGAATGAAGTTAAGAATAAAATATTTTAAATGTAGTAAAGAAAAATTTTAGAGAGTTTGATGTAGAGTGAATGGCTAAACTAGAAAAAAGTGATTTTTCTAGTCACATTTTAACTAACGAATAGCTAGTTCACTAGGAATGCTCTTAATTAGTGACATGCTTGTTGCTAGGCTTTTATTATGTGTGTGTGTGTGTGTGTATATATATTATGTACGTGATGAGTGCAGGTTTTCTAGTTTAACTGCATACCATCACTCATAATAGTTTAAGCTATGTTGCTTTTTATAGAAGGAAGTACTTAGGCCCTTTCACATGTTTTGTTACTCGAATTTATGTAACCAAGGAATGCTAGAAAATAGTCATTGGCTAGTTAATGACGAAAGATTTCAAAATTTAATGTATCTCTCGCTGATTGAGGAACCTATCACACGGCATCGAATATATCTTCTTTTTATAATGTTGAAATAATGTCCAAGAGGGGTGGGTAGTCAAGAGTTTAGGGACCAATTGTAGTCCTGGTACACAATATTTATAGGGCCCCCGTCGTCCAAAAGATGTGTCAAGAGACCAGCTTTAGTTGCATCCAAGCAATTGAGGATCCACTTGAGTATTTCTTTCTCATTTCCAAAATCAACATTTAACCTAAGCAAATAGCAATGCATGATGAGGAAAATTATATTCTAGGGAAAAGTCCACATACCCTTCAAACTATCACCCAATTGACAATATCCCCCCAAACTTTTAATTGGGAGAACGTTCCTCCCCAAACTACCAGAACATTATCAATGTCCCCCAAGGCCAGCAAAAAGATAAAAATGAGCTTACATTTTTTTCAATAAAACAAAAATACCCCTATAAATTCAAAAAATGAAAAAAAATAATTTTTTTTTTAAATGAAAAAATTTTGATTTCTTAAAAAAAAAAGATGAAAACTTTTAGTTTTTCATTTAATTTTTAAATTTGGCCACCCTTAGTTTTGATGTATTTCTTTTTTATTTATTTATTTGAATTTTGTATTTTTATTTTATTAAGGATATTTTTTGTTATTGGAACATTGATAATTTTTAATAATTTAAGTGAAAATATTATTCAAATTAAAAATTTAAGGAGTATATTATCAATTGAATGGTAATTTGAGGGTACGTGGACTATATTCTAATTCTCGTGATGAAAAGATGTCAGTTGTAGGGCCATGGATCCCGGTACGTTGGCTTTGCACCTGATGATCTCCACCTCCACGGCCACTGTCCCTCTACACAGCAAACAATCGACTACTAGACACGGCAAAGGTAATCTGATCGTGATGAATTTTTTACTTTTTTGAAGACAAGAATTTGTGGGTTGGCTAAGGCTCCCCTCCTGTGATTAAGTTTTTTACTCTCTGATGGTAGACAATTAGTTGCTGAAGTATCATCATAAGCATTAATCTTGCTGCTTCTTGAGAACTTTAGACGATACAGATTGTCTGACAGCTTTTAGAGCAATCTGCTAACTGTTTATAGAAGGTTCTAGATGGTTGTCATGCAAATCTTCTGTCCCTTTTTGTGTTGTAAGTGTACAGATTCTTTGTTCAATAAATATTCATTCATTTTTCCTAAAAGGAAAAAGCGGTAAAATCTAATATATTGTTCTATAAAGGAGATGAAATCTGTGTGTGCAAATGTTTAACAAGCCCAAAAAAAGAAGAAATAGGTTGAGTGTATTCTTGTAAACATAGACGGGGTTTTTGTGTGGAAAAGATGCACGTTTGCTATGCTCTATATTAGTCACTAATTCCAAGTTGGTAGCAAATTAAGATGGGTCTAATTCTTTTTTTGATAAGTAAGAAGACTTTATTAATGAAAGCGTAAGGCGCCTCTACGTATACAGGAAGTATACACAGGAACAACCAAAGCTAACCTGCAAAAACCCAACAGAACCAACAAAACCTAAACCCCCGAAAGCGAAGAAAAACCCCAAAACAAACTACAATAGAACCCAAGTAAGATACTAAACAACCCACCACCCACCAAAGCACACAAACCTACATCATGTGTGCCTTGCCTTTCCTACTCCTAGAGGGATCTTTCGCAACACCATAATTGATGGAACTATGCAAATTAAGTAGCTCCCTTTTTTCCTTTAGACTTTTGGCGCGCAATTATCTTCTCTCGCTGAAAATCTTGTTCCATGGCATCCCTAATTGCCAAGGCCTCCTCCCCAAAAGCCCCTTCCCAATGCCCAATCCAAGGGCAATCCCTCCCAATAATCATCTTCCTCCTCCCAAACTACAATTTCCCCGTTATGATCAAAACCGACAAGCCAATTCTAAAATAAACTGTTGCTTGAACCTTTTACATCAATATTCGAACTAAGATTTATGCCTTTAGGAGCTGGAGATTTGATTCTTCAGTCTATCAACATTTGTTGTGTTCAAAGTTACTGTATACTTCTATGGACAATTGGTTCATTTCCCGAAGCCCTGAAAAACACGAAAGAATAAAATGTATAACTTCAATAATGGTTCACCTTGTTTGTGTTAGAATTAGGACTGTAGATTATATCAATTTTTTGGAAGTAATTTATGGCGAAGTTGGAGTGTTGGGCAGTCAATTTGCTTGATGTACATTGCAAGGTGCCCAATATGAAGGGAACAGGACAGCAGGCTTTTTGTTCACATTGTTATAAAGTTTGAATACTTTTGAAGAACTACCAAAATCACACTTCTAATCTAGTCAAATAAATCAAACTTCACGGTTATTGATACGAGTTCCAAAGGCTCCACCAAGTTCTTTTTTTTTTTTTTACTGAATCTTTAGATCATAAATAAAATTTTTAATCCAAACTTATAATATGCTTTGGAATGGCGGTACATAATCTCTCATTTTTATGGAGGATTAATTGATGATAAAGAACTTGCATGCTGTGTTTATGAAATTATGGAGTATACTGTTGCAAAATAAAGCTGTTGATTTTATCATCTACGAGATATGTTTTTAAAATAGAAGTGGCATTGAAATATAATTAATTGAGTTGAATTTCATTGATTTCCATTTTATTCCAAACAGGTAAATTAAGCTTGCATACCTTTTAGACTGAATTCTGTCATGATTTGGTTGTAAGCAGGGTGTAAGAGAAAGTACATCATCACATTTGTGTTCCACATCAAACTTTGCAGACCTCCAAAACAATGATAAATGATCAAACATTCTCTTACTCCACGTCTCGATTATTTTTTGAATTTCTCAACTATTGGTCAATGGAATTACAGCATAAGAGAAGCTGTAAACCGTGGTTATGCCTACAAAGCCCTCACTCTCTTCCGCAAAATAAAGCAAAATGGCATCGAACCAAATAATCTGACATTCCCCCATGTAGCAAAAGCATGTGCCAAGATCTCCAATCTCAAATACTCCCAAATCATTCACACCCATGTCATGAAATCTCCATTTTGGTCTCATATCTTTGTGCAAACAGCAATAGTTGACATGTACGTCAAATGCAATCAGTTGGATGATGCACACAGGTTGTTTATGAGGATGCCCGTGAGAGACGTAGCTTCTTGGAATGCAATACTTCTTGGGTTTGCTCGGTCATGTTTTCTTGATAGAGTTTCATGTCTTTTGCATGAGATGAGGTTTGCAGGGATTCAGCCTGATTCAGTTACAGTTATGGGGCTCACTCAAGCGGTTTTGCATACTAAGAGTTTGAAATTGGTAAAATCGCTTCATTCACTTGGAATTCAAATTGGCATAGATGCTGATGTTTCTGTTGCTAACACCTGGATTGCTGCATATGCCAAATGTGGTGACTTGGGTTTGGCGGAGATGGTATTTAATGAGATCAACATAAGTGTGAGGACAGCTGTCTCATGGAATTCCATGATCGCAGGGTATGCAAATTTTAAAAATGTCTTTCATTCTGTTAATTGTTACAAATGCATGCTGCATGACGGATTTAGACCTGATTTAAGCACCATTGTTAGTATACTTTCATCATGTGTGCAATCAGAGGCACTATTTCAAGGTATGCTGATTCATTCTCATGGAATCCACTTGGGTTGTGATTTAGATATAGCTGTGGTCAATACCCTTGTGTCAATGTACTCCAAGTGTGAAGATGTGGATTCTGCAAGATTTTTGTTTGACAGCATGTCTGACAGAACTTGTGTTTCTTGGACTGCTATGATTAGTGGGTATGCTGAAAAAGGGGATATGAATGAAGCGTTGGCCTTGTTTAATGCCATGGAAGCAGCTGGTGATAAACCTGATTTGGTCACTGTGCTTTCTTTGATCTCAGGTTGTGGCCAAATAGGTGCACTCGAGCTTGGGAAATGGATTGATGACTATTCCATTTCAAATGGATTAAAAGATAATCTGATAGTTTGCAATGCATTCATTGACATGTATGCAAAATGTGGAAGTATAAATGATGCTCAAGAGCTATTTTATGCCATTCCTGAGAAAAGTGTTGTCTCTTGGACAACTATGATTGCAGGTTGTGCTTTAAATGGAGAATTTACAGAAGCTCTGTACCATTTCTCTCAGATGTTGGAGTTGGGGCAGAAGCCAAACCACATAACATTTCTTGCTGTTCTTCAAGCTTGTACTCACGGAGGTTTACTTGAGAAAGGATGGGAGTACTTTGCTATGATGACTAAAAAATATGATATAAGTCCTGGATTAGACCATTATTCCTGTATGGCAGCTCTTCTTGGACGCAGAGGAAGGCTAAAAGAAGCATTGGAGTTCGTTCAAAACATGCCTATCAAGCCTGATGCAGGCATATGGGGTGCATTGCTTAGTGCTTGCAAGGTTCACCGTAACATAGAGATTGGCGAATATGCTTCGTGCCAACTCTTTGAATTGGAGCCCCAGGTGGCAGTTTCATACGTAGAGATGGCTAACATGTATGCATCAGTAGGAAGGTGGGATGGGGTTGCAGCAATACGAACAACAATGAAGTCTTACAAAGTGAGAAAATTTCCTGGACAAAGCCTCATTCAAGTGAATGGGACAACTCATATATTTACAGTTGAGCATAGAGGTCATCCTGAAGGCAGGCTTATATATGAAATGTTGGATGCTTTAACTTTGCATTTGAAGAAAGGATACTTGCAACATGCAGATGGAGCTGAACATGATTTGTGATGAGGTCCCCATGGGAGTAGCGTTTTTCGCTTGGTTGGCCACCATAGAGAAGATCCTCACCATAGATAACCTAAGAAAGTGCAAGCGCCATGTCTTAGTCGTTGATTGGTGCTGTATGTGTAAGAGGAATGGGTAGTCTATGGATCATCTTCTACTCCATTGTGAGATTGTTATAGCCTTATAGAATGCTCTCTTCAGCCGCGTTGGTTAGCTTGGGTTATGCCAAGACAAGTGGTAGACCTTTTCACACTACATTATTCTCAAGTTGACTAGAATACTCTCTCTCTCTCTCTCTCTCTCTCTCTCTCTCCTTCCTGTATATTTCTTTCGAATATTGATTTATAAAAAAAATTATTAAAGTTTCTATAGTTCTTACCATGCTATTTCTAATTTGTTTTCCTTTGGGACTTGATTTTCTTATTCAATTTTTGTACGATTTCTCTTTCGTTTATATTGTTACTGTTAGTATTCTATCTAATTCCTGATGATCTCCCACTAAATCCTTATGGGATGTTTGGGTGTGCAATTTTTTTGAAAAATTGTGAATACCGATAGAATTTATTTTTGAAATTATGTTTGGATGGTTTGACTTCCTAAAACATTTTTTTGAAGAGTTGGATAAAATATAAGTAGAATTTGAAAAATTGCGAATACCAGTAGAATTTGTTTTTGAAAAAGTAAGCACCCAAACATCCCATTTATTCTTTTGACATTTTTCTTTTCAGTCAAGGCTTTTGAAAACATGTATTCCTCATTGTTTTCTTGCCCTTTCCCATTTACTCCTCTCATTTGTCTAACAATGAAATTTGCCCTTGTCCATTATTACGCAAATTACTTTTTTAACTCATGTCAATGAGCCTGCCTTACATCCTTATTAGTTGGTTTTTGAAATATTTACAACTAATGTTTATTAAGGTCTTTTTTAGCACTAGCACACATCCACACTTTCAACAAACTTTATGCCTATGTAGAAAATGATGTCGCAATTTACTTTTTTTTTTTTTTTGATAAGTATGATGTCGCAATTACTAAAGTCTGGTTGTGTTTTGTTGGGGAATTATCATTCCCCAGGCCCCAGTGGGCCCATGATATCGCAATTACTATAGTCTACTAGTTTTCTTTAGACCTTTTCCACTCTTTGTATTGTATAATTAAAATTGTTCTCATTAGTGTTTGTGATCACAGATTGTTGTTCCCTAAACTGGAATTGCTTTTGATCTGTTTTTCCCTCTCCTTTTTGAGTACTTGTTTATGTTTGTGGCTTGACATTTCTACGTTCTATGATGATTCCTCACTCTTCAGATATTTCGTTATTGTATTAGTGTAGAATTGTTCTAAACCGGATTATTTAGGCCTGTAATTATTTCGAAATAAATTCTGGTTATCACACATCAAATTATTATTATTATTTTAAATTTTTTGTGGTTTCTAAGCTTTCTAAATGGAATTCTGTAAGAGTGCTCTGTATTTTGATTACAAGTATTAATGTGCTTCTGTGAGTACTTTCTCCTTTGATGCAGTAAAAGTTGAGTTATGTACTACATTTGTTAGTTATTTATGGTACAATTTGAGAATTAATCTCTCTACTTGGTAATTCTTACATCTTGGCTGCAGTTATGGACTTCCAGGGATATTCGCATGCTTGAAGGTAAATCCTATTAACTGATGGAGCCTTGGGTTCTTTACTTTTGCTGATTCATTTTTTTAACATGTTCCTAGAAGTGTGAATAAAATTACTCATTTTAGTTTCTCTTTCTCTTCCCCATCAGCTTCCAGTTACAATCTCTGCTGATGTCTAAAATACACAAAGCATATTGTTGATTTTATATGGGAACTTGTACTCAGTATCACATGAAATCCATATCAGCATGTTGCTGAGAGGCAACATCAGATGGTGGGCATTTAGAATGTTTTTCCATTAACAATAGTTAAATAATCAGATGACTATAAACCATTTGACTTGAAACGACCTTTAATGAATTTATATGGCCTGCAATATGCAGAAAATATGATTATATCATTTACATATCATATAAAATATCTTCTACATGCCAAAGATGATCCTCTCTTGTCAAGTTGTAGTCTATATTTGAAACGCGGAACATCACATAGAATTAGACTACTTGGATAAGATATGCCCTTTCTATTGAATAATCCCTTTGAATTGAGTAGGTTCCAAATTTGTTGGCTTAAATCATCGTTGAGTTGACATTGTCCTTATGGCAAAGACAAAGTTACACACAGACCTGGTAGATTGGTAGGTCTTGAAAGCACAAACTCAATGTTGAAGCATGTCACAGTGTGCTTCAATTATCCAACTCATTTTTTCGTATTTTCTTAGCATGACTATTGCGTGAGGCCTCCGAATGGCGTGGCCTACTTAGCCACAATGAAGAATTCTGTAGGTTTCAACAGTGGAGCACGGCACCTGAGAAGTCTGGTAGACAAAGAAGGCATTTTTGGAGTGCATTTAGTTAAAGAGATAGCAGAGAGAGATATTTGGAAATTCTTTCTCAAGTGAACAGAGAATACAGAAGTGCAGAAAATTAGCCAGTAAACTCCATTACAAATCTTTAGATGATATTTGTTAACTTGCATGGCAAAATTAAATCACATGCATTCTTTTTTTGTTTTTTTTCCTTTTGGGGTGGGGGTGTTTAGTGATTAATGGAGTCGAAATGGGGAAGTATGTGAATCCAATTGTCCTGCCATGACTTCTATACTTTTGTTTTACCCTCTTCTTTTCACAAAAAAATGTGATCCTTGTTGAAACTAACTATAAATCACAGGATTTCCTAATTTTATAGTGGAAATAATATACTTATTTTGTTCTTCTTCTGTATCATGTGTAATGTTGTTTGGTTTGGCTAAACTGGAGTTGAATATGGATTGGATGTGTGTTGTGCTCTATGCTTTGTTAATATCCCAAGAACCGTTTGGTTGAGTTTGAGAAATTTGAACAATCTATATATTTACCAAGTCATTTTTACTATTAAATTGCATCCATAGACCTCATGATGATTCCTCACTCTCATTCTACCCTAATACAATAATGGAAAATATGAAGAGTGAAGAATCATCTTAGAACGTAGAATTGTCAAGCCACAAACATAAACAAGTACTCAAAAAGGAGAGGGAAAAACAGATAAAAAAGCAGCTCCAGTTTAGGGAACAACAATTTGTGATTACAAACACTAATGAGAACACTTTTAATTATGCAATATGAAAAATTGAATAGGTCTAATGAGAACTAATAGACTTTAGTAATTGCGATATCATGGGCCTATTTGGGCCTGGGAATGATAATTTTCCAACAAAACATCACCAGACTTTAGTAATTGCGATATTATTTTCTATATAGGCATAAAGTTTGTTGAAAGTTGGATGTGTGCTAGTGCTAAAAAAGAGCTTAATAAACATTAGTTGTAAATATTTCAAAAACCAACTAATAAGGATGTAAGGCAGTCTTAATTCATCGGAAAAAAGAAAAAAAGAAAAAAAAGAAAAAGGATGTAAGGCAGGCTCATTGACATGAGTTAAAAAAGTAATTTGCGTAATAATGGACAAGGGCAAATTTCATGGTTAAAGAAATGAGAGGAATAAATGGAAAAGGGCGAGAAAATTATGAGGAATATATATTTAATTTGTTTTTCTTTTTCCGCGACAACATTTGGGTGGTTCCGTTTGGTAACTCCTTCATCTCAAGTAGGAAGGAAATTTTTTTTTTTTTTAAGTGGTTGTGAAAAATGATTGATATTGATATGATATAAAGTAAAAAAAAAAATTGGGGAACTCTACAAGTAGAGTTATACTATTCACTTATCTATTTTTTTTTTTATTCTTCATCTCCACTTTTTTAGCTTTGCTTTTTTCCTTTTTTCTCTCCACCACTCCACGTTTTTCCTTTTTTTTCTTCCTTTATAGTGGAGATTTAAGAGAAAGTGTGTAAAGTAGTGGAGTTCTGAAGCGGGATTCACGTGGAAAAAAAATACTATAATGAAATAAATTAATTAAAAATAATAAAAAAATAATATAGAATTAAGAATAGATAATCGGATGTATAGTGCATTTAAAATTCATTAACTAAACTAGATAAAATAGATTTTAATTAGGGAAAATTATAGTTTAGCCCCCCAAATTACCATCCGTTTTGCGCTTAGCCCCACAAACTGTCAACACTCCGACTCCGGCCTACCAAACTACCAAAACCTTTGAAAAATGCCCCATTTGGCGAAATATCTCCATATTACCCCTGCCACGTGTCATTTTTCAATTAAAAAAAAATTAAAAAATTAAAAAACTAAATTTTTATTTTTATTTTTATTTTTTTAAAAAAAAAGAAAAAAAAAAAGAAAAAAAAATATGGGGTGGCTACCGAGCCACCCCAGAGGTGGCGCCGGCCACCTCTGGGGGTGGCTCGCAGGCCACCCCCGAGCCCTAGGGGTGGCTTACGGGCCACCCCGAAGTCCATTTGGGGTGGCCCGAAAGCCACCCCTAGGGCTCTAGGGGTGGCGCGCGGCCACCCCAAGGGGCCGAGATGGCCTGCGAGCCACCCCAGAGGTGGCGCCGGCCACCCCAGAGCCCTAGGGGTGACTTACGGGCCATTCCATAGTCCATTTGGGGTGGCCCGAAAGCCACCCCTAGGGCTCTAGGGGTGGCGCGCGGCCACCCCCAGAGGCGGCGCCACCTCTGGGGTGGCTCGCAGGCCACCCCCGAGCCCTAGGGGTGGCGCGTGGCCACCCCCAGCGGCCGGGGTGGTCTGCGAACCACCCTAGAGGTGGCGCCGGCCACCTCTGGGGGTGGCTCGGCAGCCACCCCATATTTTCTTTTCTTTTTTTAAATAAAAATAAAAATAAAAATTTAGTTTTTTTTGTTTTTAGTTTTTATTTTTTATTTTTTTTTTATTTTTTATTTTTTAATTGAAAAATGACACGTGGCAGGGGTAATATGGAGATATTTCGCCAAATGGGGCCTTTTTCAAAGGTTTTGGTAGTTTGGTAGGCCGGAGTCAGAGTGTTGGCAGTTTGTGAGGCTAAACGCAAAACAGGTGGTAATTTAGAGGGCTAAACTATAATTTTTCCTTTTAATTAACTATTCTAAATTGAAAAATACATAAACTATTGAGAATGCTTTTAGGGGATGTGAAACCCGATCCCTTTGAGCAACTATTCATCGGTGCCATACATTATTCTTAAACGTGGACCGCTCTGCACGTAATCCCACCCCGCTCCTTTTCAGTTCCCTAGGAATTAGGAAACCTTCTTTTCTTCTCGCCTGCAAGCCAACGCAACTCACCACGTCACCACCGTTACTAACCCCGGAAAAAAGAAAAGAAAAACGCCTCCGTCATCTCCGTTTATGTTCTGTGTAAACGCCAGCGGTCCCACAACTAACAGCCCCTGAATACTTGTGGACCGTTAGTTGCGCGACGTTTACTTTCTCTTTCTCTTTAAAATATCCTTCCCAGCCCACTTCTCTCTCTCAAAGCAACAATGGAAAGCTCGATCTCTCTCTGTGTTCTATTCGCTTTTCTCTTGCTCTGTACTCTCGCTTCCGCGAAATTAAACGACGATCTGCGACTCGCGCGCTCCAATCTGCCGTCGGTTCAGGCCGAGAAGCTGATCAGAGAGCTGAACTTGTTCCCCAAGAATGACCTCAACGTCATCGACGACCGATATTCCTCGCTCCCTCCGAAGAACAAGATCACCGAGAAGCGGCTGGTCTTTCCCAACTTCGTCGGGTCGGGGGCGTCCGTGGAGGACTTGGGCCACCACGCTGGCTACTACAACATTGAGCATTCTCACGCTGCTAGGTCAGCTCTCAAACCCTAGAAATTCCAATTCCCTCTTTTTCTTTTTGCGATCTTGGTTAAATTTGAGCGCTGGATTCTATTTTAATTGTCAATTTTTTTTCTTTTTCTTTTTCTTTCAGCGTAATAAAAACGCTGTTAGTTAATGAGATTTTTTTTTCTAATCGCAGCCCTATAATTTCTATTAATTCAAATTAGGCAGTGATTTATATGGATACTTAGCAAGTATTGCTTTGTAATTGGTTTTTTGTTCAGTGCAAGTGGATCGCCTTCTGAGTTATTAGGGAACTTGCAAATCGAGCATTCGAGCTTAGCTAACAGATTGTAGATTGGTTTGGTTTTAATTTCGGGAATAGCATGTTCATAGGGTGCTCGTTTGTTTCCAATTATAGGCATAAAATAAAATTGAAGTTTAAACTGGTAGGTGAGAATGGATGCACTGTGGATTTTTCCAAATGAATTGGCAGCAAAGTCGCACAGTAAGATGTGAAGATACTGTTTTTAAGGGGATCAATGTCTGAGTTGATCATCAACAATCAGTAGCTTTTGTATTTTATCTATTAGTAGGATCCTTGGTACCCAAACTTTGTTTGTGTGCGTGTTCGTTTCTTACTCCTTGGTTACTGTTCTTAGTACTCTACACGTTGTTTTGCAGGATGTTCTACTTTTTCTTTGAATCACGCAACAGCAAGAAAGACCCAATTGTTATCTGGTTGACGGGAGGGCCAGGGTGTAGTAGTGAATTGGCCATGTTCTACGAAAATGGTCCTTTCAAAATTGCAAATAACTTGTCCCTTGTTTGGAACGAGTATGGTTGGGACAAGGTATGTTTGTTTGTTCATTTCAACCTGTGGTTGAATTGTATCAGTTCAAGTTAATAGCAATTACTTTATATTGCATGACAATTTAGTTGGGTGTTTCTTCCTTCGTTTTTGACGTGTAGTCACTGTATATCTCCTGCGACAATCATTTATCTAATTACATGAGAACAAAACTTTTTGATGACTCTGCAGGTATCAAACCTTCTTTATGTTGACCAACCTACTGGGACTGGCTTTAGCTATACTTCTGATAGACGTGACATTCGCCACAATGAAGAGGGTGTTAGTAATGACCTTTATGACTTCTTGCAGGTGTGTCTGTCTATTCTAAATCAATATTGTTATGATAGATATTTAATTCAGTAAAGCTTTCCTCAATTGACTGATTTGTTGATTATAATTTTGTGAGGACAGGATTTATGAAATTAACTGGACTTTATGTCATTCCAAATTTTGTGGGAAAGAAAAAGATAACATGTTTCTTTTGATATGAGGGAGAAGGAAAACTGTGTTACTAAATGATTAAGACTTATAACTGTTTTGACTCAGTGGCCTCTTTCTATGATATCAGGCCTTCTTTGCAGAGCATCCTGAATTTGCAGATAATGACTTTTACATAACTGGAGAATCATACGCCGGGCATTACATCCCTGCTTTTGCAGCTCGAGTCCACCGAGGGAACAAAGCCAAAAATGGAATTCATATAAACCTAAAGGTATGCAGCTGAGCTGATATAACATAAAGTTATGGTGGTCATTTTAACTTTCTCTGAGCTGACATTAAATGGTTAACAGGGATTTGCCATTGGTAATGGACTTACTGATCCTGCAATCCAATATAAGGCGTACACTGATTATGCGCTGGACATGGGCATAATTTCAAAATCTGCACATGATCGCATTAACAAGGTGGTTCCAGTCTGTGAAACAGCAATCAAGCTTTGTGGTAAGTTTGCGTATGAGATTGGCCCCTAGTCCACTTTTCAAGGTTGCTGAATGCATTAAAGTTGTGCGTTGGGGCCATACTGTTGGTTGGTTATTGTCACTTCTGTGGCTAAACTTTTTCTTTTTTTTCCTCAGGCACCGATGGTACAATCTCTTGTGTGGCTTCATATTTTGTTTGCAATTCTATATTCAGTAGCATCATGGCCCTTGCTGGTGATACCAATGTAAGAACACATGTTCTATTCTTCAGTTAGCGCTAGTGAGGCATTGCTACTGCAATTTATCATTTCTTAATAGGACATGTTTTCTTCTTTTACTCTCTTTTGTCTTTGACAGTTGCGTTTTTAGCTCCCTTAGTGATTAGCTTTAATGATTTCCTTATACTTTTTTCTTCTCCTTCTTAGGCGTTTCTCTTGTATACTTCCTGTGTACTTGGGTTGCGCTTTACTCTTTTAATGATATCTCTTATAAAAAAAAAATGTTTTCTATACAAAAATCACGTGACAATGTCCATATATTGAAAAATAAAAAGAATGAACTTTTTTCAAACAGGAAAATTTCTAGAAGCTGTGAAAATTGATATTTAACGACGAGGACTGAAAAAATGGACAATCTGTGAAATATTCAAGTTTCCATTACTTTCTTGAATTACATAAATATGTATGAGCATTAATATTTTCACGTTGCAGTATTATGACATTAGAAAGAAGTGTGAGGGGAGCCTCTGTTATGACTTCTCAAACATGGAGAAATTCCTAAATCAGAAGCCTGTAAGGGATGCACTAGCAGTTGGGGACTTAGACTTTGTGTCGTGTAGCCCTACAGTGTATCAGGCCATGCTGGTGGACTGGATGAGGAATCTTGAAGTGGGTATTCCTACACTTCTTGAGGATGGAGTCAATTTGCTTGTGTATGCTGGAGAATATGATCTCATATGCAACTGGCTTGGTAAGCTTTTAGGCTCAATAGAAAACCAGCATTACAAATCTCTATTAGATTTACCTATGACATTTGAACCGTATGTAATTCAAACATGGGGTTATAATTTTGTTTTTGTAGGTAATTCAAGATGGGTTCATGCTATGGAATGGTCTGGTCAGCAAAAGTTTGTAGCATCCCCTGAAGTTCCTTTTGTAGTCAATGGTTCAGAAGCTGGAGTACTGAAAAGCCACGGGGCTCTCACTTTCCTCAAGGTATCCCCTCCTCTCTCTGTTTCTCTCATATTCATTCCCAACCACAGACATCTGCATTTCTACCTACCAATATGGCTAATGGTTGGTTGCCAGCCTGACATATTTGCATGATATATGTACAACAAACAGGTTCACGATGCGGGTCACATGGTTCCTATGGACCAGCCCAAGGCGTCATTAGAGATGCTGAGGAGGTGGACTCAGGGCAAACTTTCTGAAGCCCCATCCGATTCTGGACAATTGGTTGCTGAGATGTGATTGCCTCGTTCTTTCTGCCTATCTTATTATCTTAGTCTCAGTTGCAGAATTTGGCCTCAAAATCAAAGCAAACAACACTATATGGTTTCCTTTGTTTCTCACAATGCCTGTAAATATTTATGTACGCTTCCCTTTGAGAAAAAAAAAAAGAACTCTAGATATGTAATGTGGTATCTCTACGGTTTTTGAAGATTTCACACCAATAAACCAATGAAGATAACGATGCCAAATATTTTGTATAGATGATATGCTGCTCCTGTATATTCTTTCTGTTTGCAGTTTGTCTGTTGTTTGCGTCGTAATTTAACCTGCAAGAGATATCAACTCTCATTTTGGGATGTCTCAAGGGGAGTGGATATATTCATTACCAATTGCGGCTTGCTGTTCATTTATTTGCCTGTGGGAGGTACTACCAAGATGATCCCTCCCTTCCTCCCTCACTTTTTAATTCACTGGGTTGGAGGAAAATTCTTCCAACTTCATTTGAAGGAAAATCTTGTCCGTGAAATTAATAAGACAACATTTGAACCAGGTACATATATAGATGGTTAAGAAGCCCATGGATACAAGAATGAATAAAGTAATAAGAATGGTGTAGAAAGTATGGTGCTGAATTTTTAAAAACAAACTTGTACAGATTTTTGAACTTCAAATTGTGAGATTAATTTAATACTGAGAAAATTACAATGATAAGTCACAAGGATAAAAAGGAGATGAGAGAAATAGATACAAGGAAGGCTAAGTGACAAGGATACAAAAGAGATAAGAGAAATAGATACAAAGCTAGAAGGCTTTACGAAGGAAAGAAGGTAGTAAAATCCGCCTATCTAATACAAATGAAATGAGTCCTTAAATAAGCTTCAAAAGATAATAGTAAAATATTAAATTATACAATGAACGGTGCCAAATAGTGCCGACTTTTTTTATTAGTAATTTCGTGATCACTTTTGCTGCAAATCAAGCTCTTTGTATGATATTTTTTGCTTTTCTGAACAGTAATTCCGTGACTTCTTTTTTCAAAATAAGGGATAGTCTGATAGATGCTTTGTCTAATAGCGTGATACCTTTTACTTTTTAAACAGTAATTTCGTGACATTTTTTTCAAAAATAGGACTAGTAGAGTTAGTTGTTTTTTAGCCGTGAGTATATCCTTCGAAAGGATCTTTGGAATATATATATACCACTTAAAAACCATGAAGAGTTCAAGGGGTAGAATATGTAGGTTATTAGGGTGAGAGAGGTTTACTATTTAGTAATATTTAATTATATAAATTTGTTATATTTCTTCACAAAATCACAATCTTTCTTGTTAGACTTTGAGGGGATTGGAATTTGGAAGCATGCTCTATCCAAAATTATGACACACAAAGACGACAGTCGTCTACAACATATACCTGCACGACTTGTTTGTGAAGTTATCAACGACAGTCGACAGCCGTCTATCACAGGTTCGCATATACAACGGTGGTATAACTCAACTAACCTTATCAATGAAAAGTTCGTTGTAGTGCGGATGATAGAGAAGACTGCGGTCTCATGGCATTCGCGCTTGGGTTCTCTCCAAAACATTCTCTCTACTCTCGTGCGCTTTGGGTTCCTTCAGTTTCTGTAAACCCTTTTGTGACTTCACCTGTCTCAAAAGTTCCATCATCATCCTCAAACAACATCCATCAGCTGAAGCTCAAGCATCCCCAACGACCACGAGCATCTTCTTCTGAAGGTGGGCTGAACCCTTCTTAGTTTATTGCCTTTTTTTCCCTCTCAGTTTCATCGTAAGATGGCATTTTGGGTGATGGGTATGTGTTAAAGCTCTTAGTGATGTTCTATTTTACATTTCTTTGTTGTTCGCAAATTCAGTTTTAGTTGGAGATTTAATGGCTTGCTGTCGCTGTTATTTAGTGTTGCTGTTTCGAAACAATACGAGAATACTGAGAAATTTGTGGTTTTCTGTTTCTTTAATGAAAAATAAAAAAAAAAAAGCCACAGAAGTTTCTCCGAGATTAAAGAGCACTCTGTTGGAAGATAAAGAGTTTTGGTTTGGGGAGCAAAGGCTATGGTTGGATTTGTGAAATAATGTAGAAGGGCAGAGGGGAAGAAGCAGTATTTGAATGTTACTCTGCTTGTTTTTTGGGGAGCCATTTTCATTAAAGAATGGTTGTGATTTATTTACTTAAAGTTTCAATCTTATCTTATTGATGCTTCTATAACTGTTTTGTTTCTTGATAATTATCTTCATCTAACAGGAGTCCCTGGTGAGTTAATTGAAGATTCCAAATTTGTACCTTTGACTGCTGACGATCCCGTATATGGTCCACCTGTAAGTTCTGGTTAGTGGTTAGTTTCGTTCCAATTGTCAAAAGTAAATATATATATATATGTGTGTGTGTGTGTGTGTGTGTGTGTGTTTTGTACCTTTGACTGCTGATGATCCATATATATATATATGTGTGTGTGTGTGTGTGTACCTTTGACTGCTGATGATCCCGTATATGGTCCAGTTTCGTTCCAATTGTCAAAAGTTATATATATATATATATATATATATATATATATATATATATATATAGTGTGTATGTGTGTGTATGTTAAATTACCACTTATCCCAAAAGCTTAAGTGGACTTTCACATTATATCAAAGCAGAGGTCCTGAGTTTGAACCCCGTCTCTTTCATTTACCTCCCATTTCAATTAAATATTCCACGTGTTGGGCCTCACTTATTAAAATGGAGTTTGAGCCCACACGTGAGAGAGTGTTAAAGTACTGATTACTTTATAAGCCATGATGTCCCCTCCTCTCTCAAGGCGTCTTTTGAGAGTGAATTGGGCCCATGGACTTTAACAATATATATATATATATCATTCTATGTGAGATCAGAAACTGCACATGATCTTGCTATTTTCTACTTTTAGACACTTGAGATACATGTCCTTTTGCTATACTTATCAGCTCTAAGATACAAGTTTCTGAAATCAAAAGAATTCTGAAATATAGAATCTCCTTTTATATTGAGTTTTTTAGTCATAAATTTTCAGTTCTTCAAAGAAAGTTGTTATTACTTATGGATCTTGTATCCACGACCAGAACTTGTTGCTGGGAAAAATCATAAACATTGTCCTGAAAGCGAGATTAATGACTTATGTTTTGATGAAGTAGATGGGAACTTACCCAAAAAAGAAATTGATGGGATCATGTTCTAGATCGTACTAAAAGTAGATGATTCGAACTTCGGTTATTTATTTATTTATTTTTTGGTGGCAGGCTTTATTGTTATTGGGCTTTGAAGTGGAGGAGGCCGCAAAGGTAATTTTTAGTTTTTCATCTGTTAAAGTTGCTTGTCATCTCTTTTTTGCCCCCCTTTGGCCATCCAACTTGAGCTGTCATTTCTAACCCAACCAAATGCATGAGAATGCAACGCGAAGGTCATTCATTCTTCTGTTAAGGCCATTTCTGCTTGCCATATGTCAATAAGGATTGGCACATATATGATCTTCTCTTGATTCTCATTGTAGTTATAGTTGTTTCTTGAAGAGATCATTTAGCTTATGAGTCTCTGCACAAACTACAATGATTTTGGAGTCTTCTTTATGCAGATACAACAACTGTTGAAAGACTTGGGTGGTGAATTCCTGGAGGTAATATTTATATCATATCTTTGTGTTCATTTTCCTGGAAGTACTAAAACAAAGCCTGATGAAAGAACTTTGCCCGGTAGGGGTTACCCAAAATATTGTGAAATCATTTTTTTCTTTATGCTAAACTTTTCTGAGGGTATCCTGCTCTTGGCTTAACTGTGGAAGATATTGAGTACCATAACCCCATGCTAAAACATTACTTTTATAATTTTTTTTCTTTTTCTTTTTCCAATTTAGCTATTAGGGTTATTGTCATGCTTTTAGTTATTACGTTCTTTATTCTTTTGAGGGGAGGAAGTTAGCATGGATGAGCAAATTGTTTAAAGATTGGCTAATAAGAGGATCCTGATGTGCGGAGTTTTGGACAATGGATTATCTTTACTTTTTCTTTAGATATTGCTGTGTAGTGTCTCTTCAGGCCAATACTAGTGTACACCATTTCAGGTGGTAAGACTCCTATTTCTTTGTATTCCCCTCCATTAGAGTAAAACTTCTCTTTGTCATGGTAGTTTTCGCGAGTGGTAGGATATATCATATACAGATCCACTTTGTTCAAACATGCGTCTATCTCTATTATGAGTTGAATGTGCATTATTGTAGGTTATTTTTTGTACTGAAGATATGATTACTCGTCCCCTCTGGGAAGCAATGCATACAAAGCAACCTCATTTGGAAGCAGTAAAGGTTGACTTCTTCAACTTGCTAGTTACTTATTCTTTCTTGTTCAGAATCCTTTCAATTCTTCATCTATATTCTACCTATCATATCTCGCCATTGACATTTTACAGTGGAGAGATCTTTTTTATACTCTTTGATGAGCTTGTGGAAGGCAGACTATTGGATGTCTGGAATTCTATAGAAAAAGTGAACTATTCAATAATGTTTGATAGCATTTGATTCAAATATATCATGTTCTTCTAGCATCTAAATGAACCCATCTTTTCTCTTAGAACAATGACAAAGATAGTCATCTTAGGATCTTAGTAGATTATTTCTGTATTCAATTTGTTGAATATTTTGATGTATCGAGTTTGAGAATTAAATGCACTTAATAATTTTTTGATGTTTCTCATATTTTTGGTAGCCTCTAACTCCAAAACTTCCCGAATACTTGGTAATTTCATGCAAATCAACCAAATAATTGATGCAGTTTACCCATTTGACAAGAAGGCAATACTTCTCAAAAAGAGAAGGCAGTGCTATAGGGGCTAATGAGCTGAAGGATCATCTCAGATGATAAAACTTCTTAAGTTATATCTTGTATTCAAATGGTGCATGTAATTAGTGTATTCTGTTCTGCAGATAGCTAAGTCACTGCCACGGATTTGTTTCTTATCTGGTCTTAGTGGAGAGGAGATGATAATGTTTATTGATGCTTTTCCAGAAACTGGTAATGGAATTTTTCTTTATCTTAATAGAAAGTCAGTAAACTTCTCATTTGGCTTGGCTAGGGAATCGTTATGGAGAATTTTGACTCTACCTGAAGGGCTTCCTGAAATTTTGAAGTTCCTCTTTTATTTTTTATTTTTTGATGATCTGAAATTTCGAAGTTCTAGAAACTCTAGAAATTTTACTATGGAAAGAATGACAGATGTTTCATTCAATACAAAAGCATGTTGAATGTGGAACTTGTTCCCAACATTGTTGCCTGGGCATATGTGGAACAGAGATCCATCTCAACAGTTTGCACTTGCATTTAAGTCATCTGGGTGGACTTGTAGTGGTTTTCTTGTATGGGTATGCTGCCAAACTTAAGGTGGTTTTCTTTTGTGGGGTGCCCCCAAATGCCAAACTTCGGCTATGTTTGTAGTTTGTTTATGTTTTTGTTTTCTTTTCTGAAGACAAATATATTAAGTTATTAACAAACAACTCAAAACTCAAAATACTATTCAAAACAAGAAAACAATTTTCGCCTTTATGTCACATCAAAACATTTTTTCAAACAAAAAATACCCCCAATACACAATAGCAAACATACCTCAATCATTTTGCCATATACAGATGAAGATAGTTGTTTCCACACCGCCCCCTACTCTTTCTACACCTTAAGTGGACTGTTCAGTTTTCCCAATGGGTGCCCCCTTTGCTTATTTCTATCAAGGACAATTAATGATGAAGAACCTCATTGTTGCTTCTTCTTTTAATCAATTATCAAGGTCCTGTTAGAAATACTTGTTGAGTTGGCTCGAACCATCAAATTTAATCAATATGTATTATGCATCAAATATGAAACTGTCCTTTTATGCAGGACTAGAACCAGCTGTCTTTGCAGCTCTTGTTCCCAACAGTGCTGACAAACCAGTGCAGGAGTTGATAGAGGAGATTATGGGTGACCATGAAATGCTGGTAAAAGAAATCCCCTACTATCTATGTGAATTTCTATGCACTCATCTTATCATCTTACCAATGCTATACTTTTAATTTCATGCAGACGGCAAAGCAATCCAGCTCAACCTAGGCATATATGCAAGAGTATTGCTTCTCTTCATGAGATTGATTTTGTGGCAAAAAGATCATCTAGTTTCCCTTCAAAATTACATTACTTCTGTACTATTGTAAACAAATGCATATATTAGATTTGTGCATCTGAAGTATATAGATGTGAAGGGCATGGGAAATATGAATGCAAGTGGAACCACATAGGAAGACTTGGGGCATAAAATCGAACCCAAAAAGAAAAAAGATATCGCATTCAAACACACGTACATACATTGACCAAATTGATCTTAAAAAATCTTACATTAACACCACTCAAATACAACCAAAATCCTAAATTCTTATCCTCATCACCACTCTCGTCACAAAAATAACTCGCTTTCTTGGCCTTCTTCATCTTTTGCGTATCCCCACCGTTGCCTCCCCTCGTCAACAACCGTTGATCACTGTTCACCACTGACGCCCAATTTTCATTGTCGAACCCCAATCCTTTATCATCCAAACCCATCTCCTTTCTCTTGGGCCACACCGCCCTGAGACCTTTTGGGCACGGATAGTCCTGGGGCCCTAGGCTCTTGGGGCACTCGTAGGACATATGCCCTTCCTCCCCGCACTCGTAGCATCGGGACTTGTCCTTGTATACGTGCTTCTTGATGAACTTCGGGGCGTGGTCGTTGTCTGTGGCGATGGAGGCAGAGATGGTGTGCTTGTTGAGGACCTTACTATGCATCTTACGCACGGTAGAGATTGCGTCGACGACTTAGACAAACTGGATGAAGGGCATGCCCCTATTGTGGCGCGTGATGCGGTCCTTGAGGATGATGATGCACTCGACCTTGCCGAAGGTGGAGAAGGGCGTGGAGGTTGGAATTTGTGAGCACATAGTCGAGGTTCAACACTTCGAGCGTCGACTTGGAAGGCGTGAGGCCTCTCGAACCGCCTCCTTTTTTGGTTTGTTTTTGTTGGGTTTAGAGGGTTGTTGTAGCGGTGAATGTGGTGGAAGGATTTGAATAAGAGGGATTGTGGTTATAAGGTTTTGTCACTGACCGCGGGATATCAAATTTTTGTCCTTTTAAATGGAAAGGGTAATTGCCCGTTGGTCCATGTGGTATGCCATAATTATTTTTCACTCCTTATGGTTTAAAAAGTTCATGAGAGGTCCCTGTGGTTAGTAATAATTACAAATCGATCCCTACAATCAAATTTCGTTAAAAATTAACAGATTCTGACAAATGCCACGTCAGCACTACGTGTCGCCAATAAGATGGCGACACGTGTCCATCTTAATAAAAAAAAAAAATTATTAAAAAATAAATAAATAAAACTTATTTTAAAAAAAATAAAAAATGGCAGCCAAGGGGTGGGGGTGGCCGCGCGCCACCCCTTGGCTTCCCTTTTTTCTTTTTCATTTTTTTTCTTTTTTAAAAAATAAGTATATTTATTTATTTTTTAATAAATTTATATTTTTTTTATTAAGATGGACAAGTGTTGCCATCTTATTGGTGACACGCGATGCTGACGTTGCATTTGACGAAATCTGTTAAAATTTTTTACAGAATTTGACTGTAGAGATCGATTTGTAATTATTGCTAATCACAATGACCTCCCATGAAACCATAGGGAGTGAAAAATAATTATGGCATACTACAGGGACCAACGGTGTAATTATCCTTAAATGAAATAATATGGACACTTGTTTTTAACTAAAAAAAGAAAAAGAAGTATATTTTATTTAGAAATCTTAATTTGTTAAAAGTAATAAAAAAAAGGGGAGGGGGAGGGGGAGGGGGCGGGGGGAAAAGAAAGAAAGAAGTAAAAACTCAGGTAGATAACACACTTATGAGTGTGAAAATATGATCTATTCCCTATTCTATTTAAATGCACAAAAACGATAGTGAAAATAATTGTAATATTATGGTAATCAAATCAATATTAATTGAAGAGAGAGAGAAATGATTTCAATGTTTTTTTTTTTTTTTTTAACAAGTAGCATGTGCTACCATATATTATTTCAAAGGCCCGAAGGCTTACATCACGAGAAAATGTACAAGACCTTTAAACTCTAAGCCAGAAGGATCTGACTTAAAAACAGCTGCCGAAGCAGTACATAAATCTTATAGAAATTACATTTGAGCCTCTCTTTACATTGAACGCTCATTCTCAAAATAAAAAAGGGCCGATCTAGCATTTAGTCAACACAAATTCCAGTAAAATTTAAGCAATACAAAGACAGACTGTACGGGAGAAACATTAGAAATACACAAACATAGGTAGAAAAACCCAAAACAAGTCACCGGCAGTGAAGCAGAGAGGCTGAGTTCAATGTTGAAAAAAAAAATCATCTACAATTTTTTTTTTTTTTTTTTTGCATGTATTGATATTGTATCAACTGCAAAAGTATTTAAATGACACCCATCAAATCTAAGCAAAGCATAAGCATTAAAACCAAAAAATAATAATAATAATTTTCTAAAATTGACTTAACAAAATGAAACAATTTGTAATGATTGATGCTTTATACCACATTTTTATTTTATAGTTATTTCATAATGTTGAGGTGACATTCTCAGTCAAATTTTGAATTTTTATTTTTTATTTTTTAATAAAGACTAATTTAAAAATTAGTTGAGATTACCACCTCAATATAATTATAAAATAAAAATGTGAATTCTAATATTATTATTTGCAATAATTGAAAGGCAGCAGAATGCTTCAATTCTCCTACTGAAAAAGACGTTTTATTAACTCGATAATATTAGGTTAAGAGAGCTAATCCATTTTAAAACTTATAAAGTATAAGGACTAAATAGAAATTATATCCAAAGGTAGAGGTCTAGAGATATTAATCTGATAATTATTTTTACTTTAACTTTTATTTTTATTTATTTAATTTAATCTACTGAAAGAACAACAGCCACAACAAAACCACCCAAAGTGAACAGAAGCGAAACTTGAAATTGTCTTTTTATGGTGTTGGTTGAGCTGAGGTAACTTGTGAAAAAGACACAAATAGAAAGAGAACTGGACATAGACGAGATAGAACAAAGAAGCTTCAACAAATTGCAAGCATGAACCTGCCTGCTTGACCTTCAGGAAAGCTTCAGAAAGCGCCCTACATTATCAAAAACTCGACGATTCTTCCGCAGTAACACTTGGCCTTCTTAGGGTTTCCTGTAAGTCATTATTAACCCATCTTTCCCATTGCCTTTTTTTTTTTTATTTGATTTGCTCTATTTAAATGAATTAAAAAAAAAAACTGAATTTGAGAACTGGGTTTGTAGGATTCTGTAAAATTTGCAGGTGGGTATTGATTAAAATGCGTAATCGTAACGGTTAGGTTCTTCTTTTCAATGGGAAATATTTCAAAGCAAAACTTTTTGTTGTGTTGATATTAAATTTCGTTAAAGATAATATATTTTCCTTGAATCCTAAGGCAAAATATGCGTTGAGATGAGTGGAGTCTTTGTGGTGGGAAAGAGCTGAACTCAAGGTGTTTGATGTGGGAAGTGTAAGAAGATTGGCATGATAGATGATCACATGGGGTCGAAATTATTGACACTTCATTGATATTTCGAATTTATGGTCTTTATTTATTTATTTTTATGGTTGGGTAGAACACAAATACAAACTATTAATTCAAACGAAAGAAAGAAAAAAACTATAAATACAAACCAAATATATACTTATTAAGGTGAGACTTTCGGGTAAATGAGATTAGTATATTAGTATTTTATTATTCTTTCAGGAAAAATGAAAATCATGGAGGACAAATAAATCCTTTTAGGACTCAGAAGTAGACCTACAACTCTGGGATCTAAATTGTCTGTGGGAGAGGAAAATTGTTCTGTTGGAAAACAAAGGGCTTTCCATAATTTATGTAAATAATCTAAAATTTTTAAGAGGAGATCTCTTCATAATTCTAACACTTACTAATTACAGTTATCTCCTAAACAAACGCCTATTATGAGATCTCTTTTTGGATATTTTCCCTTGTACTGATAAAAGAAAACCTCTATGAAAATATATGCTTATAGTTGCACTCAACTTTGAAGAAATCATAATTTTGCCAAATTTATGTTTCCAGCCTTGAATCTCTCAATGGTGTCAAACCTGACTAAAATGGCTAAAACATATCACTTTCTAATAGTAAGGGCTAGCATCGGTAATAATTCTAAAATAGGACATTTGACCACTGAATCTTAGTCTAGGAAGTGATCATGTATAAGTCTTTGTAGGTATTGGAATTTTGATCGGAAAGTGATAAGATCATTTATTACAGGAGATGGTATTGTATATTTATAGGATGATCTCATAATACTTGGCGAATGAGCTGTGCGCATGAAATAAGGCTACTTAAAACTTAGAGACAGGAGTGTGGTGAGTCCCATTCAAGATGGAGTCAGTCATATTGTAATGCTACTTCCAACTTTTTCCAGATACATGATTACTCCCCCATATGATACCAGCTGATACTTCACATGCAGAACTGTTTCTCTAAAGTAACATTCAAATGTTCAAGTGACTTTTTTTCTTTTTTTTATTATTCATAAAAAAATAAGTCAAATTATGGATGAAGTCATTGTATCCTGCATTTGTATGTCGCCTGAAAGGGGGCACTTCCTGTATATTGGATATGAATACAAGTTTCTTATATGTTAATTTCATATAATACATGGGCTAATATAATTTCTCTGATAATTAGTAAAGATGGATTAAACTACTAAATTCATATCTGTTCTTATTATTAATTTCTTATAAAAAAAGATTTCATTTCGCTCTCCTGTTTCTCCTTCCTTGAAATGCATTTGCTTCTGTAACTTTTTTGACAAAACCAGTGATGAACTGCCATTTGCTTTGGAAAAGATGCATGGGTTCTCCACTGTTGATGGCTTTGTGGAGATAACTGAATGCTTGGCAGAGATGATTAAATACGTTGCAAATGAACCCTCAGTAGGGCTTTTCTATATTCAGCAGCATACTCAAAATGCGGTGCCCAACGTCATTACTCTCAAGAATAATGTTGTGGAGAAATCTCGAGAGATGACTTTGCACGCAGAAGATTCAGAGGATTCCATCTCCATGGTGAGCTCAATGAAAGAATGTGGATTCCCCATCGCTGATGAGATGATTAGAGACATCAAAAAATCTCTAGTGATCATGTCCACAAAACAACCAAGAAGAGGGTTAATCCATAACCCAGCTTCAGGTTTTCAGATGGGAAGAACTAGTTCTTGGGGACCAGCTGCTTGGGGTCGGAGTGCAGTTTATGCCCAAGAGGATAACGAAAGAAGAGGTAGTTATTTTTCATCTGTCTTCAAGTCAGCAAGACAAAAGGCCAGCAATTTCAAGTGGCCCCAACATGATCCACGAGAATCAATACAGGCCGAGGGTGAGAAGCTACTGCCATATCCTACTCCAACACTCTCAGTGACTTCTGCTAGTACTAGCTCATCTGTGCCGGATGTGGAAGTAGATGAGCTGCCCTTGTCAAGTCGGATTGAAGATGAGCCACTTAATGAAGAAGAAGAAGAAGAAGAAGAAGAAGAAGAGAGTGATGTCAGCTTACCAAGTCATAATTTATCGTCAGTTTCAGAATACTTTGATGACTTCAAGGCTGATAAAGAAGCCAAACTGAAGGAGTGGTTGGAAGGGACTGACAACCCGGATAATCATAGAGACGCTAGTGACGCGAAAGGGCTTTAGGTTGACAACACTCGGCCACTTCAAAATTATATCTGGATACAGATTATGTACAAAAGGTATATGGTGCTATGAGATATTCATTTTGGGTTGTTTAAAGGGTAAAAGTAAAAATTTCTTCTCATATTTTTCTTGGTTCTATAGACCTTGAACACCTCATTGTAGAATGGTGATTTCCACTAGTGTACTATTGAAAGCTATGTCGATTTTCAATAACATGGATCTGCATTCTCTGAATGGAAAATATGATCGGGCATCTGCTTTCTTATCACAGAGTTGTTCCGTTACAATGCCTAAGCCCAAAGACATGAACCATCAGAGATGACACTTTTAGATAGATGTTTAGCTTTGACATGCATTTAGTTCTTTTGATGTCAAATGTTTTGAAGTTTTAATTAGCAATCGTTATTGAATAACTCTATTTAGTATATTAATGTACAATTGCCATAAAAATTGAGATAACGTGGTGGTGGAAATAAATCATTGGTTTTTTTTTTTTTTAAGAGTATTGATTCAAAGATAATTTACACTGTCATGTCATCCAGCTATATGACAATTGTATAGGAGTCTACTAAATAGCATTACTCATCGTTATTATATCTAGCACACCCTTTTCCATAGACCGAGAAAGGAAAGACAGCACGCCGATAAAGCTGCTAACAAGGGCAGATATTGAAAGAAAGTAATTCTTCGTAGACCGATTGATCGACTAGTTACAGGGCCGAAGACAGGGCAAGAAGAGATAGATCTCATTTCAAAGAAAATCGATTCACCAAAGCGATTGATCTAGAAGAGCGTCTGGAAGATCTATTTCAAGAGAGATTCGCGCTTAGACCAGACCAGCTAACAACTAGCGGAGAGTGAAATTGACTCATGGTGAGCCCGGAGTAAGAAACCTAACCCAAAGTATAAAGGATAAGTACCAAAGCTAAGGGGTGATATGTCGAAAATGTTAAACCACCAATTATTCAAAAAACTTAAGTTAATAGGAAAATGTAAATTTAATTATTTAATCAATACTTTAACACTTCTTGCGTGTGGGCTCAAACTCCCTTTTAAATTTTTAATAGGTGAGGTTCTACCCGTAGAATATTTAACTGAAATGGGAGGTAAATGAAGAAATCAAAATTCGAACTCAAGAGCTTAAGCCGATAGAAAGAGATAAATTTAATTATTTAATTAATATTTTAACGAGAGATATATTATGTTAGTTACGTTGCTTTGTTTACGTTGTTATCTGTTGCTAGCGATTTTCTTGAATAAGCTGGTCGTGAGGTTGGATAGGGCTGTTAGCCTCATTTATCTAGTGGTTGATTATCTGCAGAAGTGTTATCTCTCTGAAGGGAAGTCATTAGGCCTGGAGAGTTCATGGAGGAATTCTATCAAACTTTCATAACCCACAACTACAAGAATCCATCATACTCACTGCTAAGATCGCAACTTTAACTTCTTATTTCTTTCACACGAAAATTTTTATCTTCGAATTTGCTTTAGAGGATCTACATTGAACCTCTCGCATACATTTTTCTGGTCAGCATTCCCCGTATTGAGCTCTACGTTAACCATTTGACATGTAGATTTTCTTATGGTTTTAAACTGTTTAAGCCAATAATCGTAGCGAGCAGGAACAGTTTGATTGTTGAATCGAAATTCACGTACCTTCTCCCAAGCCCTTAACAATAAGGAAAAAAAAAATTATCTTGGACTTTTTATTGAATAACTCTCGAAGGTTGAAAATGCACCAAATCACTCTTTAAGGTATGCACCATTATTAAATCAATCCTTCCATTAGATAATAACACGTAGGCTGGTAGCCACATCATATCTAAACAAATTCTAACACGTGTACATGTGTTTGAGTCAACATCACCATGTCATTTAAAAAAAAAAATGTCATATCAAGAAAAAAAGGAAGCAAAGAAAGAGAGAGAGAAAGGTAGTTAGAGTCGCCAAACAACTCCTAAAGGTCATTGGGGGTGGCCACCCCCAATAGCTTTTGAGGATCATTCACCACCTTTTGGTTTGGCTAACCAGCCTTTTGGGAGTGGCCAAACCACCCTAGTGGTCATTGGAGGTAGTTTGATTATCTCATATCAAGCCTTTAAGGGTGGTTAAACCGCTCTCAATCTCCAAAAGGGATGGCCGAACCACTCTCAAATGCCATTGTGAATGGTCCAACCACCCTAAAAGTCAGGTTTAGAGTGGCCGAATTATCTCCAACACCCTTTAATGGTGGTTCGACCACCACC
Source organism: Alnus glutinosa (assembly GCF_958979055.1). Lineage (NCBI taxonomy): Eukaryota > Viridiplantae > Streptophyta > Magnoliopsida > Fagales > Betulaceae > Alnus > Alnus glutinosa. The sequence continues at coordinate 31,536,544 of NC_084888.1, forward strand.
CCCAATAGCCATTGGGGTTGTTCAATCACCCCCACCACCTTCTCTCTCTTTCTTTTCTTTTTTTTTTTTTTTTTATCTCTAATGTGGCATTTTTTTTTTTACTTAATAAGATAGTGCGAACTCAAACACATGTTGTGATAGTGCTAATTCAAACATACGTACACATGTTAACATTTGATAACATGTGTTGGTGCTAATTAATTCAAACATATGTACACATGTTAACATTTGATTGGATGACTTGACTATCAACTTACATGTCATTACTCACCCTTAAAAAAAATATAATAGAGGAAGCGATTGGATTAATAATTGATTTGTTATGCTTTTTAAACCATAAGGAGTGGCTTCATAAAAGAGCAACCCCTACTTTATTTTTCCCTAACAATAAGAGCTTATAAAAATTTAGTCAAACGATAAAATATAATTCATTAAAAAAAAAAGGTAAAGACTATTATATGGAGTATGCTATATATTATATTCTTAGGGAATAACTCCAATTAGGAAGTGGCAAAAACTAACTCCAATAAGAAATTGACACGTCATCATTAAATAAGAAAAGTAAATATTAACAAAACTTAGCAAAACACGGGATCAAAAACCCTCAATTTCACTATTTTAGTCTTAAAACAAAAAATTATCCCAGCCATTGGCCGCCGCCGCCACAGGCCCACGCCGAAATTGGGGGTGGCTGCCACCGGGCCGCGCGGCCACCCCCGGGGTCTGGGGAGTAGCCGCGCGGATGTTTCCAGCGTGGAACAGTGCTGGCGGTGTCTGGGTGGGCGGGAGTTGGGAGTTTTTTTTTTTTTTTTTCAAACTAAAAAAAGTTAAAAAATGATTAGATTCAATGTTATACAAACAATAGTTTTTCTTGTTATAGACTGATGTGTCAATCCCTTATTGGTGGCAAAAAAACACTGATTTTCTACCCTGACCGGATAGAAGGGGCACTCATATTCTTATACCACAAATATCACACAATGTGACAGTCAGAACCAACCCTTGATTCTTTTTTTTTAACAATAATTGATCAAAAAGTTATTGAAATTGTCACATTAATATTGTTAGATACTTGTAGAATAAAAATATACTATCTAGTTTATTATATATATGTTTCAATTGTTCTCTCGAAATCGATATAGACCTGTCTTGTTTTTTCTTTCTTGTCACTGAAATATGTAAATAAGATTTGGTTTGCGATTTACACAAAACACGGCAATTAAAACTAATAGCATTAAAAATTTACCATAACATAATAATTAAAAGAAATAATAAGACCATAGTTTTATATTTGAAACAAACATATTTCATCCCACTATAATCTTAAAGATCATTTTTTTTTTATCTTCCTGTAAGCTGAGAATATTGACAAATGGAAATAAGATTTGATTTGCCATTCACACAAAACATGACAATTAGCCACAAGACCATAGTTTTTATATTTGATACTTCTCAACAACTAGAGTGGAGGCAGTTGCACCAACATAAATCCGACCTGTCAAAAGTAACTCCGAGTCTCATAGTAAAGGCTCGGCCATCAGCCGGACTCATCCATCCATCCATCCTACAATATCAGCTAGGCAGCCACTTCTCATCCAGATGGCATTTCTGGGGCAACATAGCTCTCAAGAGATTCACCAGCGGCCTGTCCAAACACCGAGGTCTTGCTCACAAGCTCCAATCAATTCAGAGGCATCTCGAGGAGATGCCTTGAAGACTCTGGGCAACATGAAGCCAAACAACAGAGAAGCCAGACTCTTGCTCAATGTTCACTTTGACATTGCATTTATCACCTTACCGGCAGAGAAGCCAAACAACAGCGCAGTGGTCCTCCTGCAAGTGGCATAGTCATCTTCAACAAGCTGACAAAGGCGGTAGTGATCCGGCCAAAGATCATGAGTAAGTAAAGCTGTTATGAGGCTGGGAACAAACTTGGTCACAGATTGCAAATTGGCCCTTGTTGATAGATTCAGAGGTGAAGAGCAGATCCTTCAATAAATTTTTGATGGAGCATTCACAGGAAAAAAAAAAGAAGGTTAGTTCTGAATAAGTCAAGGACAGAGCTTAAATCTAACCAAGCAAGTAATGTCCTCGCAGCGGCTGCGCTTTTGGGTTTTTTTTTTTGGGGGGGGGGGGGGGGGGGGGGGGGGGGGGGTGGGGGCTGATGCCCAGAAAGAAAGAAATTTCAACAAATTAAATTTTTATTATTTAACTTCAGTGATTTTTATGTCTTCATATTCTCTGCTAGTCTACTAGAATTCCGAGTATACAATGAACAAATTCCTTTTCCATGGAAAACCCAACCACACCATTAAATTGATTCTTGAAAAGAACCTGCTGAAGTCACTGGTATATAGCCATCATTCAGATCCTGGTCCCAAGCATGAGATAATAAAAAAATTTCACTAATTAAATATCTTTATCTAAATTTCACTAATTAAATATCTTTATCTAAATAAGAGACCTAATTAACATACTAGCCACTAATCACATTTGAAAAACATAAAATTTGTATGGAATAATACATACTTCTCAGTCAGATCCTCTAACGGAAGGCAATGCCTCATCAGGTTACATTAAAATGGAAATTGATATTTGCAAAATTGCATATTCGACTACTTGGGCCCAGCAAAGCTAAACAACATTGAGATAAGAAAAGCAGGTGAGGGGCACAACATTCTCCACCAAAAAGGTTAAAAGGGAAAACAGTTCTACGCATAAAGACCAATGCTCATGAAGAGCCAGTTACAAGTTATGACATCTCACCTCTCAAGTCTGTCTACTCATTGTTTCAACATGTCACCTTGATTTTGCCCTATAACAAAATATGAAACTTGATATTAGATTCTCTTATTTGAAACACTAAATATTAATTCAAGAACCACTGTTCTTAAACAGGCACATTCAATTATTTCAAGAAAAACATCATTTTTTTATAAGTATTTCCAGAAAAACATCATTCTGTTTAGTTTTCCATGGTTTTTTTGCATGGGCTAGTGTCTCCTCTGAAATAGAAGGATAATAAAGCCACTGCTATAGCAGATAACATAAACTTGTAACCACAATGCATTATGATATAGTAAAATTCTTTTTTGATAGGTATATAGTAAAATTCTTCTAACGTTGTTTTCTATGGCTTTTGGCTGCCACCAGTATTTCAAGGGAGGGAAGTGAAGCCACTGCCACAGTGAAAAATATAAAAGCTTGGAGGGAGGGAGGGAGGGAGAGTAAATGCCTTAGAAAAAGGAAAAGAAAGAGTAAAGACTTGGTTCAACCAGCATCCCCCTCTAAAATTAAATGAAAATAACGCCACTACCACAGTGGATAATTTGAGCTTGTAACCACATTATATTAGGAAATAGTAGATTACACACACACAAACACACACAAGAACAGAAGGGACGGAGGGAGGGTAAATGCCTTAGAGAAAGGAAAAGAAAGAGTAAAGACTTGGTTCAACCAGCATCCCCCTCTAAAATTAAATGAAAATAACGCCACTAACACAGTGGATAATTTGAGCTTGTAACCACATTATATTAGGAAATAGTAGATTACACACACACAAACACAGAGAAGAACAGAGAAATAGCTAAATACTTTAGAAAAGGGGGGAAAGAAAAACGTCAAGAGTTGTTTCACATGTTGTTGTAGAAACACAACGGAAAAAAAAAATCCCATTCCACTTGACATCACAATGAGGCAAGATGCATGAGCAATGGAAATATATTTAAATTAGAATTTTCTAAAAAGAAAAAGAAAAAAGATACCCTCTATATATTACCTGAACCAAGTGTGTCAAGAAGCATTTGATCTGTAGGCTTGATTTCCTCTGACATCCTAGTTTCCTCTGACACTTTACTAGTTACTACATTTGAATTAGTAGGCGCTGCTGACCCATTGCTGCTGCGCACTATTTTAGCCTTTCTGGGAAAATCACCAAGGATAAAATGTTACTTATACATCAATTATAGTACAACAGATATATGAGATATCCAAGCAATTAAAACTTTTCAAGATCTTCAGCTCATACCTCACCATTTTTCGCTTCAAAATGCCTGTGTTCAGCTTTGATGCTCCTTTTCCAAAACCATGAAATACGTACTTTAAGTTCTACAACAACTAAATATAGTAATCATGGATTACAAAAAGTAAAGCTCCAACCAAGCACCTGATTTGAGCGCCAAAGTAGTTGAAGCAGGTTTGCGGTTGCCCCTCTCAGCCTTGATGGAAGCAATCACAGAATCAGCAGTAGACCCCAGACCTTTTCTTCCCACCAGCTTCACCCCCAACTTTTCACAGAGGTAATTCAACCTCATTTCATCACCTCCTCTCACCTCTCTCAGCTCCAGTGCATGTTGTCTTGATAACAAAGTGTAAACATGAAGCTGTTGCTGATGATTAAAATGTGACTGAAGCTGCTGGAAAAGTAACTTATTTGAATGCTGTTGATCTGGTTTTGAACCTTCATGACTCTTCTTTCGAGGCTCACTAAATGCCACCCGCAAAATTGCTGCTGACCTGGGATCAGCATTCTTCTGAGCAAAAATAACAGAAAAGCTCCCAAATTCTAGATCAGGCTCCCTAAATAAATCTGCAAGAAGGGAAGCACAAGAATGGGCATTCTTCGATGGGCTCCTGTCAACCTTTTTTCTCAAGGTCCGAGCATTAGCATAGTGAGCCATGTTTGAAGATTCTCTTAACCCACTAACAAAAGCTCCGTGCATAGTTGCAGGGTATCGCCTAGTGGTGGCCTCCCCTGCAAAGAAAAGCCTTCCATCTCCCACACTTTCTGCCAAAATATCATAATCATCTCCTGATGCGCCAACTGCAACATTAGAGTAAGAACCTAGACTGAAGGGATCACCACCCCATCTGGTACAAACTGTTTGGATAGGCTCCGGAACATTGATTCCTTGCGGTTCAAAGATACCTGCATGCATTTATGCCCAGTTTTGAAAAAAAAAAAAAATATCCCCACCAGAAATATTCAGATACTTAGCTGAAAACTTTCACGATTAGGATAGGAAGAAACTCTTCATCCAAGAAAGTATTCTTGTTGTAATACACTTTTTAGTAGTACAGGAAATAGAACATTGTTTAGCATCTAGTTCTTCTGAATGACTATGGAAAAGTACATATCATCACCAAGAAATGGTTCAGAAAAATATAACAATTTAATGAAGTTTGCAACTAACTCTGATCTACTTGAGTATTGGGCATATAGGATACAAATAATAACTGAAAAATGCATGACAAAATAGTCACTTTCTTTTTTGGTTTTAGGTTGTAATTTAATATTTCAGAACATAGGATAATTTGAGAGATAAAAACCATAACTAAGAATAAGATACTTTAAACGGACAAAAAGAAAAAGAAAAAGAGGAATAGATTACCCTTGAGAATTTGAAGAACACGGGTCACTGCATCTGTGGGGGGCATGCTCTCAAACTTGTGAGCTGCTTCTCCCGCTACCAGAGCAATCAAGAGAGGACCGCCGGCAACTGTTGCATAGCTATAAAAGAGAAAGAACTCCCCTCGGCGGCTCGGATCATCAGAAAGATGCCCAAAGGTATCAAGATCCGTGCCCCAAAATACATGAGGAAATAGCATTGCAACCTTATTCAACAACCCAAACCCCAGCCTCTTTATCCCATCCAGCTTTCTCTGAGGCAACTCTGGAATAAACTTTATGGATCCACTCTTTAAAACCCCAAGCGGAACTGTGCAGAGGGCCATGTCACCCTCAAAGACCTGACTCCCTGCAATGACCTGCACACCATCACTACCATACCTGATGGAATGCACAGTTTTCTCATATAAAATTGGCACATTCTCAGCCAAAGCCTGAACCAGCCTTCCATTACCTCCAGGCAAGAAGCAATGGTCCCCTCCCATATCATATGGATCATCTTGGTCCCAAAATGCAAGGGAAAGCTTTGAAAGCAAACCGGCATTCGCATATTCCAAATTTGCAAGATGCCAATTAAACAAGTTCATCTCCTCGGCATTCACGGCATCCCCATAAACCTGCCGGAACGTTTCCAATGCTGCACCAAGAGATACATCCACAGAGACTTCCCCCATTAACTGCCTAAGTCTACTTGCCTTGTCCAAAAGACGGTTAAAAGCAGTTTCCACTTTCATATCCATATCAGGGTCAACTGGCTTTCCATCCAAACTATATAGTGGGCACTTATCTCTCACCTTATGAAGCGGATACCCCAACTGTCGAGCAACAATCCCAAGTGGATTCCCTAAAGTACCAGTCAAAACACTACCCCCTAAATCTGCCGCGGCACACACCCTATTCCCTCCCTCCATTTTCTTCGTATAAACTCGTCCACCTGCTCGCTTCCTACCCTCTAAAACAGTCACCTTGAACCCAAATCTCATCAATTGCCGTGCAGCAGCCAGCCCCGCTAGCCCGGCACCAATCACAATCACATTTGGCTTACTAAGTTCAACCGGAACCTTCTCCTTGATCGCTGGTGCAACCCCAAAATTGATATACCCATGTGAAACTAAATAATTATAAGTAGAGTCCAAAAGAGTATGGCAATGTTTCGGTATAGCATCAAGAAACATCTCTTTAGTGACCCAATTTGACACATTCTCACGCCATTTTGCGATAATGTGGTTCCTGATAAGAATGTAATTGACTTGCTCGATCCCTCCTATTACAGGGACAACCCCGGCATCGATTTCCTCCTCAGTGAGGGAATCGGCGGGAAACCCAGCTGAGAGCGCAATCAAGGCCTCGGATGTGGATTCTTTATTTATCACGATGATCTCATCAGAGGTATCGGGTACAGTTCGAGTTGACGAATTAGGGTTTTCCACATTGGGTCTGAACAAAGGAGCTGAGACTGAATTAGAAGTAGAAGAAGACGAAGACGAAGGGAAAAGACCGTCATTACCGTTGAGAGTGACGTTGGGGATGAGAGGAAGGTGAAACGACGTCGCTTTTCGTTGAGGCCGACCTCGCCTTCGCTTCTTGGGAACAGTGAATGAGAGAAGATGGCTTGTTGAGGTAGAATTAGGGTCTTGGATTGGGATTTGGGTTGGATTATAAGGACTCGAATTAGCATTCGGATTAGGATTAGGATTAGGGTTAGGGTTTAGTGGAGGTGGATATGGAATGAACTGGAGAGGAGGGAATGAAGAGAACTGGTCCGGGGTTTGATCTAACGGATTCATCTTTGGGCCTTTGGAGAGAGAGAGAGAGGTGATTTGGTGATGGAGAAGAAGGAAAGTGGCTGTTTGGTTCCTGAGAAAATTTGAAAGGCAACCGTTTAAGTACTCGGCAACGTCGGAGTTCAGAACCAGTGCGGTACTTTGCCGACGACTCTGATAACGCCACGTCAGTACTGCAGATTAAGACCAGCTGGGTCCAGGCACTAGATCGACCGTAGAATTCCGCACAGTTACATGGCTCGCCCGACCAAACACACTGATGCCACCTGTCCCATTTAGCTCAGGATCCACGACAATTTCAAAGAGATTGCCGGATCCCAATTTTGATAATCTAAACCGTTCGTTATATTTAACGCCCTCAAACATGACACGTGTTCAAAATTTTGAACCCAATTCCCTTTGTTTCGGGCAAAATTTTCCTTGCATCACTGTATCATTCTCCCGTTCTCTCTTCATTTTCTCCATTGCAAACAATCCACGCTACAATTAAGGATCTATGGAGCAATTATTTAGAAATACATTTTGTGCAAAAGCTCTTCTTATATGATAGAAAAGGATCCCATATCATGCACCAATCTTACTTGGGATTGCCAACTCCTATAGGTCAAATTTGTTTTCTTATAACTTACTTTACGTTTCTATTCGAAAATCTATTTCACTCTATAAAATATTCACCTACAAATATCCAGATGCAAATGTGAACGGCGATTAGGGTTTGAAGAAAGTGTAAAATGAATGGTGTGTAGGTAATATAAAAGACATTAATTAAATGAGGGAGTATAGAAAAAGAAACAAATTCTGTTATTTCGAACAGGTTGTAAGTACACCGCAAGTGTTGTTGCTTGACGAACAAGAATTAAACCCCCTCAACCTCATATAATAGGTTTACCTTTGATTGCTTAACCAATGTATCGATTGGGTCTCAAGTAGAAGAAAGAAATAAATTAATTAAGATGAAAATTGAAGAGGGTGGGGGAGATAGTTGTTGTTGGGTATAAATTTGAATAAATAAAGCAACTATGTGCTATTGTAAGCAGCATTTTATAACATTTTAATGGAAACAAATCTTCAAACACCAGATTCTTCAACGATAAATGTTCAGTCCAAAATAAATTGTAATAACAAGTAACCCTCATGAGAAATTCCTAACATTTCATTAACCAACACTATTAGTTTCGTTATCGATCTTTTGATATAGAGTGAAAAATTGAAACTAATACACGATCCACTTGCAAACGAAGGATAAGGGTTGTGTGCGGAAGGAAGAGAAAGTATAATACAACTGAAGAACCTCTATTTTATTTTTTACAGGAGAAAGTAACATTTTATTATACAAATATAATGAGAAACATGAGTAATTCTAAGTATCGCCCTATTGCCCATCTTGTGTCTCCGAAAAATTAATGTGGCTTTTTAAATCACCGATATTATTTCCCCGATGTGAATGATAATCTGCTCCTTTTTTTAAAAAAAAAAAATAAAAAAAAAATAAATTCAAAGATTTAGGCATTGATATTTTTTCAAATTCTGCTAAATTCTGACAACACCAAAATCCTTGCAATTTTTGCTTTTTTTTTTTCCTCGAAAAAAAGGGTTTACGGTTTTAGGCATTTAAGGTTTAGGGTTTAGGTTAAATGCTGATTTAAAAAGCCACATCAATTTTTGGAGAACACATGGTGAACATGGGGCTGACATTTATATCATTATTCATAGATATAATTCAAAATGTTTTACACTTAAAAGAAAACAATTTCGTCATAATCTTCTGAAGTGATAGATAAAAAAAAAAAATGACGGAATACGATGGACGTGGTCTGTGGGAGGAGTGCATTAGAAAGTCGAATATAAGCACACACAAATTTAAGAAATAAATTCATTGAGGATTATTTTGTAAAGAAGTTTGTCTAAACATGTAAAGCCATTACGTTTAAGGAAGCAAAATCTACATTTTTCTAAAATAAATACACAATTGTTTTTTTTTTTGATCTATGTATCTTATTTTATTTTCTAGATGTGATATTCCAATGTTTCTTCAGTATGCGACATAAAATGTATTAATTTGAAAAACCAAACAAGCTAAGAATATTATTTCGAACAATATTTTTTTATAAAAGTCATAACTTTCTTGAAGGAAAAAACTGCGTGCATACTTTGTTTATGGTCAATATTCTGTTGTTTTTTTTTTCTTTTTCTGTAACGTATTTTTCCTTAATTTATAAATAGGATTTTTTTATAATTCCATTAACGTATTTCTTTATTCTATTTTATGAACTTCTTCACCAACTCCTGTAAGTCAAATTTCTTTCATTCTTTATAACTTATTTTACCTTTTTTGTCAGATTTCTTCGATTCCATAACCTATTCAGAAATCTATTTCACTCTCTGAAATCATTCTCTTTAAAATATCTAAATCCAAATGCGAACGACAATTAGGGTTTGGAGAAAGTGTAAAATGAATGGTGTGTGGGCAGGATAAAATGCATTAATTAAATGGGAAGTAAAGAAAATGAAACAAACTATGTTATTTGGAAAAGGTAACTTTAAAAAAAAAAAAAAAAAAAAAAAAAACTTACTTGCTTTTAAAAGAAAATAATTGAGATTGTCTGCTATAAATAATTTTCTCTCGATTTATTTGTATTTGTTTTTATCTTCTTTTACCTATCTAGGCATGACTTTTTTTTTTCTTCCTTTAACAGGCAACACCAAAGGCCTTAAATTATTGAAAAAGACAATAAAACATTATTTTGACAAGTAGTTTTTATTGGATCCGGCTTATGTGCTGTTAAAATAAGTACCGCATGGGTGCTGTTAAAAAATTGAATGGACCAGATTAAAGAGCAGCAACGGACGTCGTAGATGTAAGGAATGACAAGTAGCACTTGACACTGTTTGTTTTGAAGAGAAAAAAGTTTTGGTTTTGCACCTGCAACATCTCTGGCTCTCTGCATACCAACTTCAAGGGAAAGGAAAAACTTCATTTTTTGGTGGATCAGCTTCTGCGCGCTCTTTAATTTTGCATCCGCTGAGCTACCACATGCAGTGAGTTGGAACAGGACCAAGTTCTGACTCTGTGCTAACTTGTTCGCAACTGGGTATCTTCAAATTCTTCAGATTCTTCAAATTCTTCCCCTTCCTACTTAACGAAAAAATTAAAATTAAAAAATTCTTCCCCTTCCTCGTATTATTCGTCTTCTGGTTCTCGGCGTGGACTTGGAGCTAGTGGTTTACACTTTTAGAGATAATTTGGTTCTTCAATTTGTTGGATTTCTTGCATGTTCGTCATTTGAAGCTATTGGAATCTCTCAGCAAAGCTCCCCACCATGTTTATTTGCAACTTTCACCTATGTTTGACATCTGGCCGCCGGTTGGACCTAAAAGAGATAGAAATTGGTTCCTATTCATCCACATTACGTCAACCCACCTTCCCAGCATCTTCCCTGCACCTTCCCTTGAAAACATCCAATTCCCAGCTGTTTCATGCCCCGAGCTGCCACCAACATTGCCTTCCTTACAAGAATCTAGTCCACTAAAAAACGTAGTTTTTCCCTTCCCTTGAAGCTGGTACGCAATTACTAAAAAAAAAACAACAAGGAGTATGCAGAGGATGAATATACAAAACCAAACTTTTTTTCTCTTCAAAACAAACGGCGTCAAGTGCTACTTGTTATTCCTTACATCCACAACGTCCGTTGCTACTCTTTAATCTGGTCCATTCATTTTTTTTAACAGCACCCATGCGGTACTTATTTTAACAACACCGAAGCCGGATCCGTTTTTATTAGCTCCAAATTTTATATATATATATATATATATATATATATATATATATATATATTTTATCTAAGATCAATATTCTCCTATGTTCTTGCCATTACCCTAGCTCGCTTAATTTATCATTCAATACACTGTCTTTCAGTTTTGGAGTGATATGCATCCATACTCTATTATTTGTTTTCCTTTTATTTATTTATCCACACATTCAAGTGTATCACCTTTTTCCGTTTTTGAATATATTTTTTCCTTTCTTAATATGCGTTTTATTTTGCATCAAACTTTTTCAAATTGTTATTTATTTTCTAATATCTTTCACAAAAAATTACGATGTTTGCTAAAAATATATTAAGCTTGCTCTTTGCTATAAATGTGAGAGAAATCTCTATATTTTTCTATTTCTTTGAGAATAAGCTGAATTGTTGTTGTGCACATTTTTCGTCTCAACATGAAATATTCTACAACTTTCTCCCTTCTTTTCGTGACCCTCCTAGTTTTCTCATTCGGTACTTCGTCCCCTCCATATCAATGCTTCTTTATTTTTCTTTTTGTTACATGTGTATACATTAGAATATTAAATCTCTTCGAATATAGAAGTCACTATTTAGTGCTGAAATAGAAGAAAATAGTAAATGATAGTCATTTTTTTTTTTTTTTTATTATTATTATGTGCCATAGAGAATATAGTTCTTAACATTCAAACTTCTATCTGTTGAATTTCTTTATATCGTTGTGTAAAATCTTTTACCACCCTTGTTTAATGATCAGAAAATAAAAGATTGAATTGAGAGTTAGGTTTTGATGTTCAAGAGAAAAGAAAAGAAAAAAATTCCATTTTTTTTTTAATTTTTAATTTTTAATTTTTTATTACTCATATGATGCATACAATTCCGATGTTCATCCTAAATTTCTTTTACTAATTCTTATTATTGATTTTTTCGTTACCATCATAATACGATATAAACTCTGTTTTGTTGTTCCTAAGGATGGGCCTTTTCATGTAAATTTAGTACAAATACGTTGCTTAAGCTTTGGTTACACTATCATTTTGTCAATCTATATGCGTAATATATCTTGTAATTAGTTTAAGAATGTAACTCGGATACAAAGTGTATTCCTTTCTATTCTTTTTTTTATTTTTTTCATTTCTTTTTTCTTTTTAAGGCCAACTTATAAGGTCTGGGTGAAAATATGAAATAAGGTGAAAGTCGAGGCGTATGCATAGAAGGGTTATGATATGTTCTTGATGGTTTCAGTTTAAACCTGTGGGTTGATAACTAGAGAGTTCAGTGGCTTTGTATTGCTAGAAGACATACACAAATGATTGAACTGATTAATTTAATTATTTTTATTGCATTTGTTTTCTTCACCGTGTAATGATAGGATCTAAGTATTTTAGCACTATAATGAAATGATTTCGTATGTCTCATTACTTTAATATTTTTTTTTGTTGAATAGCGGCAACTGGTTTAGGCATGGGTGATAAGTGCAGCCCGCTTAAAGACTGTACTAGCAATGCTTGCAAGGGCTTTTGCGGTTATAATGGCGAGGGGACTCGGTATCATTGTTTGGAGCCAAACACTTGCTGTTGCATTTACACCGCAAGTGTTGTTGGTTGAGGAACAAGAATTAAACCCCCTCAACCTCATGGAACAGGTTTACCTTCGATTGCTTAACCAATGTATCGATTGGGTCTCAAGTAGATGAAAGAAATAAATTAAATAAGATGAAAATTGAAGAGGGTGGGGGAGATAGTTGTTGTTGGGTATAAATTTGAATGAATAAAGCAACTATATATGTCGTATTGTTAGCAACATTTTATAGCATTTAACAGAAAACATATTTTCAAACACCAGATTCTTCAACTGATAAATGTTTAGTCCAAAATAAATTGTAATAACAAATAACCCTCATGAAAAATTCCTAACATTGCATTAACCAGCACTATCAGTTTCGTTATCGATCTTTTGATATAGAGTGAAAAATCGAAACTAATCCAAGATCCACTAGCAAACGAAGGACAAAGGTTGTGTACGGGAGGAATAGAAAATATAACACAACTAAATAACCTCTATTTTATTATTTTTGGAAGAAAGAGTAACATTTTAATATATGAATATAATGGGAAACATGAGTAATTCTAAGTGTCTCCCAATAACTTATGTGGCTTTTTTAATCACCGATATTATTCCCCTGGTGAGAACGATTGTCTGCTTTTTTTAAAAGAGAAAAAAATAATAAAAAAAAAATTCAAAGATTCAAGCTTGTGTATTTTTACAAATTTTGCTAAATTTTGAACAATACCTAGATCCTTGCAATTTTGGCTTGTTCTCTTCTTCTTCATTTTTTTTTTTTTTTTTTTGTTCTAAAAAAAAAGGGTTTAGGGTTTTTGGCATTTAAGGTTTAGGGTTTTGGTCAAATGCTGATTTAAAAAGCCACATCAATTTTGGGAGAACACATGACGAACATGGGGCTGCCAATTATAGCATTACTCGTAGATATAATTCTAACGGTTTTACACTTAAAAAGAGAAAAAAGTATAGTTAGACTACAATGTCGTCATAATCTTATGAAGTGATAGAAAAAAAAAATGACGGAATATCACAATCCGCATCCAAACGATGGACGTGGTCTGCAAGAGGAGTGAATTAGAAAGTCGAATATAAGCACGCACAAATTTAAGAAATAAATTCAGTGAGGATTATTGTGTAAAGAAGTTTGTCCAAAAAATTAAAGTCGTTACGTTCAAGGAAGCAAAATTTACATTTTTCTAGAAAAAATTAACTCTTTTATTGTTATTATTATTATTATTATTTATCTATGTATCTTATTTTATCTTCTAGACGTAATATTCCAATGTTTCTTTAGTATGCAACATACAATGTATTAATTTGAAAAACCAAACAATTAAACTATTATTTCAAACATATTTTTTTTTTTATAAGTCATTATATTCTTGAAGAAAAAAATTGCATATTTTGGTTATGATCAATATTCGTTTGTTTTCTTTCTTTTGTATAACTTATTTTTCCTTAATTTATAGATAGGATTTTTCAATATTCCACTAACATATTTCTTTATTATATTCTACGATTTCATTTTACGAAATTCTTCACTAACTCCTGTAGGTCAAATTTGTTTCCTTCTTTATAACTTATTTTACGATTCTAGTCAGATTTCTTGGATTCCATTACCTATTCGAATATCTATTTCACTCTATAAATTCATTCACCTACAAATATCCAGATGCAAATATGAACGACGATTAGGGTTTGGAGAAAGTGTAAAATGAATGGTGTGTGGGCAATATAAAAGGCATTAATTAAATAGTGGAGTACAGAAAAGGAAACAAATTGTGTTATTTCAAAAAGGTTGTAAGTACACCGCAAGTGTTGTTGCAAGAAGAAAAAGAATTAAACCCCCCTCAACCTCCTGGAATAGGTTTACCTTCGATTGCTTAACCAATGTATCGATTGGGTCTCAAGTAGAAGAAAGAAATAAATTAAATAAGATGAAAATTGATGAGGGTGGGGGAGATAGTTGTTGTTGAGTATAAATTTGAATGAATAAAGCAACTATGTGCTATTGTCAGCAGCATTTTATAACATTTTAATGAAAAACAAATCTTCAAACTCCGGATTCTTCAACGATAAATGTTCAGTCCAAAATAAATTGTAATAACAAGCAACTCTCATGAGAAATTCCTAACATTGCATTAGCCAGCACTATTAGTTTCGTTATCGATCTTTTGATAAGGGGTAAAAAATCGAAACTAATCCACGATCTACTTGCAAACAAAGGATAAGGGTTGTGTACGGAAGGAAGAGAAAGTATAACACAACTGAAGAACCTCTGTTTTATTTTTTATGGTAGAAAGAGTAACATTTTATTATACGAATATAATGAGAAACATGAGTAATTCTAAGTGTCACCCTATTGTCCATCTTTTGTCTCTGAAAAACTGATGTGGCTTTTTAAATCATCGATATTATTTCCCCGATGTGAATGATAATATGCTCTTTTTTTAAAAATAAATAAATAAATCCAAAGTTTCAGGCATGGACATTTTTTCAAATTCTGCTAAATTCTGACCAACAACAAAATCCTTGCAATTTTAGCTTTTTTTTTTTTTTTTTTTTTTTCTCGTAGAAAAGGGTTTATGGATTTAGGCATTTAAGGTTTAGGGTCTAGGTCAAATGCTGATTTAAGAAGCCACATCAATTTTTGGAGAACACATGGTGAACATGGGGCTAACATTTATAACAATATTCGTAGATATAATTCACAATGTTTTACACTTAAAGAGAAAACAATTTCGTCATAATCTTCTGAAGTGATAGAAAAAAAAAATGACGGAATATCACGATCCACTTCCAAACAATGGACGTGTTTTGTGGGAGGAGTGAATTAGAAAGTAGAATATAAGCACACACAAATTTAAGAATTAAATTGAGTGAGGATTATTTTGTAAAGAAGTTTGTCCAAACAAGTAAACCCATTACGTTTAAGGAAGCAAAATCTACATTTTTCTAAAATAAATACACTTGTTTTTTTTTTTTTTTGTTGATCTATGTATCTTATTTTATCTTCAAAACGTGATATTCCAATGTTTCTTCGGTATGTGACATAAAAGGTATTAATTTGAAAAACCAAACAAGAAGACTATTATTTCGAACAATATTTTTTAATATAAGTCATAACTTTCTTGAAGGAAAAAATTGCATAGTTTGTTTATGATCAATATTCTGTTCTTTTCTTTCTTTTTCTGTAACGTATTTTTCCTTAATTTATAGATAGGATTTTTCATTATTCCATTAACGTATTTCTTTATTCTATTTTACGATTTCATTTTAAGAACTTCTTCACCAACTCCTGTAAGTCAAATTTGTTTCCTTCTTTATAACTTATTTTACCTTTCTTGTCATATTTCTTCGATTCCATAACCTATTCGGAAATCTATTTCACTCTCTAAAATCATTCTCTTTCAAATATCTAGATCCAAATGAGAACGACAATTAGGGTTTGGAGAAAGTGTAAAATGAATGGTGTGTGAGCTGCATAAAAGGCATTAATTAAATGGGATGTAAAGAAAAGGAAACAAACTATGTTATTTGGAAAAGGTAACTTGAAAAAGAAAAAAAAAAAAAAAAAACGTACTTGCTTTTAAAGGAAAATAATCGAGATTGTCTGCTATAAATAATTTTCTCTCAATTTATTTGTATTTGTTTTTATCTTCTTTTACCTATCTAGGCAAGATTTTTTTTTTCTTCCTTTAACATGCAACACCAAAGGCCTTAAATTATTGAAAAAGACAATAGAACATTATTTTAACAAGTAGTTTTAATTAGCTCCAAATTTTTTATATTTATTTATTTATCTAAGATCAATATTCTCCTATTTTCTTGCCATTACCCTCGCTTAATTTTTCATTCAATACACTGTCTTTCATTCAAGTGTATCACTTTCTTCTGTTTTTGAATATATTTTTTCCTTTAACCTTTTCTTTTTCCTTTCTTGATATGCGTTTTATTTTGCATCGAACTTTTTGAAATTTTCATTTATTTTCTAATATCTTTCACAAAAAATTACGGTGTTTGCTAAAAATATATTAAGCTTGCTCTTTGCTATAAATGTGAGAGAAATCTCTATATTTTTCTATTCCTTTGAGGTTAAGCTGAATTGTTGTCGTGCACATTTTTCGTCTCAACATGAAATATTCTACAACTTTCTCCCTTCTTTTCGTGACCCTCCTAGTTTTCTCATTCGGTACTTCGTCCCCTCCTTCATATTAATGCTTCTTTATTTTTCTTTTTGTTACATGTGTATACATTAGAATATTAATTCTCTTCGAATATAGAAGTCACTATTTAGTACTGAAATAGAAGAAAATAGTAAATGATAGTCATTTTTATTTTTATTATTATTATTATTATGTGCCATAGAGAATATAGTTCTTAACATTCAAACTTCTATCTGTTGAATTTCTTTATATCGTTGTGTAAAATCTTTTACCACCCTTGTTTAATGATCAGAAAATAAAAGATTGAATTGAGAGTTAGGTTTTGATGTTCAAGAGAAAAGAAAAGAAAAAAATTCTATTTTTTTTTAATTTTTAATTTTTAATTTTTTATTACTCGTATGATGCGTACAATTCCGATGTTCATTCTAAATTTCTTTTACTAATTCTTATTATTGATTTTTTCGTTACCATCACAATACGATACAAACTCTGTTTTGTTGTTCCTAAGGATGGGCCTTTTCATGTAAATTTAGTACAAATACGTTGCTTAAGCTTTGGTTACACTATCATTTTGTCAATCTATATGCGTAATATATCTTGTAATTAGTTTAAGAATGTAACTCGGATACAAAGTGTATTCCTTTCTATTCTTTTTTTTTTTTTTCATTTCTTTTTTCTTTTTAAGGCCAACTTATAAGGTCTGGGTGAAAATATGAAATAAGGTGAAAGTCGAGGCGTATGCATAGAAGGGTTATGATATGTTCTTGATGGTTTCAGTTTAAACCTGTGGGTTGATAACTAGAGAGTTCAGTGGCATTGTATTGCTAGAAGACATAAACAAATGATTGAACTGATTAATTTAATTATTTTTATTGTATTTGTTTTCTTCACCGTGTAAAGATAGGATCTAAGTATTTTAGCACTATAATGAAATGATTTCGTATGTCTCCTTACTTTAATATTTTTTTTTGTTGAATAGCGGCAACTGGTTTAGGCATGGGTGATAAGTGCAGCCCGCTTAAAGACTGTACTAGCAATGCTTGCAAGGGCTTTTGCGGTTATGGCGAGGGGACTCGGTATCATTGTTTGGAGCCAAACACTTGCTGTTGCATTTACACCGCAAGTGTTGTTGGTTGAGGAACAAGAATTAAACCCCCTCAACCTCATGGAACAGGTTTACCTTCGATTGCTTAACCAATGTATCGATTGGGTCTCAAGTAGATGAAAGAAATAAATTAAATAAGATGAAAATTGAAGAGGGTGGGGGAGATAGTTGTTGTTGGGTACAAATTTGAATGAATAAAGCAACTATATATGTCGTATTGTTAGCAACATTTTATAGCATTTAACAGAAAACATATTTTCAAACACCAGATTCTTCAACTGATAAATGTTTAGTCCAAAATAAATTGTAATAACAAATAACCCTCATGAAAAATTCCTAACATTGCATTAACCAGAACTATCAGTTTTGTTATCGATCTATTGATATAGCGTGAAAAATCGAAACTAATCCAAGATCCACTAGCAAACGAAGGACAAAGGTTGTGTACGAGAGGAATAGAAAATATAACACAACTAAATAACCTCTATTTTATTATTTTTGGAAGAAAGAGTAACATTTTAATATATGAATATAATGAGAAACATGAGTAATTTTAAGTGTCTCCCAATAACTTATGTGGCTTTTTTAATCACCAATATTATTCCCCTGGTGAGAACGATTGTCTGCTTTTTTTAAAATAGAAAAAAATAATAAAAAAAAAAATTCAAAGATTCAAGCTTGTGCATTTTTACAAATTCTGCTAAATTTTGACCAATACCTAGATCCTTGCAATTTTGGCTTGTTCTCTTCTTCTTCATTTTTTTTTTTTTTTTGTTCTAAAAAAAAAAGGGTTTAGGGTTTTAGGCATTTAAGGTTTAGGGTTTTGGTCAAATGCTGATTTAAAAAGCCACATCAATTTTGGGAGAACACATGACGAACATGGGGCTGCCAATTATATCATTACTCGTAGATATAATTCTAACAGTTTTACACTAAAAAAGAGAAAAAAGTATAGTTAGCCTACAATGTCGTCATAACCTTATGAAGTGATAGAAAAAAAAAATGACGGAATATCACAATCCGCTTCCAAACGATGGACGTGGTCTGCAAGAGGAGTGAATTAGAAAGTCGAATATAAGCACGCACAAATTTAAGAAATAAATTCAGTGAGGATTATTGTGTAAAGAAGTTTGTCCAAAAAATTAAAGTCGTTACGTTCAATGAAGCAGAATTTACATTTTTCTAGAAAAAATAAACTCTTTTATTGTTATTATTATTATTATTTTTTATCTATGTATCTTATTTTATCTTCTAGACGTGATATTCCAATGTTTCTTTAGTATGCGACATACAATGTATTAATTTGAAAAACCAAACAATTAAACTATTATTTCAAACATTTTTTTTTTTTTTTTATAAGTCATTACTTTCTTGAAGAAAAAAATTGCATATTTTGGTTATGATCAATATTTGTTTGTTTTCTTTCTTTTGTATAACTTATTTTTCCTTAATTTATAGATAGGATTTTTCAATATTCCACTAACGTATTTCTTTATTATATTCTACGATTTCATTTTACGAAATTCTTCACCAACTCCTGTAGGTCAAATTTGTTTCCTTCTTTATAACTTATTTTACGATTCTAGTCAGATTTCTTCGATTCCATTACCTATTCGAATATCTATTTCACTCTATAAATTCATCAACCTACAAATATCCAGATGCAAATATGAACGGCGATTAGGGTTTGGAGAAAGTGTAAAATGAATGGTGTGTGGGCAATATAAAAGGCATTAATTAAATAGTGGAGTACGGAAAAGGAAACAAACTGCGTTATTTCAAAAAGGTTGTAAGTACTCCGCAAGTGTTGTTGCATGAAGAAAAAGAATTAAACCCCCCCTCAACCTCCTGGATTAGGTTTACCTTCGATTGCTTAACCAATGTATTGATT
The DNA here is from genome assembly GCF_958979055.1 of Alnus glutinosa. Lineage (NCBI taxonomy): Eukaryota > Viridiplantae > Streptophyta > Magnoliopsida > Fagales > Betulaceae > Alnus > Alnus glutinosa. The sequence goes on from NC_084888.1 coordinate 31,556,245, forward strand.
GGGTCTCAAGTAGAAGAAAGAAATAAATTAAATAAGGCGAAAATTGATGAGGGTGGGGGAGATAGTTGTTGTTGAGTATAAATTTGAATGAATAAAGCAACTATGTGCTATTGTCAGCAGCATTTTATAACATTTTAATGAAAAACAAATCTTCAAACTCCGTATTCTTCAACGATAAATGTTCAATCCAAAATAAATTGTAATAACAAGCAACTCTCATGAGAAATTCCTAACATTGCATTAGCCAGCACTATTAGTTTCGTTATCGATCTTTTGATAAGGAGTAAAAAATCGAAACTAATCCACGATCTACTTGCAAACGAAGGATAAGGGTTGTGCGCGGAAGGAAGAGAAAGTATAACACAATTGAAGAACCTCTGTTTTATTTTTTATGGTAGAAAGAGTAACATTTTATTATACGAATATAATGAGAAACATGAGTAATTCTAAGTGTCACCCTATTGTCCATCTTTTGTCTCTGAAAAACTGATGTGGCTTTTTAAATCATCGATATTATTTCCCCGGTGTGAATGATAATATGCTCTTTTTTTTAAAAAAAATAAATAAATCCAAAGATTCAGGTATGGACATTTTTTCAAATTCTGCTAAATTCTGACCAACACCAAAATCCTTGCAATTTTAGCTTCTTTTTTTTTTTTTTTTTTTTTTTTTTTTTTTTTCCGTAGAAAAGGGTTTATGGATTTAGGCATTTAAGGTTTAGGGTTTAAGTCAAATGCTGATTTAAGAAGCCACATCAATTTTTGGAGAACACATGGTGAACATGGGGCTAACATTTATAGCAATATTCGTAGATATAATTCACAATGTTTTACACTTAAAGATAAAACAATTTCGTCATAATCTTCTGAAGTGATAGAAAAAAAAAATGACGGAATATCACGATCCACTTCCAAACAATGGATGTGGTTTGTGGGAGGAGTGAATTAGAAAGTCGAATATAAGCACACGCAAATTTAAGAAATAAATTGAGTGAGGATTATTTTGTAAAGAAGTTTGTCTAAACAGGTAAAACCATTACGTTTAAGGGAGCAAAAATCTACATTTTTCTAAAATAAATACACTTGTTTTTTTTTTTTTTTTTTTTTTTGTTGATCTATGTATCTTATTTTATCTTCAAAACGTGATATTCCAATGTTTCTTCAGTATGCGACATAAAAGGTATTAATTTGAAAAACCAAACAAGAAGACGATTATTTCGAACAATATTTTTTAATATAAGTCATAACTTTCTTGAAGGAAAAAATTGCATAGTTTGTTTATGATCAATATTCTGTTCTTTTCTTTCTTTTTCTGTAACGTATTTTTCCTTAATTTATAGATAGGATTTTTCATTATTCCATTAACGTATTTCTTTATTCTATTTTACGATTTCATTTTAAGAACTTCTTCACCAACTCCTGTAAGTCAAATTTGTTTCCTTCTTTATAACTTATTTTACCTTTCTTGTCAGATTTCTTCGATTCCATAACCTATTCGGAAATCTATTTCACTCTCTAAAATCATTCTCTTTCAAATATCTAGATCCAAATGAGAACGACAATTAGGGTTTGGAGAAAGTGTAAAATGAATGGTGTGTGAGCTACATAAAAGGCATTAATTAAATGGGATGTAAAGAAAAGGAAACAAACTATGTTATTTGGAAAAGGTAACTTGAAAAAGAAAAAAAAAAAAAAAAACGTACTTGCTTTTAAAGGAAAATAATCGAGATTGTCTGCTATAAATAATTTTCTCTCAATTTATTTGTATTTGTTTTTATCTTCTTTTACCTATCTAGGCATGATTTTTTTTTTCTTCCTTTAACATGCAACACCAAAGGCCTTAAATTATTGAAAAAGACAATAGAACATTATTTTAACAAGTAGTTTTAATTAGCTCCAAATTTTTTATATTTATTTATTTATCTAAGATCAATATTCTCCTATTTTCTTGCCATTACCCTCGCTTAATTTTTCATTCAATACACTGTCTTTCATTCAAGTGTATCACTTTCTTCTGTTTTTGAATATATTTTTTCCTTTAACCTTTTCTTTTTTCCTTTCTTGATATGCGTTTTATTTTGCATCGAACTTTTTGAAATTTTCATTTATTTTCTAATATCTTTCACAAAAAATTACGGTGTTTGCTAAAAATATATTAAGCTTGCTCTTTGCTATAAATGTGAGAGAAATCTCTATATTTTTCTATTCCTTTGAGGTTAAGCTGAATTGTTGTTGTGCACATTTTTCGTCTCAACATGAAATATTCTACAACTTTCTCCCTTCTTTTCGTGACCCTCCTAGTTTTCTCATTCGGTACTTCGTCCCCTCCTTCATATTAATGCTTCTTTATTTTTCTTTTTGTTACATGTGTATACATTAGAATATTAAATCTCTTCGAATATAGAAGTCACTATTTAGTGCTGAAATAGAAGAAAATAGTAAATGATAGTCATTTTTATTTTTATTATTATTATTATTATGTGCCATAGAGAATATAGTTCTTAACATTCAAACTTCTATCTGTTGAATTTCTTTATATCGTTGTGTAAAATCTTTTACCACCCTTGTTTAATGATCAGAAAATAAAAGATTGAATTGAGAGTTAGGTTTTGATGTTCAAGAGAAAAGAAAAGAAAAAAATTCTATTTTTTTTTTAATTTTTAATTTTTAATTTTTTATTACTCGTATGATGCGTACAATTCCGATGTTCATTCTAAATTTCTTTTACTAATTCTTATTATTGATTTTTTCGTTACCATCACAATACGATACAAACTCTGTTTTGTTGTTCCTAAGGATGGGCCTTTTCATGTAAATTTAGTACAAATACGTTGCTTAAGCTTTGGTTACACTATCATTTTGTCAATCTATATGCGTAATATATCTTGTAATTAGTTTAAGAATGTAACTCGGATACAAAGTGTATTCCTTTCTATTCTTTTTTTTTTTTTCATTTCTTTTTTCTTTTTAAGGCCAACTTATAAGGTCTGGGTGAAAATATGAAATAAGGTGAAAGTCGAGTCGTATGCATAGAAGGGTTATGATATGTTCTTGATGGTTTCAGTTTAAACCTGTGGGTTGATAACTAGAGAGTTCAGTGGCATTGTATTGCTAGAAGACATACACAAATGATTGAACTGATTAATTTAATTATTTTTATTGTATTTGTTTTCTTCACCGTGTAAAGATAGGATCTAAGTATTTTAGCACTATGATGAAATGATTTCGTATGTCTCCTTACTTTAATATTTTTTTTTTGTTGAATAGCGGCAACTGGTTTAGGCATGGGTGATAAGTGCAGCCCGCTTAAAGACTGTACTAGCAATGCTTGCAAGGGCTTTTGCGGTTATGGCGAGGGGACTCGGTATCATTGTTTGGAGCCAAACACTTGCTGTTGCATTTACACCGCAAGTGTTGTTGGTTGAGGAACAAGAATTAAACCCCCTCAACCTCATGGAACAGGTTTACCTTCGATTGCTTAACCAATGTATCGATTGGGTCTCAAGTAGATGAAAGAAATAAATTAAATAAGATGAAAATTGAAGAGGGTGGGGGAGATAGTTGTTGTTGGGTACAAATTTGAATGAATAAAGCAACTATATATGTCGTATTGTTAGCAACATTTTATAGCATTTAACAGAAAACATATTTTCAAACACCAGATTCTTCAACTGATAAATGTTTAGTCCAAAATAAATTGTAATAACAAATAACCCTCATGAAAAATTCCTAACATTGCATTAACCAGCATTATCAGTTTCGTTATCGATCTTTTGATATAGAGTGAAAAATCAAAACTAATCCAAGATCCACTAGCAAACGAAGGAAAAAGGTTGTGTACGGGAGGAATTGAAAATATAACACAACTAAATAACCTTTATTTTATTATTTTTGGAAGAAAGAGTAACATTTTAATATATGAATATAATGAGAAACATGAGTAATTCTAAGTGTCTCCCAATAACTTATGTGGCTTTTTTAATCACCGATATTATTCCCCTGGTGAGAACGATTGTCTGCTTTTTTTAAAATAGAAAAAAATAATAAAAAAAAAATTCAAAGATTCAAGTTTGTGTATTTTTACAAATTTTGCTAAATTTTGACCAAATCCTAGATCCTTGCAATTTTGGCTTGTTCTCTTCTTCTTTATTTTTTTATTTTATTTTTTTGTTCTAAAAAAAAAGGGTTTAGGGTTTTTGGCATTTAAGGTTTAGGGTTTTGGTCAAATGCTGATTTAAAAAGTCACATCAATTTTGGGAGAACACATGACGAACATGGGGCTGCCAATTATAGCATTACTCATAGATATAATTCTAACGGTTTTACACTTAAAAAGAGAAAAAAGTATAGTTAGACTACAATGTCGTCATAATCTTATGAAGTGATAGAAAAAAAAAATGACGGAATATCACACTCTGCTTCCAAACGATGGACGTGGTCTACAAGAGGAGTGAATTAGAAAGTCGAATATAAGCACGCACAAATTTAAGAAATAAATTCAGTGAGGATTATTGTGTAAAGAAGTTTGTCCAAAAAATTAAAGCCGTTACATTCAAGGAAGCAAAATTTACATTTTTCTAGAAAAAATAAACTCTTTTATTGTTATTATTATTATTATTTTTTATCTATGTATCTTATTTTATCTTCTAGACGTGATATTCCAATGTTTCTTTAGTATGCGACATACAATGTATTAATTTGAAAAACCAAACAATTAAACTATTATTTCAAACATTTTTTTTTTTTTTTATAAGTCATTACTTTCTTGAAGAAAAAAATTGCATATTTTGGTTATGATCAATATTCGTTTGTTTTCTTTCTTTTGTATAACTTATTTTTCCTTAATTTATAGATAGGATTTTTCACTATTCCACTAACGTATTTCTTTATTATATTCTACGATTTCATTTTACAAAATTCTTCACCAACTCCTGTAGGTCAAATTTGTTTCCTTCTTTATAACTTATTTTACGATTCTAGTCAGATTTCTTAGATTCCATTACCTATTCGAATATCTATTTCACTCTATAAATTCATTCACCTACAAATATCCAGATACAAATATGAATGACGATTAGGGTTTGGAGAAAGTGTAAAATGAATGGTATGTGAGCAGCATAAAAGGCATTAATTAAATGGGATGTAAAGAAAAGGAAACAAACTATGTTATTTGGAAAAGGTTACTTGAAAAAGAAAAAAAAAAAAGTACTTGCTTTTAAAGGAAAATAATCGAGATTGTCTGCTATAAATAATTTTCTCTCAATTTATTTATATTTGTTTTTATCTTCTTTTACCTATCTAGGCATGGATTTTTTTTTCTTCCTTTAACATGCAACACCAAAGGCCTTAAATTATTGAAAAAGACAATAGAACATTATTTTAACAAGTAGTTTTAATTAGCTGCAAATTTTTTATATTTATTTATTTATCTAAGATCAATATTCTCCTATTTTCTTGCCATTACCCTCGCTTAATTTTTCATTCAATACACTGTCTTTCATTCAAGTGTATCACTTTCTTCTGTTTTTGAATATATTTTTTCCTTTAACCTTTTCTTTTTCCTTTCTTGATATGCGTTTTATTTTGCATCGAACTTTTTGAAATTGTCATTTATTTTCTAATATCTTTCACAAAAAATTACGGTGTTTGCTAAAAATATATTAAGCTTGCTCTTTGCTATAAATGTGAGAGAAATCTCTATATTTTTCTATTCCTTTGAGGTTAAGCTGAATTGTTGTTGTGCACATTTTTCGTCTCAACATGAAATATTCTACAACTTTCTCCCTTCTTTTCGTGACCCTCCTAGTTTTCTCATTCGGTACTTCGTCCCCTCCTTCATATCAATGCTTCTTTATTTTTCTTTTGGTTACATGTTTATACATTAGAATATTAAATCTATTCGAATATAGAAGTCACTATTTAGTGCTGAAATATAAGAGAATAGTAAATGATAGTCATTTTTTTATTATTATTGTTATGTGCCATAGAGAATATAGTTCTTAACATTCAAACTTCTATCTGTTGAATTTCTTTATATCATTGTGTAAAATCTTTTACCACCCTTGTTTAATGATCAGAAAATAAAAGATTGAATTGAGAGTTAGATTTTGATGTTCAAGAGAAAAGAAAAGAAAAAAATTCCATTTTTTTTTTAATTTTTAATTTTTTATTACTCGTATGATGCATACAATTCCGATGTTCATCCTAAAATTCTTTTACTAGTTCTTATTATTGATTTTTTCGTTACCATCACAATACGATACAAACTCTGTTTTGTTGTTCCTAAGGATGGGCCTTTTCATGTAAATTTAGTACAAATACGTTGCTTAAGCTTTGGTTACACTATCATTTTGTCAATCTATATGCGTAATATATCTTGTAATTAGTTTAAGAATGTAACTCGGATACAAAGTGTATTCCTTTCTATTCTTTTTTTATTTTTTTCATTTCTTTTTTTCTTTTTAAGGCCAACTTATAAGGTCTGGGTGAAAATATGAAATAAGGTGAAAGTCGAGGCGTATGCATAGAAGGGTTATGATATGTTCTTGATGGTTTCAGTTTAAACCTGTGGGTTGATAACTAGAGAGTTCAGTGGCTTTGTATTGCCAGAAGATATACACAAATGATCGAACTGATTAATTTAATTATTTTTATTGTATTTATTTTCTTCACCGTGTAATGATAGGATCTAAGTATTTTAGTACTATAATGAAATAATTTCGTATGTCTCCTTACTTTAATATTTTTTTTTTTGTTGAATAGCGGCAACTGGTTTAGGCATGGGCGATAAGTGCAGCCCGCTTAAAGACTGTACTAGCAATGCTTGCAAGGGCTTTTGCGGTTATGGCGAGGGGACTCGGTATCATTGTCTGGAGCCAAACACTTGCTGTTGCATTTACACCGCAAGTGTTGTTGGTTGAGGAACAAGAATTAAAACCCCTCAACCTCATGGAATAGGTTTACCTTCGATTACTTAACCAATGTATCGATTAGGTCTCAAGTAGATGAAAGAAATAAATTAAATAAGATGAAAATTGAAGAGGGTGGGGGAGAGAGTTGTTGTTGGGTATAAATTTGAATGAATAAAGCAACTATATATGTCGTATTGTTAGCAACATTTTATAGCATTTAATAGAAAACAGATTTTCAAACACCAGATTCTTCAATTGATAAATGTTTAGTCCAAAATAAATTGTAATAACAAATAACCCTCATGAAAAATTTCTAACATTGCATTAACCAACACTATCAGTTTTGTTATCGATCTTTTGATATAGAGTGAAAAATCGAAACTAATCCAAGATCCACTAGCAAACGAAGGACAAAGGTTGTGTACGGGAGGAATAGAAAATATAACACAACTAAATAACCTCTATTTTATTATTTTTGGAAGAAAGAGTAACATTTTAATATATGAATATAATGAGAAACATGAGTAATTCTAAGTGTCTCCCAATAAATTATGTGGCTTTTTAAATCACCGATATTATTCCCCTGGTGAGAACGATTGTCTGCTTTTTTTAAAAGAGTAAAAAATAATAAAAAAAAATTCAAAGATTCAAGCTTGTGTATTTTTACAAATTCTGCTAAATTTTAACCAATACCTAGATCCTTGGAATTTCGGCTTGTTCTCTTCTTCTTCATTTTTTATTTTTTATTTTTTTTGGTTCTAAAGAAAAAGGGTTTAGGGTTTTAGGCATGGTTTAGGGTTTTGGTCAAATGCTGATTTAAAAAGCCACATCAATTTTGGGAGAACACATGACGAACATGGGGCTACCAATTATAGCATTACTCGTAGATATAATTCTAACGGTTTTACACTTAAAAAGAGAAAAAAGTATAGTTAGACTATATTGTCGTCATAATCTTATGAAGTGATAGAAAAAAAAATGACGGAATATCACAATCCGCTTCCAAACGATGGACGTGGTTTGCGGGAGGAGTGAATTAGAAAGTCGAATATAAGCACGCACAAATTTAAGAAATAAATTCAGTGAGGATAATTCTGTAAAGAAGTTTGTCCCAAAAATTAATGCTGTTACGTTCAAGGAAGCAAAATCTACATTTTTCTAGAAAAAAATACACTCTCTTTTTTTATTTATTTTAAATATATGTATCTTATTTTATCTTCTAGACGTGATATTCCAATGCTTCTTTAGTATGCGACATAAAATGTATTAATTTGAAAAACCAAACAATAAAATTATTATTTCAAACAATATATATATATATATATATATATATATATATATATATATATATATATATATATATATATATATATATATATATATATATTGAAGGAAAAAATTGCATATTTTTTTTTTATGATCAATATTCTGCTGTTTTCTTTCTTCTTGTATAACTTATTTTTCCTTAATTTATAGATAGGATTTTTCATTATTCCACTAACGTATTTCTTTATTCTATTCTACGATTTCATTTTATGAAATTCTTCACCGACTCTTGTAGGTCAAATTTGTTTCTTTCTTTATAACTTATTTTACTTTTCTAGTCAGATTTCTTTGGTTCCATTACCTATTCGAATATCTATTTCACTCTATAAAATCATTCACCTGCAAATATCCAGATGCAAATGTGAACGACGATTAAGGTTTGGAGAAAGTGTAAAATGAATGGTGTGTGGGCAATATAAAAGGCATTAATTAAATGGGGGAGTATAGAAAAGGAAACAAACTGTGTTATTTCGAAAAGCTTATAAGTACCGCAAGTGTTGTTGCTTGACGAACAAGAATTAAACCCCCTCAATCTCATGGAATAGGTTTACTTTCGATTGCTTACCCAATGTATCGATTGGGTCTCAAGTAGAAGAAATAAATAAATTAAAGGGTTAAATATATTTTAGCCCCCCAAACTACCACCCTTTTTTCGGATGGCCCCCCAAACTACCAATGCTTAGATTTTGACCCCCCAAACTACCACTTTCTGATTTTTTGGCCCCATCCGTCTATTTATGCTGTCAATTCTAACAGAAATTGACAAAAAATCCGAAAATACCCCTCCCTTAACCGTGAGAATTTCAAAGTGTAGGAGGGGTATTTTCGAATTTCTGTTTAGAATTAACGGCATAAATGGACGGATGGGGCCAAAAAATCAGAAAGTGGTAGTTTGAGGGGCCAGAATCTAAGCATTGGTAGTTTGGGGGGCCATCCGGAGAAATGGTGGTAGTTTGGGGGGCTAAAATGTATTTAACCCTAAATTAAATATGATGAACATTGATAAGGGTGGGGGAGGTAGTTGTTGTTGGGTATAAATTTGAATGAGTAAAGCAACTATGTGCTATTGTCAGCAACATTTTATAACATTTTGATGAAAAACAAATATTCAAACGCCAGATTCTTCAACGATAAATGTTCAGTCCAAAATAAATTGTAATAACAAGTAACCCTCATGAGAAATTCCTAACATTGCATTAACCAGCACTATTAGTTTCGTTATCGATCTTTTGATATAAAGTGAAAAATCAAAACTAATCCATGATCTACTTGCAAACAAATGATAAGGGTTGTGTGCGGAAGGAAGAGAAAGTATAACAAAACTGAAGAACCTATATTTTATTTTTTATGGGAGAAAGAGTAACATTTTGTTATACGATTATAATGAGAAACATGAGTAATTCTAAGTGTCAACCTATTGCCATCTTTTGTCTCCGAAACACTTATGTGGCTTTTTAAATCACCAATATTATTCCTCCGGTGTGAACGATAATCTTCTCTTTTTTTAAAAAAATAAATTAAATAAAATTCAAAGATTCATGCATGGATATTTTTTCAAATTTTGCTAAATTCTAACTAACACCAAAATCCTTGCAATTTTTGCTTCTTTTTTTTTTTTTTTTTTTTTTTTTTTTTTTTTTTCTCGAAAAAAAAGTGTTTATGCTTTTAGGCATTTAAGGTATAGGGTTTTGGTCAAATGCTGAATTAAAATGCCACATTGATTTTTGGAGAACACATGGTGAACATGGGGGTGACATTTATAGCATTTTTTGTATATATAATTCAAAAGGTTTTACACTTAAAGAGAAAACAATTTTGTCATAATCTTCTGAAGTGATAGAAAAAGAACTATCACGATCCACTTCCAAACGATGGGCGTGGTCTGTGGGATGACTGAATTAGAAAGTCAAATATAAGCACACATAAATTCAAGAAATAAATTCTGTGAGGATTTTTTTGTAAAGAAATTTTGTCTAAACAAGTAGAGCCATTACGATTAAAGAAGCAGAATCTACATTTTTCTAAAATAAATACCCACTTGTTTTTTTTATTTTTTATCTATTTGTCTTATTTTATCTTTTGTGTAAGATATCTTGTAATTTGTTTAAGAATGTAACTCGGATACAAAGTGTTGGGGATAAAATTAACCCCGAAGACACGTGGATTCTGATTTTGAAGCATCTCGGTGTTACGTCTCGGAGATTTGTTAAGAATAGTAGAAAAGGTTGTTTAGTTATAATGACGCCTCGGTCTTATAGAACCCAGTTACGGCAAGGAATATACCGAGACCTCCAAGTATAATCAGAGCGAACATGTCTCGGATATTTATGCCTCGGAGATTTGACAGAAACTACAAGACCATACAGGAAGTTTGAGTTACAACCCGATATAGAAGATCACCTCGGTGTGATAACACCTCGGATAATATCATCTCGGTATAATAACATCTCGGATCTTCCACAACCCTGTTATGGTGCAGCAATATCCCGAGATCTTCTAGTCTTGTCGGAGCGAACATGTCTCGGATATTATCACCTCGAGGGTTGCTCGAAGTGCGCCGCAGATGTCTTAGAATGTGATAAGGCCAGTATCCCGGAAGATCAGGGATAGGCCTCTATTCCATAATTAATGGGATAAGGTAGATAATGACAAGGAATTAAGATTAAAAAGGTACGAATGCAATTTAATTTGAACTCTGCAGCCTCATTCGAATTCCCTGGAGATAAGGTCAGGGTTCAACCAGACTAGGACTCAAACTCCTAATCCAACTGGGCTTCAAGGATTCTAATAAGACTACAACTACCGGCCTATAAATAAGACCACCACACCAAGTATGAAAACACATGCATTCTCTGTACTTTTGATATTACAGATATTCTTCAGAAAATCGATTTAGATCTGACTTAGACATCGGAGTGAGCGTAGTCGGCACCCCCGACGAGTTGTTTGTTATTTTGTAGGAATCAAGGTTGTATTTCAGAACCAGACAGCGAATCACCAGGCGACACGTCACCATACCGGAAACTGTATCAACACAAAGTGTATTCCTTTCTATTCTTTTTTTATTTTTTTTCATTTTTTTTTTCTTTTTAAGGCCAACTTATAAGGTTTGGGTGAAAATATGAAATAAGGTGAAAGTCGAGGGGTATGCACAGAATTGTTATGATATGTTCTTGATGTATTCACTTTAAACCTAAAGGTTGATAACTAGAGAGTTCAGTGGCTTTTGTATTGCTAGAAGACGTACACAAATGATTGAACCAATTAATTCAATAATTAATTTTATTAATTTTATTGTATTTGTTTTCTTCACTGTGTAATGATAAGATCCAAGTATTTTCGCACTATAATGAAATAATTTTGTACTCCTTACTTTAATCTTTTTTTTTTTTTTTTTTTTTTTTGTTGAATAGCGGCAACTGGTTTAGGCATGGGCAGTGAGTGCAGCCCGCTTAAAGACTGTACTACCAATGCTTGCAAGGACTTATGCGGTTATGGTGAGGGGACTCGGTATCAGTGTCTGGAGCCAAACGTTTCCTGTTGCATTTACACCGCAAGTGTTGTTGGTTGAGGAACAAGAATTAAACCCTCTCAACCTCATGGAACAAGTTTACCTTCGATTGCTTAACCAATGTATCGATTGGGTCTCAAGTAGATGAAAGAAATAAATTATATAAGATGAAAATTGAAGAGGGTGGGCTGGGAGATAGTTGTTGTTGGGTATAAATTTGAGAAATTCCTAGCATTATCAATTTCGTTATCGATCTTTTGATATAGAGTGAAAAATCGAAACTAATCCACGATCCACTTGCAAATGAATGTTAAGGGTTGTGTGCAAAAGGAAGAGAAAGTATAACACAATTGAATAACCTCTATTTTATTTTTTTCAGAAGAAAGAGTAACATTTTATTATACGAATATAACGAGAAACATGAGTAGTTCTAAGTGTCACCCTATTGCCCACCTTGTGTCCCCCAAATTTGATGTGGCTATTTTAAATCACCGATGTTGTTCCCCTGGTGTGAACGATCATTTAAAAAAAAAAAATCCGTTAAATTATGACCAAGACCTAAATCCTTGAAATATTTTGTTTTTGTTTTTGTTTTTGTTTTTGTTTTTTTTTTCTCCTGAAAAAAATGGTTTAGGGTTTAGGCTTTTGGGCTTTTAAGGTTTAGGGTTTAGGTCAAATGCTAATTTAAAAGGCCACTTCAATTTTGGGGAACACATGGTGAATATGGGGTTGACATTTATAGCATTACTCGTAGGTATAACTCAAATGGTTTTACACTTAAAAAGAGAAAAAGTATAGTTAGCCTACATTGTCCTCATAATCTTATGAAGTGAGAGAAAAAAAAAATGTAATATCACGATTCGCTTCCAAAAGATGGGCGTGGTTTGTGGGCGGAGTGAAGTAGAAAGTCCAATATAACCACACACAAATTTAAGAAATAAATTCAGTGAGGATTATTTTGTAAAGAATTTGTCTAAAAAATTAAAGCCGTTATGTTTTAAGGAAGCAAAATCTACATTTTTCTTGAGTAAATACACACTTTTTTTTTTTTTTTTTTTTTTCGATCTATGTATGTTATTTTAGGGCATGTTTGGCTAACAATTATTTTTTTATTTTTTAAAAACATGTTTGGGTTGTTTTTAGAATTCAAATTCTACTCAAATTTTATCCAACTTTTCATAATTTTGTCTCAGGTTTTCTAAACTATCAAAACATAATTTCAAAAAATAAGTTATCTCAGTATTCACAATTTCAAATATAATACAAAATAATAAAATATAATACAAAACAATCGCACACCTAAGCGAGCATCTACCTTCTAGACATGATATTCCATTATTTCTTTAGTATGCGACAGAAAAGGTTTCTTTTTTTTTTTTTTTTTTTTTTTTTTTTTCAGGCAGGGTAGGAAGTTCTTATCAAAGCAAAGCAGTGGTACATGCCAATTGTAAAGCAAACAAAAATATGACATGTAGAGAATAATGCAATGCAATCAAACCTGATGCTCTAGGATTAGGAATCAAATCCTAGGCATGTGTATCCTCACCAACTAGGTAAGTCCATTCCCCCTCAAGAGGTGAATGTCTGCCTCCTTCCTGACCCATGCTTGCCTTCCTTTTAGTGGTTGTTGACAGGACTTCATCTGATGATCCATCCACTGTATCATGCTCTGCATCCAAATAGGCAGCTCCATATAGAATTGATCATCCCTCATCTTTTGCGGCTTCTTCATGAAGTGCCTTGATTTGTTAGTCTTGGGTTTGCCATTCTGATTGGCAGGAACAAATTTTTGCTGAGGCCGCCGATGCTGAGGAGCCTGGAGCTGTGGGGCCTGATGCCTTGGAACTTGATGCCATGGAGCTTGATACTAGGGGGCTTGATGCCGTGAAGCCTTATGCTGGGCCAGAGGTCTTATGCTGAAATTTGTTTGTCTGGACACCTCTTTCTTGACCTTTGATCTATGAGCCTTGAGGAGAGAGCATTGGGGTCAAACATGCCCGCTTAGTCCGCAGTGATGGCATATTGGAGGTCGTTTAATGGTGGGAGGCTTTTGAGTGATTGGAATATCTTCACCAATTACGTCCTTTCCTTTGTCCACGATTGTGAGTGGAGGCTCGAGGACTGTGGGCTTGACAAAAACAATCCTAGAAGTAGAGGGAATGTCAGAAAGATGAGCTACATACCCGAGTCCGGTCTTATCTGTCTGGCTCTTCTGAATTGACAGCATATAGGCCAGCTTCTCATCGGTGACCCTCTCCAATTGTAGTTGTGTCTCCAGTAGCTTCTCCTCTAGATCCTGTATTATGAACAGCAACAAACTCTTCTTAGTCTGTAGGCTATTCAGCTCATGAATGTGCTGCTTACGAGTCTCCCTCAGCTTCTCAAACTCTACATAGAGGATTTTCTATGCCTCTTTGAGTTCTTCCTCGTCTTCATCACTGTGCTCAGAGTAGTAAGAATCCTCCTCTTCATGTGGAGCCACAAAGGCTAGAAACTGATCTTGAGCAAGAGATTCTTCTTCTTTAGACTCATCACTGAGAGTCGCATTGTATGCCTTTCCTTTTCCTTGTTTGAGATTTCCACAATTAGCCCGTATATGCCCAAAGTTTGAGCATCCAAAACATCTGGTCAGAGACTCTTGGGTCTTTCTTCTCAGCTTCCTCAGGTTTCAAATTCTCTGGGGGCCTTCTTCAGTTTTTTGAAGAATTTCTTCTTGAATCGATCATTCGTCATTAATCTTCCAAAATTCTTGTCTAGCATTGCCACAACATCTTCTTTCTCAAAGTCTTCTTCAGATGAGACTTTGGCTTTCTTTTTTAGATGCCTTGAGGGCAATTGTCTTCACCTTCTTGACTGTGGGCAGGGACAGCTCATAGGTTTGAAAAGATCCCACCAACTCTTTAATTTTCATCTCTTCTAAGTCTTTGCTTTCTTCAATGGTAGTCACCTTGATTCTGAAACGCTTTGTCAAAGATCTTAGAATGTTACCGCTGAGTTTTACATCCGAGACGGTCTTCCCAAGACTCACCATCGAGTTTCTTAGGTCACTCATCTTGGAGTAAAACTCTCCGAATGTCTCATCATCCAACATCTTAATCTCTTCAAATCTAGAAATCAACATTTGAAGTTTGACAGATTTAACAAGTTTTGTGCCTTCATATGTTGTTTCTAAGATTTGCCATGCTTCTTGAACAGTTCCACAGTTTGAAATTTTAGTAAATTCAGACAGTGAAAAAGCTTGACATAGAGCATGTAGAGCTTTATCAATTGAAAGTCGTGCATTTCTTTCATTTGCAAGCTCAATATTCGTATCCACTAGCTCAGTCCAACCAGTTTCAATAGTTTTCTAATAATCAATGGATTTTAAAAAGAAACGCATACGAGCTTTCCAATATACATAGTTCGTGCCATCAAAGGCTGGAATAGTTGTAAGATTTTGAGACATATTAAAATAAAATAGAAGTCAACAAGAATGATAACTTTCAAGAATTAAATCTAAATAGAGTGTACCAAGCATTGATACCAATTGAAAAATAAATTGACTTCTAATTTAACGTGCGTATGTGTAACTTGAAACAAAATATTGTAAAAGCAGAATTTAAAAGACACAAATATTTTCTTAACGAAGTGAAAACTCAATTAAAAGAAAAATCACTCCGGGGCAGCCAAACTCTGGATATCCACTATTCAGAAGACAAAGCTAGTTACAAAGCAATAGCACTCACATATCCTTATGCAGTGGTTGTAACTTGAACTCTGACGTGTAACCAAGTTGCCTACTTGAAGGGGTCTTCAATGGAATCCTTTACCTTAGGGCTCCTCCCTAAGATAGACTTCACACGAACACAGCAATAGCACTTCGGCAACGGCTTGAGAGCAAACTGATCAGCATAATAACTCTTGAATTATACTCTCTTAGCACTATGAAATTCAATACATAATTCTTACAAATTACATGCTTAGAGGCCTCTATTTATAGGTTACAGAAGACCTAAATCGAGTCTAAATCGATTTTCTCTAGGCGGCGTCCGAACGGACAACTATGCAACTGGCTTTCCAAATTTGCTGAAATTCTTTCCTGAATAGAGCCGCGTCTGGACGGTGTTGCCCTAGCATCCGGACTGTTGCACTTCTGTTGCACGCAATTTTCATAATAAGGATTGAGTGTCCGGACAGTGTAGACTGACGTCTAGACGGTTGCAACTCTTTTGCATGTTTTGCCTTATCAATGATAGCGTCCGGACGGAATAACTACGATGTCCGGACGGTTGCAGCTGTCTTCCCATATCTGTGTTTGAAAAAGAAATTTTTTTACTTGTCGAACACTGAAAGACGTCCAGACGTGTTACTGAGACATCCTAACGGATGCAACCTAGAACAGTTCGAAGCTTCTGGACACAAATGAAAGTCCAGACGGAAAGTTCTCGTTGTCCAGACGGATGTTGCTTGACTGACAAGCGTCCAGACGGAATACCACGTCGTTCGGACAGATGCAAGGCATCTAAACTACACTGTCTTGAATTCTGCACATAGTCTTCTTGAAGCACATAACCGAAGTGTAGACTCTGAATATAACAGTATCCCTGATTAAAAAGTAACATTGCATAGAAGTGATTTTGTCCAACAGAATGCAGTCAATCACAAACTAACATTTCCCTCTTTTCTTTCTTTCTCTATATACTTCAACATAAACCCCAAAAAGGAAACCCCAATCTTACATGAAATTCATCCAAAGATTTCATTACCAAGGGTCCAGGACCTCTAATATGAAAAACCCACTTGCAGAAACTCAATATTGATCAAAACCACTCTCAAATTTATATTATTATTACATTAATCATAAAAGCTCGAGGTAGCTCTGAAATGCTCAAAGAGAGTAAGTAGAGCTCAAAGCCTCACTCCCTTCAACAATGGCGGAAATCACTAAATCACCTCTAGAACCTTCAGGAGAGACGGACCAGAAATCTGAAACCACTCGCAAAGGTCAAGAACTCGAATCGGATTTCGATCCCAAAACCATGCGAAAATCCAAATCGGGACTCAAGAGCCTCAGTCTCACCCCCTCAGTCCTCTTCTCCTAGGTCCACTCCCTCTGGGGGTAGTTCGCAGGACACCCCCTCCCCAAACCCCTTCCTTTTTATTTTATTTTATTTTATTTTAAAAAAAAATGTTTAATTTTTTAATTTAATAATATAATAAAAAATAATATTTTAAATGATGTAGCGAAAAGGGTGACGTGGCACTAACGGAGGTTGCGAAAATGCATGGACAGAAAACTCACGGAGGGACTGATTTCAAACGCACGGAGGGATCCAATGTTTAAAAAAAAAAGGTGAGGGATTTTTCAATATACGCGCGCCAACTTAGTGATTTATTTTATATTTACCATTTTCATAATTATCTTACAGCAAATGTCTTTGGATCTAAAAGAACTAAAATATTCAAAGACTAATATAGAGAAATTAACTACAAAACTTAAAAAAATAGTCTCTAGATTCTGCCGTAAGCAGCTCTTCACAGCACCCAATCAACATCAACACAACTACAGCTCCATAGCCACTGACGAGTGCCAACTATTGCATATGTGGACTCTTTAATTTGCATGTGTTAAACTTTTAATTTTGTTATTTTCTAATATTTTTTGTTAGTTTTGGTGTTATAGTGTTTTGCCGATCATTAAGAGAAAATGAAGGTATTTACGTGGAATAGCAAAGAAGCATGTCTTGTGGTACCACAGAGAAAATAATTTTGAGAGAATAATCTTTCCAGTTTGTTTGGCGCCATTTGAGGAGCAGATTTGTTTCCATGCAGATTTTAATTGACCTGGCAGTACGTGCAAGGGGACATGTGGAGGCGCCACATTGAGTGTTTTAGTTTTAGACCTAAAAACGTGCATGAGAAATAACATAAAATAACAAGCAGGTCGTGTGGCAAAATCTACAAGAATCGTGTGAGGGGCGCACTAAGGAGTTAAATATTTACATGGGCTCTATCCAAACCTGTGCATTGGCCAATAGACCGAACTCATGCGACCCATGCACAAGGCAACACCGACTTGCACCAAACCTGGCGCTCAGAAGGATCTCACACCACGTTTCTTTCCTGATTGGGCACCCATGCACGTGTCTTTCCTTGACAAGAGCAGCTAGGCGTGGGTTAAATGGACACATCTGATTCCTTCCACAGTAGAGCACTGATTCTTTCCAAGAAGCTGCAGTCAGAATACTCGTAATCACACCAGGTTTGGTAGCATCCGAAAACATGTTTGTTTCCATAAGAAGCCAAAGCCGAATCAAGACATGATTTTCTCCAAGCTCTTAACACGTACAGGGTGGAGGTATGAAGCAACACTTCAGAATTTCTTTCCTTAAGAGTAATAGCAGGACACGTACGTCTCCCTTCATGCACGTTTTTCTCTTATAAACATCTTGCACGTGAAGGGCAATAAAACCGAGTAGCATGGATCTCTTTCCATACTTGGACACATGCACGTCTTATTACGATTATACCCTTCACCACGTAAGCTTGACAGATGGATTAATTGTATAAAAGAAAAGCCTCGTGTACTCATGGATTGGAGACGCCATCATCCAGAAGATGCTAGAAGATGCTCTTTGCTAGAATTCTGTAGAAGCTTCTTTTTGTTGGAGTTTGTTAGCTGATTTGTATAGATTCTTTTTTTCTGTTATCACCCATTTCTATTCTCTACGGTTGTATTCATTTCTTTTTCCTGTACAGCATTCTTTCTATATATTTGTACTCAGATCAATGAAATATACAAGAATCATTTTCACTCAATATTTTCGCATGGTATCAGAGCATTTCTGATTTTCCCTGCTTCCTCATGGCTTCAGACGCTACTTCTTCTTCTTCCTTCAATGAGGATCCTTCAAGTCCCTACTATCTCCATAATGGTGATAACCCAGGCACTATCCTCGTTTCTCAACCTTTGGATGGTGAGAACTATCAAACATGGAGTAGATCCATGATTATGGCTATTACGGCTAAGAACAAGCTGGGCTTTCTGGATGGCTCACTCGGGAAACCTTTGGATGACTCCAGTCCAGAATCTCGTGCCTGGATTCGCTGCAACACAATGGTCCTTTCATGGATCTTCAATTCTGTCTCCAAGGAAATAGCCTCCAGCGTCATCTACATCGACACTGCTGCTGATGTTTGGATCGACTTGAAAGAACGATTTTCCCAGAAAAATGGTCCACGCATTTATCAGCTTCAAAAATCCCTTTCTTCTCTTTCTCAAGAGAATCTCTCTGTGGGAACTTACTTCACCAGAATCAAGTCTCTATGGGACAAGCTAAGTAATTATCGCCCAATACCTGTTTGTTCTTGTGGCTCAATGAAAACCATTCATGATTACTTCCATCATGAATACGTTTTTCAATTTCTTATGGGATTAAATGATACTTTCTCTCATATAAGGGGTCAGATTCTACTCATTGATCCCCTTCCTCCCATCAACAAAGTGTTTTCCCTTGTTCTTCAAGAAGAACGCCAGCGTGAAGCTTCTGCTTCCGTTGGTTATTTTAATCACACCTCTGCTGCTCTGTTGAGTAAGGTTCCTACTACTGCTTCTCCTTTTCAAGCTCGTTCTGCAAAATCTCCAGCCATGCGCAAGGAAAAGCTTCTCTGTAGTCATTGTGGACTTCTTGGCCACACTGTGGAGAAGTGCTACAGACTTCATGGGTTCCCCCCTGGTTTTAAGTTTACCAAAAACAAAGGTGGTGGTACTCACTCGGCCAATCAAGTTCAGGATTCCGAGACATCTCCATCACCTCTTTCCATCAGACCTGAACAATGTCAACAGCTCTTGGCCTTGCTCAAACCGGTCTCCTCTGAGTCTTCCGCCAACCAAGTAGGTACCTCTCTCCACCAGGATCATCTTTTTTCAAAGATGCAAGGTAACTTTCTTCCTTCTCTTCGTCATTATCTGAATAATAAACACTCTGTTTTTTATTCATCTCACTCTTTTAAGATTGCTTCCACAAATGCTCATAGAAATTCCTGGATCATAGACACTGGTGCTACAGACCATATGGATGGATCCATTCATTTTTTAACTACAGTCACAGCCACTGTTTCTTCCCATGTGAATTTACCTAATGGTCAAAAGGCATTGGTTACACACATCGGCACTGTTCAAATTTCTGCCACTTTGGTTTTAACAAACGTGCTTTGTGTACCATCATTTACATTCAATCTTCTTTCTGTTAGTAAATTACTTGCTTCCCATTCTTGTTGTCTTATCTTCCTTCATTGATTAGTGCCAAAAAGTGCATATTTGGACCCCTTAATTTACATTAGTTAAACCTTTAGCTTTGTTATTTTCTGATGCTTTGGTTAGTTTTAGTGTTTTTTATGTTTTGTAGGACAATAAGAGAGAAAGGATATAATTCAAGCAAAATACAAGGAAATTCGGATGCAACATACTACTAGATTTAGACTTATCATGTGAGGACCAAATGCTATCCGTTTTGAGAGTTTCTTAGGTCTAAATTGAAGTTCAAGATGTCAGCTTTCCAACCCAACAAGTTTCAGTCCGTTTGGAAATACATACAAAAAGATATGGCTGTTTTAATTTTAGTCGTTGGAACATCTCGAAAATCCAGAAGTTGGTCCATCTCTCTAATTTTATTTTTTTTTTGCCCCATTAATATTCCTTGTCTCCCCAAAGCTGGGCAGCACATTTGTTTTCACCTGGACAGCACTTGCAATTGCTGGACAGCTTCTCCAAGCTTGGCAGCACATCTCCAACTACTTAGACAGCTCCTGCAAACAACAAACCACACGGCACCTTCTCTCTATGCAGCAGTCCACGCCTAGCAGCACATACATGTGACCTACAGCTCCTGCAGCAACCTGCAACTTCTGGACAGCATTCTGCAGCACTTGGACAGCACTCTGCAGCACTTGACAGCTTGGATAGCAGCACCTGCAGCTCATCTCCACGCCACCTGGCACCAAACCTGCTGGACAGCAGCACTTTCACCCCAACTTGTAGCAACTGGACAGCAACATCACGTGGGAACATGCATGTTTGCTTCCCTTCCCCAACCGGCAGAATGAGAAATAAAAGGGGAGAAAAAAAGAGAAAAAAAAAGGGTAGGAAGGGGTGTGTGGAATGGGGCACAGCCCTCACGCACCAAGTCTCTCTTCTAGTTGTTCTTCCATTTTTTATTTGTAATTGTTTAATTTTTATGCTTTTAATTTAATGTTTTAGGTTGTAGTTATTTTATCATGGGTAGCTAATATTTTCGTTTAGGGTTGAGGATGAAATCTCATCATTGAAGAGAAACTGAGTTTCATGCTTGTTTATGCTATTTGAGTTTATGGGTTTTGATTTCTCATTGTTCTACTTTTATTTTTTGAGATGATGTTTTGATATCTCTTGTGGTTTCCGGATACAAGTGATGATGTGGAATAAGTTTCATTAAATTGATGGCTTGGTTTTTTTATCTATCAAAACATTGGATATTCATTGTGTTTCGTTCGACTAATACATTTGATGATTTGGTTTAATCCTAATATCTTTTGTGATTTGTGCAATGAACGGATTCATTTAATGATTTAAATGATTTTTGAAGCAATGTAGAGCATACCTAAGATTTGTATGTGAGAACCTCAAAATATGTGTGATGAGCATGAGATTAGGTTGTTGTGATTTGGTAAGTGTGGATTCCAAAACCCTAGACCCCTTTATTTTCATTATTTTTGTTTATGTTTTCTTTTATCAAAAACCCCTAAATTTGGAACTAGATTAAAATATGATTAGTTTAAATAGAAATTAATTTTTGCAACGCAATTCCCTGTGGATACGATCTCGCACTTGCACATACACTATATTGCAAACGATTCGTGCGCTTGCGAGTATTAAAATTTGCACAACATTCATCAACATTGTTTTATCCAGAATCTGGTCAGCTGGGGGACGATTGGAGTGGGTGAAGAACGAGATGGTCTATTTTATTTGCTGCAGAATGATCCTTCAGTCCATGTTCCTTCTATTTTTTCTGCACTTTCAATTAACAATGTATCTGATGATATTTGGCGCTATCGTTTAGGCCATTTATCTTCATCTAGACTTGCTCTTTTACATAAATATGTTCCTGCTATTTCTGTTAATCCAGACCACATATGTACTGTTTGTCCTCTTTCTAAACAGAAACGTCTTCCATTCTCTGATAGTCATTCTGTTAGCCATTTTATTTTTGAGTTAATTCACTGTGACATATGGGGTCCTTTCTCTGTTAAATCCACAAATGGTTCTCAATATTTTCTCACAATTGTTGATGATCACAGTCGATATACTTGGGTGTTTCTTATGCATCATAAATCACAAACCCGGTTTATCCTTCAATCATTTTTTACTTTTGTTGAAACACAATTTAAGACTCACATCAAATGTTTACGAACTGACAATGGAATTGAATTCCTTATGCCTGATTTTTATGCTTCTAAAGGGGTTATTCACCAACGTTCTTGTGTGGAAACCCCACAACAAAATGCTGTGGTCGAACGTAAACACCAACACTTACTTAATGTCGCTCGGTCTCTAAGATTCCAAGCCAACCTTCCATTATTTTTTTGGGGTGATTGTGTACTCACTGCCACTCATCTCATCAACCGCATTCCTACCCCTCTTCTCTCTAACAAGTCCCCTTTTGAGGTCTTATTCCATAAACTTCCTACTTATAATCATTTGCGTGTTTTTAGTTGTTTATGCTATGCTTCTACTCTTCTTCAATCTAGAACCAAATTTGATTCTAGAGCCACCCCTTGCATTATGATCGGCTACCCCTCTAGTGTTAAAGGTTATACACTTTTTAACCTTCACACTAAATCTGTCTTTATTTCACGCAATGTTATTTTTCATGAGCATGTTTTTCCTTTTGCTTCTAATCTTTTGAATCCTACAGCTGATGGTTGTTTTGTTATTCCTAATTCCATTCCTGATGTTAATTTGCCTAATTTTGTTCCTGCTTCTATTCCTAATCTTGTTTCCATTCCTCAACCTTCCACTAATCTTCGAAGATCTTCTAGACTTCGGAACCCTCCTTCTTATTTGCAGGATTTTCACTGTCAGCTGGCTAACTCTTCTCCCCACTTTCATTCTCCCTCTTCTGCCGATTCTGCTGTCTCCTCAGGTACACCATATCCTATCTCTTCCTACCTTTCTTATAATAAACTCTCAAAAGCTCACAATTTTTTTAGCTTGTTTGTTTCTTCTGTTTTTGAGCCTCAATTCTTTCATCAAGCCGTCAAATATCCCCATTGGCGAGAGGTTATGCAGTCTGAAATCTCTGCTCTCGAGGAAAATCAAACTTGGACCTTGGTTGATCTTCCTCCCAATAAGACCCCCATCGGTTGCAAATGGGTTTACAAGGTCAAATTCAACTCCAATGGGCAGATCGAAAGGTATAAGGCTCGCTTGGTGGCTAAGGGATACTCCCAGAGTGAAGGTATTGACTACCTTGAAACATTTTCTCCCGTGGCCAAGCTCATTACTGTCAGATTATTGTTAGCTCTTGCTGCTGCAAAAGGCTGGCATCTACACCAACTTGACGTCAACAATGCCTTTCTCCATGGCACATTGAATGAGGGGGTTTATATGAAATTACCACCCGGTTTTTCATTTCAGGGGGAGTCCAAAGTTTGTAAACTTTCCAAATCTTTGTATGGTTTAAAACAGGCATCCCGCCAATGGTTTTCTCGGTTTTCTTCTACCTTGATCACTCATGGATTTGCTCAGTCCAAGGCTTACTATTCTCTCTTCACCAGACTTCAAGGCAGTTCTTTTGTTGCTCTCCTTGTCTATGTCGATGACATTGTCATCGCCAGTAATGATATGGATGCTATCTCTTCTCTCACTGCCTTCCTCAACTCTCAGTTTCGTCTCAAAGACTTAGGGGCGGTCAAATATTTTCTTGGATTGGAGCTTGCTCGTACTGCTAAGGGCATTTCTGTCAGCCAACGCAAATATTGTCTTGACATCATTCAAGACTGTGGTCTTCTTGCTGCTAAGCCCGCTGCTTTTCCTATGGAATCTCATTTGAAACTCTCTCAGAATGATGGTGCTCTTCTCCCTGATCCTACCTCATACCGCAGATTGATAGGCAGGTTAATCTACTTAACCCTCACTCGACCTGATATTTCCTTCTCTGTTCAAATTCTCAGTCAGTTCATGCATAGTCCTCGACAACCACACATGGATGCTGCTTCTCGCCTTCTTCGATACCTTAAGGGCTCTCTAGGTCAAGGACTTTTTTATCCTACTTCTTCAGATCTTAAACTTAAAGCCTTCTGTGATAGTGATTGGGCTGCTTGCTCGGATTCTCAACGCTCTATTACTGGTTTTTGTGTTTTTCTTGGTGATGCTCTTATTTCCTGGAAATCCAAGAAACAACACACTGTTTCTCGCTCTTCTGCTGAAGCCGAATATCGATCTATGGCTACTTGTTCTTGCGAGCTTACTTGGTTATTTTCTCTCCTTCGTGATTTACACATTCCTCATTCTCAGCCAGCTTTATTATTCTGTGACAGTAAAGCTGCCCTTCATATCGCAGCTAATCCTGTTTTTCACGAGAGGACTAAGCATATTGATATCGATTGTCACCTCGTTCGTGATAAAATACAAGAAGGTTTACTTCGTACTATGCATATTACCACTCAGCATCAGATTGCATATATCTTTACTAAGGCTCTTGGCAGAATTCCTTTTGAACATTTGCTTTCCAAGATGAATATACTAAACATATATTCCTCTTGAGGGGGAGTATTACGATTATACCCTTCACCACGTAAGCTTGACAGATGGATTAATTGTATAAAAGAAAAGCCTCGTGGACTCATGGATTGGAGACGCCATCATCCAGAAGATGCTAGAAGATGCTCTTTGCTAGAATTCTGTAGAAGCTTCTTTTTGTTGGAGTTTGTTAGCTGATTTGTATAGATTCTTTTTTTCTGTTATCACCCATTTCTATTCTCTACGGTTGTATTCATTTCTTTTTCCTGTACAGCATTCTTTCTATATATTTGTACTCAGATCAATGAAATATACAAGAATCATTTTCACTCAATATTTTCACACGTCTCTCCAAGTCTCCCCAAGACCTGCGTGATTCAGCAGAGAAAACATGGAAAGAGAAGCACCGAATATTGGAGACAACCGATTCTTTCCAAACTCACCATGCAGCACCGACTCATGTATTGACTTGGAGAGATTAGCTGTGTGTGGCAGTGTGAGCTTACTTGACGTGATTCTATCATGAACAAAGCAGCCCTTTACAAATAGATTCTTTCCAAAAAGAAGAATTTCAGCAGCTCAAAATGTGACCTGGCGGCACCAAAAAAAATAAAGAGACATGCTATTTTCTTTCCAAAGCAAAGACCGAAAGCCCCACTCCAGGCAGGACACGGACACACTTCGTTCTAGTTTTTTTTTTTTTTTTACACCAACAGTTAGCATTATAAATAGGTCCTTATTCTCTTGTAAAAAAGGTATGGAGCAAGAGAGCAAATTTTAGTGTAGTTCGTGTGTCTCCGTTTTTCTTGCAACGTTTTTTTCTTGTAAGTTTTTATTTTGATGTTTTTAATTAAAGTTAACATGTTATTTTTAGCCATGAGAGGCTAAGCCCTCAACTAAGGTTGAGGATGAAGCCTCATGTTGTGCAAATTTTAAAGTACTCGCAAGTGCACAAATCGTTTGCAATATATTGTTTTGCAAGTACGAGGTCGATCCTATAGAAAAATGGTCAAAAATTAGGGTTTTGTTTAACTAACATCATTTTAACCTAATTCGAAAGTGTTGAGGTACGGTTTAAACATGTAAAATAACAACTAAGTTAAAGATGATGATAAACTATAAAAAGAACTGAGGTTCAAGAATCCACCAAACCAAATTCAACAACACACACTCTTGTTTTCTATTTAAACATTCAAAGAACACTTAAGCTTTGTATTGTCATTCAAGTACTTAAGCACATATGTTAGAACTATTTAATGAATCCAACTTATATCACAAAGAGTACCCATTTGAAATCAAATCATTCATTGTACCCATTCAAGGAACAAATCACAATGGATACCGTCTTTCAAATCGACAACTCTATGTACCTATTGATTGCAACACATTAAAAGCCCTTCCACTTCAATAAACACAATTCATTCCAAAAGATAAAACATTAAAGTGAATAGAACTTGAATAACATATTAATAGAATATCAAATGTACAAATAGCATAACAAGAATATGAGTGTTATCAATGGTGAGGCTTCATCATCAACCTTAGTTGAGGGTTTTAGCTTACTATGACTAAAAACACCACAAAAACTTGAAGAAATAACATGAACTTAAATAAGACTTAAAGAAAAGAGCTACAAAATGTAAAGAGTTTCTAAAACTAAGCTATTACAAAAGAGAAAATGGCCAAAACCTACTGTCCAATTCGTTGGTTTTTAAGGAGGGGATAGCTATGGTTTTATAGAGGAGCTTTAGGGTTTGAGGGTCAAGCAAAATGACTCCCCTACCCCTCTCTAGGGTAGCTTCTCTTGCAAGAGACAAGCCAGAGCACAAGAGCTGCGTGAACCACTGCAAATCCAGAGGGAGAAGTGCTTTTGTCATAAGGAAATCACTGATTGGAGTTCTGGTACGATTTCGCATTTTTGCCAATTCTGCAGTGTGCGCTCGAGCTTACTCGGGCTTGGATGACTGCTCTGCGGCGCTCCTGGTGCGCTGACGGCTGCGGAGAGGCGAGTGCACTCGAGTTCAGCAGGGCTGCACTCGAGCTCACTCAGGTGAAAGATGCATCGTTGTGAGCTGATGGCATGCTGTGGACGTGTGCGCTCGAGCCCAACAGAGCTGTGCTCGAGCCCATTGCCTTAGAATCTGAATTTTTAGCCTTTTGCCTCAAAACCTCCATCTTTCACTAAATGACCTACAAAATGCTAAAGCACCAAAACTAATAAAATATATCAAAAAATAACAAAACTAAAGGCCTAACTCATGCAAACTAAGGGGTTACTCATCACCTCACTTATGATTAGCAACAATATCCTCATGTGATATAATATTTTCTAATTTTAATAAGTTTGATTTTTAATTGTTTTAATTCAATTCAATTTTGTAAAATGATTCTTGGATACATTTAATGATTTAGGATAGTTCCATAAAATTGATTATGCTTGGTTTTCTTTGTTTAAAAAAAAAATTGGATATTCCTTGTGATTTATTCTATGGATACAACTGATATTTTGATTTAAATTGGATATCTTGTTTTGATTTACGGATACACTTGATGATTTAATTTAAATTGGATTTCTTTTGTGATTTGTGTAAAGAATGAATACATGGGATGCTTTTGATTAATTATTTGAAGCAAAAGTAAAACATACTTAAGATTTTATTGTGAGAACTTTGGGAAATATTATTGATCATAAGAATATGTTGCTACGAGTTTGTGAGTGCGGATTTCGATACCTTAGTGCCTTTTTTTTATTTGATTACATTTACTCTAGTTAATTTTGTTTATGCTTTTGATTTTTATTCACAAAAACAATCTCTTAATTTTTGGAACTAAGTTAGGATTTGATTAAATTAGTCATAAATTTGTTTTAAAAAACACAATTCCCTGTGGGATCGACTTCGCACTTGCAATCCATTAACTGCAAACAATTCGTGCACTTGCGAGTGCATTTAAAATTCACATCAGCCATTGATGAGTGCCAAATATTGTATATGTGGACCCTTTAATTTGCATTTACTAAACCCTTAGCTTTGTTATTTTTTAATATTTTTGGTTAGTTTTGGTATTTTAATATTTTGCAGGTTATTGAGAGAAAACAATAGCTTTAAGGTGAAAAATGCAAATTTTGAAAGAAAGCACTTTGAGAAGACCTAGATGATATGGTTATCAATGAAATGACTAAATTGAAATTTCTCTAATTGGAGTCCATTAACTGCAAACAATTCGTGCACTTGCGAGTGCATTTAAAATTCACATCAGCCATTGATGAGTGCCAAATATTGTATATGTGGACCCTTTAATTTGCATTTACTAAACCCTTAGCTTTGTTATTTTTTAATATTTTTGGTTAGTTTTGGTATTTTAATATTTTGCAGGTTATTGAGAGAAAACAATAACTTTAAGGTGAAAAATGCAAAATTTGGAAGAAAGCACACTTTGAGAAGATCTAGATGATATGGTTATCAATGAAATGACTAAATTGAAATTTCTCTAATTGGAGTCAAAATCGGATTGGATTAGGATTCAGATTCTGCACATGTCATAGTATTTTGATCATAACTTTCACCTCAAGTATCAAATTAAGGTGAATCAAATAGCGTTGGAAAGATAACTCAAAATACTACAAATAAGTGTGAAATAGGATTTTCGTAATTTGGACGTCTGCTATGCCAAAATTGTCTCGCAATAAAAGACCGCAAATTTGGACGAATTTGAAATCATTTTCCTTCTTGGATTGAGTTTTGAGTATCCTACTCAAACTAGAAAACTAACCTCCGATTTTTCTAGAACATCTAGGGCTTCTATGGTTTGTTTTCTCCATATAAATAGACTGCCAAGCCTCAAAAAAAAAAAAAAAAAAAAAAAAGATGGGAAGCTAGAGACCAAATATACTTTTCTTCTTTTTAATTTAGTTTTTCTTTAGGTTATGTTTTATTTTTTATATCATGTGTAGCTAATTCTTCAACTAAGGTTGAGGATAAAGTCTCATCAATAAAGAACAACAACACTTTCATGTAAGTTTTTATTATCCGATTTTATTGGGTTTAATATTTTAATTGTTTACTTCTTTTCAATGTGTGAAATGATTCTTGGATATCTTTTATGAGTAAATGATACATTTGATAATTTGAGATAATTTCATATAATTGATTGCTTGGTTTTTCTTTACAAAACAATTGGATATCCCTTGTGATTTATTTTACGGATACATTTGATGATTTGGTTTAAACCGGATATATTTTTGTGATTTGTGTAAAGAATGGATACATGAGATGTTTTGATTAAATATTTAAAGCATAGTAAAACATACCTAGGATTTTAATTGTGAGAACTTCGGATTTATATTGATGAACATGGAGTATGTTGTTATGATTCGGTAAGTGTGGATTCCAAAACCTTAGTATTTTTCTTTTTACTTTAGTTAGTTTATGTTTTTTCTTTTATTTATAAAAAACAATCTCTTAATTTTCGGAACTAGGTTAAAATTTAATTAGTTTATAAATAAAATTGTTTTTCAAGACCACAATTCCCTGTGGGATTGATATCGCACTTACAAAATACTTTATTACAAACGATTCGTATACTTACGAGTACAATTAAAATTCACATCAAATTTTTGACCTCAAAAGAACTTTAGTAAAATCACCAACAAGCTAAACAATCAAATAAACCACACCCCAAGAAGCTTGTAGAACACAACAATATTCTGCATAGCCTTGAACTACAACCAATTAAACCAGAACATTTAATGGGATATTCCAACTACCACAAATGGCCATATTTTCTTTGAAATTGCTCTTCGACATAATTCTAGTTCTAATCTCCCCACAAATTTTCTGTAGCTTCTTTCCTCCGAGACAAACACACATATTTACATACATACACATATAAACAGAGACATACAATACGTTAGACTGAAAACAAATTACAATATAGCATTAAATTAGAAAGGTTCAAATTACACTACAAAATTGGATCAAATGATCAAATTACAATCATTTTCAATCCTTCGTACCACTGCTTTGATTTTAATCTTCCATACATATCCCTTCAAAGCTTTTTCTCATGCATCACGAACAGCCACAACAATGGGACTCCTCACTTGAAACGTTCCATCATCCCACACTAAAGAAGCAGAGACTATGAATTTTTGTATTGTTCCTTTAATCGTGAGAGTAAAGGGTAGCTTTTGTCCCAGAGATGTGAATGATAGAAGAACAGGTTTCACTTTGATTCTAATTCCATCTGGAGTGGTCACAACAGCTTTATATGTAGAGTTTGGTGATCCAACATTGGTGACGGTCCGATGAAAAACCTGCCTGATATATTCTGAGCGTGACGTAGACAAAGAAAAAGAAGGATAGTTAAGATTGAAGACTTTTTCATCAGTGGCTTCACAACATGCAGTGGAATTGTCCTGAGTAACAACTCGTAATAACTCCGTACTATATCCTTGGCTACATAGATATTGTATGTAGTCAAATGACTCAATATCATATATTAAACCAGGATACGGAGCCTTAAGAGGATTTATATTTCCCGCACCGTATGCAAATTCAGCATCGGGGTTCTTTTCAGCACTCATCGGGACAGCTACAAGTAATTTACCAAATGAGAATTAGTTAGTCATGGTTATGGTCTGCCTACGTATATGCATACATTTTATTATCAAAGCTGGGAGTGGGGACTTTATATATTACCTGTAGTCATAAGAGCTGACTTGATAGCAGCAGGTGACCATGTGGGGTGAAAGGATTTAACGTAGGCAGCCGCTCCTGTAACATGTGGGGTAGCCATTGATGTCCCAGACATTATATTGTATGGCGACAATCTGTTATCACCAATCGTAATTGGGGTAATTTGAGGCCAGGCTGCTAGGATGTTCATGCCAGGAGCAGCTAAATCAGGCTACAAAAACATTAAAAAATAATAATAATAAATAAATAAAAGAAAAAAAAATGGGAGCTTTGGATGAGATAAGTAATGTACAAGAGCGCAAATGTAATTATAAGAGTATTACTAGATTACCTTGAGAATGTCGAAAGTAACTGTACTTGGACCCCTTGATGATATTGAGGCTATGTACGGGGCAAATGTATCGTTAACCTCCTCACTCCTAAGAATAGTTGCAGTTGGGCTTCTGTAAATTGTGTGTTCATTAGGATTAGTATGTTTTGTAATTGTGAACTTGTTCATTTTAAAGATACTTTCGATTAATACCTTGTCGTTTTAATGTACGTGTACATGTTGCTACCATCCTGCCAGCCAAGGTAAGCTGCAGGCAAGGGAAAAGGACTTGAAGCAGTTATCCCCTCTGAGCATGGGACCACAGTACCCACTGCACCGGCTAATAATGACCCTAAAATGCCCTTTGCCATTTTACCCTTCTCAAAGAATGGATCTTCACAAAGTATAATTTTACCCTTCACCAAATTTGGGTCCATGGTATCTGGCTTGCAAGCTCTGCATTGTAGCAATAGTTTCACTTCAACTATCATCTTATAATGTGACCACAATAATTGGTATTGCTATTCTGAAACACAAGGAATATTTCACCTGCTAGTTTCATAGATTTATGCAAACAAAAGCAAATGGTTAAACTTAATCCCTTTGTCTATATGTACATCAAAAGTTTAATTATTGGATACATTTCATTTTGTAGTTATTAGAACATAACTATTAGATGATAGTAGCCGTTTTTCAACTTTTTGATGTTCAAGATCAAACCTCAATATCCGTGATCTACCGTTGAGTTTGCGAAAGCTTATCGGAACATATTTGTTAGAAAATAAGAAGACTACACAAAATGGAGCAAGAGTTGTGAATAGTTAATTATGATCATAAGAAGATAAGAAGTCTTGTAACATGTTATGTACACAATGGAGCAAGAGTTAAATATCAATCAATTGTAATGTTTTGTAAATCATTATAAATATTAGACAAATCCTCCTAATGCATTTACGGGAGTTAATTAGCATAACAAGACTTTTGTGTTCTTATAGTAGTAATTACTTGGAATCGGAGCTCTGAAAACCTTCTCGAGTGTTTGGTGCATCTCCACCGTAAATTATTGGATACATTTCATTCTTGAGGTCAAAAGCATTAATTGAAGTTCCCTACAGATGAAGTAAAGAAATTCTTGAAATTAGTCTCTAATGCACGTGATCTTTTCTTGGATAGCAGAGGACATAACATGGGGCATCAGTTTTTAATTACCTCATAGATCTTGTTGTTACCTAATTGGACCTTCGTGGAGAAGGCTCGATCTATAGTGCTTGCAGCCACAGAGAGACACCATGGCGAAAAATGTATGATGGTTGCTAGATCTGGACCGTTGTTAGCAGCAGCAGCTGATGTCAATATTCCATTGCTCATAGCATGAAAGGCACCGATGGCAATTGCATCGTCAAAATAGTGCCGAAGAGGTTGGCCACCAACGGAAAGAGAAATTAGGTCGACGCCATCAGCAATGGCATCATCAAATGCTTTGAGAATGTCAACATCAGAACAGTGGACATTAATCCAACATACTTTGTACACAGCAATACGTGCTGATGGAACCCCACCTCGTGCTGTTCCCAAGCCATAGCCCAGCAGGCTTGCCCCGCTAACTAGGTTTCCAGCTGCTATCGATGCAACATGTGTCCCGTGGCCATCTGAATCTCTAGGAGACCTAATATCATCTTTGTCAAATGCTTCACTTTGCAGGTAATATTTTGCTCCAATGATTTTACTGCACAAGTGTACGTAGCCACATTTCTTAGTTATTTAGTTATGCTTTTTGACTCTACGTGGGTGTGTGTGGTCGTAAAGATATACATACTTGTTGCAACTGAAATTGGTCGAGGCTTGGCAGGTGCCCCTCCATTTGCTAGGTGGTGGACCAAATCCTTCATCACTAAAGCTATCTGACTCCGGATAAATTCCACTGTCAATCACTCCTATAATGATATCGCTTTCAACAGGTCTCCTAGGAACTTGCTGCGGAAAGCCAATGAAGTCCCATGACCTTGTTGTCTGAAGCTTTCTTTGTTCGCTAGGGAACACAGATACTACGCCATCCATTCCTACGTATTCATTGTCACAACATTAATTTGTAATAGGCATAGAAAACATGAGTTAATTAATTCACCATTTTTTGGCACTGACCAGCCATTTTTTGAGCTTCTTGCTCGGTTAGCTTCACTGCAAATCCGCTGAAACTTTTGTTGTAGCTATAGAGCAGAGATTCCGGTCCAATATTGCTGATGTAATTTCCAAAGGAATGTGAGTATATATGCATGTGACTACGTACAACGTTATCATGAACAATTCCGAAAAAATAAATAAATAAACAAAAAAAAAAACAAAAAACAAAAAACAAAAACGTTAGAACAAGAAATTCAAGCATCAGATAGCAAGTTTCTAATAACTCATCAGGTTCCATTGTGCTACTTTTATAACCTTTCTTGTAGCATGCTTGTGTGAAGGGATGAAGTGGAAAACTCGTCCAAGTGCCTGTTGCCCATATACACAATATAAGCCTGCATGCACAATATCATAGGTAGAAAGTGAAGTCTGTTAAATCATCCCGCATGAGAAACTGAATAAAGTGGCCGGGTAATTAATTACCATTAAAAAATAAAATAAAAAAATAAGACTAGCTATAGAGATATCTACCTTTCGGTCATTCTCAGAAACTGAATGAGCAACAAGGAGAGTGGAGGCGAGACTGATCAGGAGCAGCAGCCATGAAAGACTAAAGGTTTTGCTTTCCATTGGAGCTAGGGTCGACAGCTATGAAAGACTAAAAATTCTTTGTTTGCCTTTCAATTTTGTAGCCCGACCTATCAGAATTGTACGAAAATGAAAACAAAGAGAAGAGAGAAGAGAAAAATGATGAGAAAGAATGAAATGTGTATTCGTTGTATTTCTTCATACAGAGCACGTTCCTTCTATTTATAAAAGCATAATAGTAACAAAAAATATAACTCATATGCTTATGTTTGTTTGAAATTGCGATTTTGTATATTAAAAGTGTGATTTTTTAAAATCAAATTATAAAAAATAAATCATTAAGGAATTTTATTTTTTAAAAATTACGATTTAAAAGAGTAGAAAATTGTCTTTTCAAATCTTAAGCAAGGAGTATCTTTTTGAAAACACAAAATTTTAAAGACTAACATACGATTTTAAAGGTCAAACATTTAACTATATTTTTAAAAATTATTTATTTAAATCACCTATTCTAAATTTTTTACTTTTAAATCGCACTTTTTAAAATCATATATTCAAACGCGCCTAAATCAACTAACTTAACTAAAACCAACTTATCTAATCCGCTGATAAGATATGTTATTTCGGTAGATAGAGATTAAGTGGTCAAAGAAATATTCAATGTTGATCTATTTTTCTAAAATAAAATGTCAGAGCCTCTTCCTTATACCGCCTCATCTTCGCATCATCTGGGACCCCCCCCTCTTCAACTGAATACTTTACAAATTAACAAAGCATCAAGCCATCCTTCAGAGAATCTTCCAGACCTGTTCCAAAGCTATCTTCTTTTATTTACTTTGACCGCCCAGGCAATCGATCTAACTAAGGCCGTGTCAGGGTCACAACGGATGGGATACTATGATATTTCTTTCTTGGTTCCCCTAACATAATAGCCTTTCTAGCAATCAACATCTCGGCTTTCCGGGGCCGATGCTTCTATTCTAACGCCCATCGATCTCCCACATCGGAGGAAAGGTCCCTATTATTCTTTTTTTTCTCAGGCATATATATTCCTCTCAAGCAAACACAGAAACAGGCTAGCTAGAGAGTGATGAGAGAGCATACCGGAGGTGGCAAGCAGTGGTGGTCGGTGGCGCGGGTTCAGGGCCGGAGAACGACTGATCGACGGAGCTGAGAGAGAGAGATCAGAGAGAGAGGGAGTGTGAGTGAGAGAGAGATCGAGCTAGAGAGATAGCGACAGCGAGAGTGTGAGTGTGAGTGTGAGTGTGAGTGAGAGTGAGAGAGAGAAAGGACGTGCCGGTGGCGTGCAGTAGTGGCCGGTGATCGGAGGACGACTTATCCACGGAGCTGAGAGAGAGAGATCAGAGAGAGAGGGAGAGTGTGAGTGAGAGAGAGATCAGAGAGAAAGAGGGAGAGTGTGAGTGAGAGAGAGCTAGAGAGAGGACGTACCGGTGATACGAGGAGCGGCGGCCGGCTGTGTCTGTGTGAGAGGGAGAGAGAGAGAGTGAGGGAGAAAGTACTGTGCGATAGGAGAGAGAGTACTGTATATATATATATATATATATATATATATATATATATATATATATATATATATATACGTTAACTATTTTTTTGGGTTTTAATTTGATGAGATGGGGTGTAGCGCGGGTGCCTTGAGGCAAGGCGACAAGCGAGTGGAATAGGGGTTTTGCTGATGGAATATCAAGAGCTAAGGTTATTGAGACAAGTGTTACCAGTCCAGAAGCTGTAAGCATTATTTTGTAGTGTACGTAAAAGCACTCAACCTACCTAGGATTAAAGAGGTCCATGTGGTCCACAATTTCCTTTCCTCAAATAGAAATATAGGCCCACGTTCACGTGCATGAGATTCCAACATACCTGAGCTGCCAGCCTGTCCCTCGATATGGTTGATTATTATTTAGCATTATTATGTAGATAGATGGATTTCCTACAAGCAGGGGTTTGCTTATCATTAATTAACGCATACAATATTCTTAATACGTCTTTCGCATCTAGTTTTACTTCAAATATATATTAATGGGGTTGACTTAATTTTTTACCATTACTGCATGATCTAGAGTTGATATATTCATTAGGGAATTTTTTATTTTTTTTATTTTTATTAGACTTTAGCTTGTCCAAGACAGATCTGGCTTGTGTGATGTAGTTATACATGCTGTAAAAAAAATTGAATGGCTCTGATTTAACTAAATAATTAATAAAGAGTTCAGATTTGTTCTAGAAT
The DNA here is from genome assembly GCF_958979055.1 of Alnus glutinosa. Classification (NCBI taxonomy): domain Eukaryota; kingdom Viridiplantae; phylum Streptophyta; class Magnoliopsida; order Fagales; family Betulaceae; genus Alnus; species Alnus glutinosa. Next base: position 31,591,715 of record NC_084888.1, read on the forward strand.
TTTTTCTCAACCCCTCTTCCATCTATCACTTCTTCTCCTTCCTTTTCTCCTATGTAAAACCTCTCTCTCCCGTTCATCACTTTCCTCACCAGCAAAGCCCAAAGAAAATTAAGCAAAAAACATTGGATTTTGCAGAAGAACCACCATATGGGTATGGAATTTTGTAGAATAAAGTTCAAAATTTTGTGACTCCCATGGTCTTGGACCATGTTCTTGCCTTCATCAACCAACTTCTATGCTTCTCTCTCTCTCTCTCTCCTGAGGCCACTCTTTTAACTTGCTCGGAAAGAGTCACCGTCGTCGCTGACATCACTTCCAATGCCGGAGCGGCGATGACCTCTTTTCTCCAAATTGATGTTGTAGGAGATTTCTACTGTTTGACATGAGCATCCAATGGCTCAAAAAAATTTCAGCTTTGAGGTCTCCAACTGTTTGTTTGAGTTTATGAGAGAAAAATCGGAGAAATTTAAAGAAGTGGGTATTGGATTAGGTGACCCATGTTCAACTCCATTAATGTTTGTCACCAAATAAATTATGGCGCACCGTGCACCCAATTGAAATTTTTTTATATGAGTCACAAAATTTCAGACTAAGACTGAAAAATGCATAGCAGAAGTGAAAGAACAGAGGAGGATTAGACAGTTTTAAGGAGGTAAAGAGTTGTGTCTATGAGCGAGAGACTCTTCAAGTTTTTGATGAAGTCTTGGATTGAGGCGCGGCAGGGTGGGAACAAACACGTGCAGTGGGTGAACTGAGAACACAAAAGAGATTTCACTGATAAAGATGGACGGAAGAGAGAGGTTTTACGGAGGAGAAAATGAAGGAGAAGCAGTGATAGAGGGAAGAGAGGTTGAAAAAAATCTTTCAACAGATCTAAACCTTTCAATTATTTAGTTAAATCTGAGCCATTCAATTTTTTTACAGCATGTGTGCTGTAGTTTAAATTACAGCACACAAACCGGATCCGTCTAGGACAACGTATTAAGATGGAAAATCACTCCAACAATAATTGAGGTCAAGACTTATAATCAGTTTGTAATTTGGATTACATTTAATGTGGGGATAGCCATAAGCTCATGAGCTCATTATTACTGCAAAATTCATTATTTCATTTGTTGTTTTTTCCTTTTTAGCAAGCTATATATTCCACTTTCTCAACATTATTGTTCATTATTTCATTTGTTGTTTTTTCCTTTATAGCAAGCTATATATTCCACTTTCTCAACATTATTGCCACGTATAAAGGCCATGACTACTGCTGGCATTAAATGCACATGAAGCTGTACCAGCTGCCATGGTACTAACATTTAAACAATCAAAAAATTAAAAATAAAAAAAGTACTAACATTTAAGATATGGAAGGAAATGGAGAAAAGGGTAATGTATATACGCACTCTACTTCCTCACAACCATTTATTTATACTTTTACGTGATTGTTAAAATTATCATTAGTTTAAAATCTAACAAATATTCATATCAAAATTAATGGTTATTTTAAAAGTTATTTAAGAACATTCTTAATGAGCTCTTCAAATTTTCTTCAAATTTTAGCTAAACAATCTACTTTTGTTATACAAGCGGGTTCACGAACATTAATTAAGTCAAGCCGAGTTTATACGAGCTTGTATCATTTAACAATCGAGCCTAATTTCGTATTCACGAGTAGCTCATTTAATAATCGATTCGAGTATTTTATTTGAGCCGATATCAAGTAAGCTCACGAGTAACTCAGCTCATTTACTGTTTTACACCACTAAATTCAAGAGCAAGGTCATCAAGGCTCTTTGCCAACCAAGAAGAATGGCAAAAAGTCTTAAGTATAGAAGCTGCCAGAATCTGAGACAAATGGCATAATCTAAACCTTTCATTATTTTTACAGCTGCACATGATAAGCCGGATCCGAAGGGTATAATGAACAAATACTCATAAACGATAATGAATTGGGCAAAGATATTTTATTAGAGCATCTGTATCAAACTCTCAAATTTTCTCTAAATTTTAGCTAAATAATCTACTTTTGTTATTTTATTTATCACTTTTAAAAAGTTTCATACATCAAACTCTTTAAATATTTATCTATTTTAACTAGATATTGTTTTTTTATTAGTTTGAGAGCAACCAGTTTAACTAACTGTCATGAATATCAAAATTGCACCAAAACAACATACTCAGTAAAAGAAAAAATCAACAAAAACAGAACAATATAAACTCTCTTAATCGACCACCATCCATTCGGCCATTCAAGAGGAAGAAAACGGAAAGAAGCGAAAAGAGAAAAAGAAATGATAAAAAATAAATAATGTAAAAGATTTTGGAGTTAAATTTAGAAAGATTTTTTGACATAATTTATTTTGAGAAAAGTTTGAAGAGCTTGATGCATCGAGAAAATCTTGATTTTTCTCTAACGTTCAACACCTGTTCATTGAAAAACCACATATAAATTCCTATTACGGACTAGAAATAAAACCCACTCATCCACCGCACGGATCAAATTCAAATAAAATCAGAACTTCGGATGTATCCATTTTTAACGATACTAGTATACTACTAAAAATAAAATAGAAAAACTACAACAACCTCGTTAGGCGTTAGCCAAGAGTTCCGGGTACGGCTTTCTCTTCTTTGCCGAGATTTTCATCTTCTTCTCCACTCGGCAATCAAAGAGATCCACTCCCGCGAGCTCAACCGTACCTCAGCTACGAGCTGAAAATGTAAAACCTAATTAATTAATCCCGTTCGGTTTTATTTTCCCCAAAATTTCCCTTTGTTATTTCGGTGATTTCTGAATTAGTCTTATGCTAATGCCATTAATCGTATCAGATTGTTTGAAGTTCTAGGCGTCGAGATTGTGCGGAATTGGTCGATTTTCGGTTCTCTCCGTGCTGGATCTGGAGGTTTTTTTCTCGAATTTTACCCTCAGTTCGGTTACGTTTGAGAAAAGAAAGGACGAGAAAATTTGTTATTCTCTCTGTAGTGTTTATCTTACGTAGAAAATTCAACTCCAATTTCCTAAACAACCGCGTGGAGCTCAATTGACCGGACTTTTCAATTTCAAACATACACACACAGACACGAACATTCGTTTTTCATTTTATTTGCTAGCAAAATCAGCTTTGTCGAACATTTTGTCTCACAAAATACTAATTTATCTTGTGGTCAGATTATGTTCAATTTGCTTTATTTAAGGTTTTTATCACTAACATAAGTTGTACTTTCTTTAGAATTTGATTGCTCCATTGAATTTGTTTTTACTTAATAGAAAAAAAAAAAAGAAAAAAGAAAAGGCAGACGACTCAATGTCATAGAAAATTGAATACATCAGAATCAACACCGTCTTTTTCGTTTGCAAAAAATTGGACTCAAAAGAATCGTGCTTTGGTATAGGACCTGATTTGACCCACGAATCTCATGGGAGAAGATGGAAGAAAAAGAATTGCGTACTGAGGCTGGAAATAGTTCTCTCTTGAGGAAAGTTTAATTAGAGGTTTATATCAGGCAGAAAAGGAATTCTTCTCCCCTCTACTGTGTGGGTGCTAAGACTAGTCGAAGAATTAAACGAATCGGTTTGCTTGGCCCACCCGAGCCTGCGGGCCTCTAGTTCTGATTTTGCTAGCATCCTTCCATGACAGGCTGACTGAAGGAAGATGCACCAGGATAATTACTTTCTGCTCCTTTTTTTTCCTTGCCAATTAAACACTGATGTTAAGAACGCTGATGAGAGTGCAAAATGTTTCGCAGTATACAATGCCCATGATTCTGGTGCATAGTAGTTATGTTTTATGAGCTGTAGGCTGTAGCAACTGGCATGGTAGTCCTCTTTCGAGATCCGGTTTTCAACATGCCAGCACCATCTGACCAATTGCTATATTTTGACCTTATTATATATGCTACTATGCTCATATGGTTTTGTATTTTTCTTCTTCTCATTGTCCCTGTTTGCTCTTATGGTAAATGCAGTATCTAAGGGAAGAGCTTTCTAGAATAGATGGGAGTTGGGCCGCCGCACGGTTCGATTCATTACCCCATGTCGTACACATTTTGACATCTAAAGATCGTGAAGGTGAAGTTCAGTTTTTGAAGGAGCAAAGTGACATTATTGAGGGGGTTGTGGATGAAGTAGTGCATGCCTATCACAGTGGCTTCAACAAAGCAATTCAAATGCATGCTTATCACAGTGGCTTCAACAAAGCAATTCAAAATTATTCCCAGGTTTCTAACCAGTTTTCTCCTTGACTTTGTACTTTCTTTTCTGGATGGTCTTCTTCATTTTGCGTGCATGCATGTGTGTGTTTTGTGGTGCGGTTACTGATCATGATGGGATTCATGTGATGAACAAATAGATCATTCAGGAGCATTATGATATTTTACTTAGGCTGAGAGCAGTCTCTTAATCCTGTATTTAACTTATTTTGATAAGCATGATAATATATTTTCTCCCGTAGTAGATATTTTTAAGTATTTTTGTGATGCAGCCTTTCAAATATTGATTTTTCTTTTCCCCCACTCCCCTAAGCACCCCCAGGGAATGAGAAAAGTTAGAGTTTCAGGTCCATTCTGTGTTGTGGCTCTTAAAATCACCATTGAATTTTTAATATATCACTATTGAATTTTGATCCAATGGTGATTTTAAGAGCCACATCAATTTTGGGAGAACAAGAGGATGATGTGTAGCATTACTCTTTCATTTTTCTTTTTTGGTTCAGATCTTGCGCTTGTTCAGCAAATCTACTGAAAGTATAGGTGTCTTAAAGGTTGATTTGGCTGAGACAAAGACACGTACGTGGTATCAGTCAGTAATGTTGCGTCACATAATTTCCCTGTCAGATCGAGGGCATAGATAAGGTTTGTATATACCTATTTCCAGCTTTCAGATATATCAGATTCAATAGTATTTCAATAATCTTTGTGAATTAATGTTAAATTTCAATCTCCTAATTCCATAAAAATTCTACACCTATGCCACTGTGCTTGAATGTTTTTTGTACTTGAGTTACAGTTGCTATCTTATCCTTATATAGAGGCAGGCATGCATGCATAAGTACATAAATTAATATGCACACTTTTATGCATGCTATGCATGGTACGTCCTGACTAACTAGTTATAACATTTGCTGAAAAGATGAAAGGAACTCTGCTTGGTTTCTTACCAAAGGCAGAGGTTTTGTTCTTATTTATAATGATCATCAGTTACACTGTTAAGCTCAATGAGCTGAATACATACAAAAGTCTTGAACTAAGTGTCTAGAATAAATAAAATCAGACCATGATCCTATGCAGATTACATAACAGAAAACTATGCTGATTACATGTAAGAGGCAGAGAAATCAATGCAGAAAACAAGGATCCTTGAATCCTGGAAATGCAGGTGGCAGTAACCTATAGTAGTAGCTGTTGTTTGACTTGGAAAATGGTTGTGATTTGGCATGTCACAAGGTCACGAGGTTGTCTCAGAACTAGTCGTAGGGGACCACACAATGAGTAAAGCCGTTACTCAAATTTTCTCTCTTGCAGTAACCTTCCTCCCCTGTATTGCAGTAATCTTCTTCCTCTGCATGACCTTCCTTAACATTTGCTTCTTCTCTTTTTTTCAAAAAATTAAAAAGGAACTTGTGTGCTGACCTTGCCACTTGTAGACTAGCACTACAGTTATGATGTTCTGAATTAATATAGACTAGCACTACAGTTATGCTGTTCTGAATTATATATATCTGCATGCCACACTTCTGGTGATTCTGCAAAACTTTCATCTTGTCTATTTGAAATTTGGCTCAGGTTCCAGCTCGTATCGAGAAGCTCATTGCTGACAAGCAGTTCTATGCTACTGTTGATCAGTTGCATGTTCAATCAACACTGATGCTTGAGCCAACATGTTCGTCTTTATGGCACCTTTAATATTAAATGTCTACTGAATATAGGATTAACTTCATTTTCTGATTGTTTAATTTCTTGGTTTCCTAATTGTCCTGGATAGATTGAAAACTAGTACTGGGTACCTTGCTGAAGCATGGTGGGATGATGTCAATGAAGACTGTCTATCTAGCCGTCTGACTGATTTTGTGTCCGGTGATGCCATAACACTTTTGGGCTGAGGCGAATGGATATGAATGTGAATTTGTATAGTGATTAAATTGCTTAACAATCTTTGTCTTGTTGAAACTGCATCTTGTTTCACGAACTGATTACGTACTACACTTAGATTTTCATATGTATATTTTGTAAAAGTCTATGGGTCTTACTCATTCTTAAAAGACGTCTTGAGAAAAGAGGAGACACCATAGCTTATAAAGTGTCAAGGTGAAGGAAATCTTAGCGATGTGGGACACTTTAACACGCCCCCTCACGTGTGGCAACTAATGGCCAAACACGTGGACAACAACGGGAGGGAAAGACCCATCATCGCAAGAAACCTGTGGCTCTGATACCATGTAAAAGTCTATGGACCTTACTCACTCTCAAAAGACGCCTTGAAAAAGGAGGGGACACCATGCCTTATAAAGTGCCAAGGTAAAGAAAGTCTTAGCAATGTATGATACTTTAACATCTTTTTCCAAATAGCCAACTCCATCTAGTTTGTGATAATGACTAAATTCTGTTGAATATGTGTATCTTCTCTTTGAACTTATGGCATTTTCATTATCATTTTTCTTCTGTCAAACATGCACTTTATGATGACATATAAACATTATAGATTTTGTTTTGTAACAGCCAAAGATTGCGACTGGCAAGACATGAGATTATCACATCTAAGATTAAAGCTCATGCAGAACTTGTTAATTCTTCAAGGTCTGGCATTGGTCAGGGTGACCAAACTGCAACTATAGGTCTTCCTTCTATGAAAGGACAGTTAGGAAAGCTTCCAGTTGCCAAAACAGAAGGGCCAGAATGGGATTTCTCTGACTGGGACTCTTTTGGCAGTAAGCCCTGTCTCGCCTGTGATGTCTCTCCCACAGGAAAAGCACAGGCTTCCGCAAGAGAGTTTTGGACTCATTCTTGGATACTGTTATTCGGATATTTGGTGAGATACCTACTTTCTGGTCTTTTACTTTGTTTGTTAATGTTGAAACTAATTTCTCATTTTTAATTGTGCAGAGAATCATGTTGTTGTTGGAGAGATTCTGGAGTCAAAATCCACTCATCAAACTGAAGTGAACACACCAAGGTCAATTTCAACAGATTGGAACCTCGATTCTGAAGCATCTCGAGTTACTGGGGGCTACAGCATTGGGTTTTTTAGACAGTTTTGCAGGTAACCCTATCTGCTTTAAGTTGTTGACAATCTGGATGCCTGATATTAAATTTGAAAATCAATAAAAATAAATAAATAGCATTAATGAACTGGCGTGATCATTTCCCACCTTGTTGTCTTAACTTGTATTTCTTTAATTTGCCAGAGTGAATGCCAACAACTCATTTGTGAGATTCTGCGAGCAACTCCTGAAGCTGCGTCTGCAGATGCTGCCGGTCAAACAGCTAGACTTACAAGCAAGCCCCCTTCCAAGGAAAAGAGGCAAGTGCCTTTAAATTCTTATTCAAATCTCTACCATGTGGTATTCCTTGGATCACCGCTTCAACTTCTGTCAAATTCAGGTTATTTTTTGAGTTACTGCTTTTCCCTCATATTTCCTTTCTTCCTTAAATCTTTGCTAATTATGATAGGTTAGGACTAAAAGTACACCTAGAGAGGCTGAATCCCAATGTTCAAGTTGCGTCTGATATGCGTCTAGCAGCATTTTGGTAACGGCATTGGGGTGGTGGTCAAATAATGACAGATGGTGGATTCGTTTGCAGTTGTGGCAAGGAGTTGCTGCCTGATATGGTCGTTCTATCCACCCTTTTTCTTAAATACATATCATTAGTATTTACAAATAACAGTGCAACTCTTGAGGGCTCATGTTTAAGTACACATGATGTACAAGAAAAACTCCTAAACAGTTACCATTTAAATTCAAAAGATCAATAAATACTAAAATAGAAGAGGAATGGATACTGCCTAAGGTATTCATCAAACGATAATAAGACTTAAAGAAACATGGACTACATTGAAATCAAATCAAACTGAGTCTCGTTAAACATCTGTTTATTTCTTTCATTCTAGAATATTATCTACAAGGCACGATGGAATAGCTTTCTAAATTTTGCTACCAACTTCACCCTTGAGTCCCTCCTGTAACGTTCCGCTTTTTTGTAAAAAGCGTAAGCGAAAATTTTGAATTTTTACGTAATATTACGATATCATCAAATTTAAGATTTGCTAGCGGAATATATTTTCAAAACTTAAAGACTTGAGAATTTGTAACATAACATGTTGAGATGACTGAAATACTTATAGACATTTATTATGAGTTATTTAATTTCTTAATGCAACTACATCGAAATATGTATCATAAAGACACAAAAGCATATACAGTAAAATCTATTAAATACAAGCAATTTTCTAAACATGTTACATACAAAGGAATGTAAACACAAATTATTACAATTAATTATAACTAGCTACACAAATGTTAGCTTTAAATCTTTACTGCTAGCAAATAATCTATTCCATCGTCTTCTGAACCTGCACCAGCAAATATGTGATTGCAGATACTTCCACAATTCCATATTGTATTTGTGTGAGTTAGCTGACTCAATAATGTGATGTTCACAAATTTATTTAGAAAAGAAAAGCATAATGCAAAATAACTTTATGTCTATATGTATGTGCAATTTATGACCTGTGGTAGCTAATCATAGTCATAGATTAATTGAATATATATATATATATATATATATATATATATATATATATAAAGCAATGCTATAGTGACAGTTTTAAATGCACAATCTTAGTTATTTTTTTCTTTCACTCCTCTCGTTATGGAGCCTACGGTCCAGATTAACGTGTTGTGGGAGCTTCTAAGGTCCCCTCACTTTAAAGATTATTAATCTATTGCTGGAAGCCTAAGGCCCCAGCTGACCAAAAGCCTAAGGTTTCAGTCGCTTATTTATTATCTATCACGGGGAGCCTAAGGTCCCACTGGCAACCATTTCACCCCATGTTGCATACCAGCTTTGTTAATAACCAATTTAGTTAAAACAATAAAATATGCAAATTAAATTTCACATGCGCAAACAATTAAATAAATCTATAAACATGACTTCACTATATTCAGCATCACTCTCAGTAAGTATTTTAGAAATACTTACAGTCATTTGGTGCAGTTCTCGGTTCATCATCTGCAATAAATATAGATACAATAGTCAATAAATGGCATATTTATCAGTTTCTTTTCTAAACTTAATACATTAATCTCATAAACATGAGTTCCATGGTTTTAACCAATTGATTAAAACCAGGTGATAATTCTTTCTAAGACTAGACCTATGAAAACATAAATCAAAGCCAGTCAAACATTAACAGACATCATAGGAATAATTTCCAAAACATAAGATATAGCCAAATCAGTGAAATGACATGAAAATCAGTTTAAACCTTATGGGGTTAAAATACGGTTAAAACTCATTGATTTCAAAATAGAGTTTTGCAACCCAAAATAATTAAATCATAGAATATATAATATTAGAGCAAGTCATAGTTCACAGTTATTTTAACTAGAACAATAAGATACCAAATTAGATTTAAGCCAACATATGGTTTTTTTTTTTTATTAACAAACAACAATCATATTATCATACAACTCAATTACAAATAAGGTTTGTAACACTTTTAAAAATATGCGGGCAGCATTTCGTCATATAAATAATTATAATCAATCCATTTTCCTATTCTTTTATAAAATCAGGCAGAATTGTAGCATTAGTGTAACTAATGCTTCGTAACGCTCTGCTTTTTACAAAAAAAAATATAAGTGAAAATTTTGAATTTTCACGTGACATTACGACATCATCAGAGTTGAGATTGGGTAGCAGAATATATTTTTTTCTTAACAATAACACATCAGAGCTGACTGAATTACGTTAATATATAAAAATACTAACCATTTGTTCTGATATAATAAATACATTCAAAATAATAACATATGTGCCACGTGCGGCACTAAATAATATTTAAACATTGTTTTCAACTAATACAAATTAACATATAAAAAT